>NC_133538.1:834323-1170157 GCF_048544455.1 Silene latifolia
TAGCCGTGTCAGTTTATATCTAATCAGTTCTACAATGGGCTGTATGACGACCACAGAGCCATACTTGATGCGTCATCTAATGGGAGATTCCAGGAAAATACCGATGATGATAAGGGATGGGTCTTTATTGAAGAGATGGCGAATCACAGTGCTGAGTATGGAAACCCGAGGGATGGTATTAGAACAGTTCATGCAGTTGATAAGCAGGTTGTAGCTCAGCTGGAAGCCATGAATGCTAGATTTGACAAGTTGGAGTTACATTCTGCTGGGGAGCCTCAGACGGTCCATGTGCTTACTAGAGGGGAGACCGTCACATGTGAGAGGTGTGGGAGGAATGATGGCCACACTGCTGTTGGCTGTCTTATGGAGAAGGAACAAGTCCTTTCCTTCTAACAATATAGGCAAGGAGGGGGTTCCTATTACAACAACCAAGGGGCAGTCCATCCCAATTTGAGGTGGACTAGTCAGAATGTGCTGAATCCTACCCCTCCTCTGCACCAGCAGTAGCCGTATGTTCCTCCACATAAGAATCAGCAAGGCTTTCAGAAGCCTCATTCCTTCCCTCCTCCCAATTATGGTGCATTATCTTCCGGTGGGGTGAGTGAAATAGGTGAGCTAAAGTCTATGTTGCAGTCTTTTACAAAGCAGTGGCAGCTGAGTGATCAACAGAAAGATGCATCCATTAAGGCACTTGAAACTCAAGTTGCCCAGTTAGCCACGAATCAATCCACAAGAAAGCAGGGTCAATTACCGTCTCAAATTGAGAAAAATCCACATGAGACGGTAAATTTAATCAATTTGAGTAGCGGTCGTTCATATGAGGGACTGTAAATGCTGAAATCAGACCCGAGGAAGGAAAATACGGCTGATGAATAGTAAACTGCCAAGGGAAATGAGCTGACGGCTAAGAAAATACTCGATCGAACAACTTCTTTTTCCTGATCACTCGATCGAGTGGAAATTCTACTCGATCGAGTGATCAGGAAAAAGAAGTTGTTCGATCGAGTGAATTTTCTACTCGATTGAGTGATATTATTGCAGAAACTACTCGATCGAATGGGAATTTTGGTCGATCGAGTAGTATGGACGACGGACAGCTTGATCGAGAGCCTGCTAGTGCTTGATTAAGTGAGAAATCGCCTGAAAGACCTCGTTCGAGAGGTAAGAAGCGTCCAAAGGATACAGAGCTTGCATGCTCCGGCTGACACATTGGAAGAAAGAAACAAGAGACTCGAGATACCCATCACGGTTCCCTTCTCGAGGCATCTACAGAATACTAAAGCTAATCAGTAATTTGGCAAATTTGCCGAGATCTTGAGAAGCTTGCAGGCCACTGTACCATTCGCCAAACTGCTGACACAGGTACCCTCTTACCTTAAATTTATGAAAGAAATTTTGACACGTAATAGGCATATTAGTGAAAATGAGACAGTAGCTTTGACTGATGTGGGGACGGCCCTAGTTCAAAATAAGTTACCTCCAAAACAGTCAGATCCGGGTAGTTTCTCAATTCCGTGTCATATCGGTACCCATTTGATTGATAACGCGCTATGCGATTTAGGCGCTAGCGTGAGTGTCTTACCGTTGTCTCTAGCTAAGAGACTTGGTTTGACAAAGTTTAATTGCACCAACATGACTGTCCAGATGGCCGACCGTAGTATATCACGGCCACTAGGTGTAATAGAAGACGTACCTGTGAAGATCGGGAGATTCTTTATCCCCGTTGACTTTGTTATTCTTGACATCCCCGAAGATGCACACACCCCTATTATTTTAGGGAGACCATTTTTGTCTACTGCCCGTGCAGTAATAGACGTCGGGGGCAAGAGTTTGACTTTTCAGGTTGGGGACGAGGAGCTGATATTCCATCAGTCTAAGTCCCGGAGGGCTCCTATGCAAGCTCAAGCTTGCAATGCCCTCTCCTCTATTGACCCTATAATTGACACTCCAAATGAAAATTTGGAGCATTGTGCTTCTATTGTGACCCCTCCGCCTCAGGTTGAGAGCAAAAAGGAGGAAAGTTCGTCTGTTTTCCTTGCTGAAGGTACAGACAAAAGCAATGAAGGAGCTGTCAAGGGGGCAGTGTGCAATTAAGGTCAATCAAATTGGGAGTGACGATGCTAAGGCCGGTGATAAAGAAGCAAGGATGAGAAAAGTTCGAGCATATGTGGATGTGAACTACTCTCCTCCGAATGATTCAAGTTCAAGCTCATGGAAGCTGAATAGGATGATCAATGTTGCTGAGGTGATGCCCTCCAGTCAGGAGCCCTCCGTGGGGCTATTGAATTGCTTGGGGAAGTGAGCGGGGAAATGCCTCGTGTAACACCTTGTAAAAACAATTTTTGAATTTTCCGTTGAACTTCTTTTATTGCTTTTAATTAGGACAATTAGATTTTAGAGAATTTTTAGCGTAGATTTAAGACTATTGACTGTTACTTTGCGTATTTGGTATTCTGGGATATTTTTGTACGTGTTTTTATGCAGGTTTGGGGAATTTTTACGCAAGTTCAAAGGAAGAAAGACGAATTAAGGAGCTTACACGAGTAAAAGAGCTCGATCGAGTACTTTTTGTACTCGATCGAGTGAAATGTGGATGATCGAGTGATTCCTGTTCAGTCGATCGAGTAAAGCACAAATGAAGAGTTCTCGATCGAGTAAAATTCTACTCGATCGAGTAGATAGGTCCATAAAGTCCTCGATCGAGTAGTTTTAAACCACTCGATCGAGTGAAAACGCAAGCGACGCAGGGAGTTTTTCTTTAACTCCTTTATTTTTGATTCCTATTTCATTCTTCCCCATTTTTTTCGACTCTACTCCCTATTTGCGACACAAAATCCCCCAAATCCCTCATTTTTCTTGCCCTCATACCAAATCCGTCACTTACATCTTGTTGCTTGCTAATTAATCATTCAAAGCCCCTTATTTTCCCCTTGATTTGTGCCATTTTACACGGTTTATTAGCGGGTTTAGGGTTTGCGGTTTTCGATCAAAAAAATCGCCATTTTTGTTTGTTATTTGAAGATTAATTGCAATTTGTAGGTTATTCTCATCAAGTAAGTAATTCATCCATCCTCATTGCATTTTAATTTCATCTTTTTTGCATTTTTATGAGGTAAATTGGAATTAGGGCTTCGAAATTACCTGCTTAGTCGAATTTTTCGACTTATACTGTCATTGCTTGCCCTTATTTGCCTTACTTGATGATCAATACCCTTTCCTCATTGCTTCTACATGTTTAATTTCGAATATTGCTAGAAATATGCGATAAAAGCGCAGCACAGTCGAAATTTTTCGACTGTGATACTGGGTTTCGACTGTCATACTGAGTTTTCATGCTTTCATGTTTATTTTACCTCAGTTGTTGTTCAATTGCTGCTCTTGATACTTGCTATCCCGCCCCTATCGCTATTTACATGCTTTAATTCGAAATTTTTGAGGAATATTGGGAGTTTGTGGGCTGAAGTTGAATTTTTTCGACTGTTTGGGGATTATCATGCTGTTACCATGCTGGTTTTCTTGCTGTAAGCCGCTGTTCTTCTTATAAAATCCCCTGCCCTTGGTATACAGGATGGAGTCTAGCTCACTCCCCTCTACTAGCCAGACCTCTAGTCCTTCCCTGACTGAGACGGTGGTCCCTGCTGTTACCACCGCCTCCACTTCTGTTAGTACCGCAGCACCCGTGTTCCTAGTTTTCGCTGTCGGTACCGTTTTCACCCCAGCTAACTCTGCTGCTAGCTCTGTTTCAGCTGCCACTTCCGTTACGGCCACCACCACTACTAGCACTGCTGCTAGCCTTTCTTCGTCAGTGGTGGCCATAACAGCCAGAGCCTCTACTTCAGCCGTCGTTTTTACACCTGTGGCGGACTCGCCTGCAGTTGCAGCTGCCTTTAGAGCGGCCCTAGTTCCTCACACCGTCACTGCACGGGCTTCTACTTTGGGTTCTAGAGGCCAGGTCCGAGGTCATGGACGTTATCGTTCTACACCAGCTCCTGCTACCTCTACTTCTGCCGCTCCCTCCACTTCAGTTGCCTCTCCTTCTGGCACGGTTACGGTCCGAGGGGACACCTCCCTCGACTCTCACCTTGACTATCCGAAGGTAATTTTTATTAACGCTGTTCATCGTAAGAGGTTTTATCACCTCCTGGGCTGTGAGTTTGTACCTTCCCGATTTTTAGATAAACCGGCACTTGAGAGACTCGTCATTTACGAGTCGGTTTCTGAGCTTCTACGGGGCACAGGGATGGCCGGACTCAACACTATGAGCGGCCGTACCTTCCTGGAGCTGAGTCTTGAGTTCCTCAGCTCCTTCATCTTCTCCTCCGGGGCACACGACGCTGCCCCTACTACTTCTTTGGTGTCTTTCCGGTTGTTCAACCGGACCTTTCCGATGACTTTGGAGGAGTTTGGTCGCAGACTTGGCCTTTCCTCTACGGGCGACACTACCGCCCCTAGGAGGGTCATCTGTCAGCTTTGGAGGACCTTGGCCCAGACCACCTTTCCCGAGCGAAAGCTCGCACAGGTCCACCTTCCCCCTGCCCATTACTTTTTTAGGATGATGGGGAGTACCATTTTCGGCCGAAAGGAGCCGAACAACATCACAAACACCGAGCTCTCCATCATGGGCGGTTCCCTGAACGTTGACTGTGAGGGTCCTTTTACCCTCAACATTGCCTACTTGACCGCCCAGTACTTTCAGGCCTAGGGGCTAAAAGAGACGGGATCTATTGCCTGCGGTGGCATAGCCACCATTCTTGCCCGTTTCCTCTTCCCCATCTGGCCTCGTGACTTGCAGTACCTCAAGGGTGAGAGGTTTCTGAGTCTGGATGCCATGCTTTCTCAGCATTGGCTGACCCCAGACTACCAGACATGGAAGATAGACGGTTCCTTGTCTGTAGACTTACCCTGTGATACTCTCCCCCATCTAGCCCCTTTGCCTACTATCGCTAGGGGCGACCGACTGCCTCTTCCACCAGTCTACCACCATTCACTCAGACCACCTCCCACTTTACCCGCTGCCAAGAAGCGGCGTAGACTTGAGACTGGAGAGGGGTCCACACCTGGAGGGAGTACTCAGCCTTCCACGGCTACTCCCATCCCGACCCCTACTCCAACTCCCACTCCCACTCCTACACCCACCGACCAGACACAGGCTCAGCCGGTTTTACGGCTACTTTCGTACCACCTCCACCCTTTTTGGCGTCCGCGGTCATGGACCAAGGGCGATGAGACGGTTTGTTGCTTGAGATTGTAGAGCGACAGGCTCGTATGGAGAGAGACTTAGCTCTTACCTTGCACCCTCAGTACTAGTACCACTTGAGGCGACACCGTCCGATCCCAGAGGGTTGGCCACACCGTTCCTTCTACCGGTACCCAGCTGAGGGGTACCCGGAGTCTGCTGAGGAGGAGGAGGACGAGGACCCTGCAGTGGCTGCGGAGAGAGCTCGCGCTGAGCAGAGGAGGAGGAGGATCCGGAGTTCAGGGTGGAGGACATCCGTGACGAGGAGGCTGATGAGTAGCTACTGGTCTACTCACTTCCCCAATTTTCTGGGTGGTTTGTGGAAGTTCGTGTTTTGTATGTATTTCTTACTCTTTTATTTTTGTCTCCTTTTTATTTTATTGTTTTTATTCTTTATTGGTTGTATATTCCCGTTCCCCTGTATATATCTCATTTTGGTGTATCTTTGGAGGACAACGAGGGCGTTGTCCGTTTTGGTTTGGGGAGGGTATTGCATCCTTTTGAGTCTGCATTTGCATTTGTTTTGCATTCACGTTTATTTATTTCAGCTTGCATTGTTTTTTTTATTTCATTAAAAAAATCAAAACAAAAAAATCAAAAAAAATTCAAAAATTTCAAAAACAAATCCAAAAATATTCACGTTTATTTTTGCATATAGGTTGAGTCGGAACGGTAGATTTCCGTGATGATAATGCACTATAACTTGTCATTTTACTTGAGCCTTGCACTTCTGTTGATAGTTATTAGCTTTGTCATACGCATAATCTACGAGTTTCTGTTCAAATATAGCTGACTGTTTAGACTTAACATGATAAATTGGCAAACTACTCCATAAATTCTGAGTTTTAGAGCCCATAACTGGTGACATTCATGACCGGTTCATTAGGAATTGAGAGTAGTACTCCTTGCATAGCATGGTCATCATTTTTTGCACTTTTATGACATTCAATTTCTTGTCAAATGCACATATTCGGGTTTGTGGTTGGTGTCACATGCAGGGAGGTGCTTGCAATTTTCCCCTTTTCTTATATTTTTCACCCATTTTGCTCCACTTTAGCCAAAACATGCCTTTTTGACCCATTAGCTACATCCAAAATTAAGCCTGCCTAGTTAAGCTAGTTTTAGTATGTCTTTTGTGGTATGATTTTCCATCTGCAGTTTGGCCCGTATCTTTTGTATGGAGTTGGTGAAAATTAAGGAAGGAGAAAAAAAACTGAAAAAAAAAAAAGAAAACGTGAAAGAAGAAGAAAAAAAATGAAAAATGAAAAAAAAAAAAAAAAAAAAAAAAAGGCTGATTCACGTGAGAGAAAAAAAAAAAGAAAAGTTGAAAAAATAAGTTTGATTTGTTTGTTTTGATTCATTCAGACGGTGTTTAAAAAAGGAAAGTTTGTGACCGTCTGACTCCTCCATTCTTATTCTATATTTTCGAGGAGATTGTGTATGAGTTTAGTGAGTTGTGTGCCAAATGAAGGGCACTTGTACCCAGCTTATAACTCATTTGCGTATTGACTACTTAGCTATGACTGTTAATTTTGGTTGCATTAAATTGGTTCAAGTAGACAAGTTAAGCTAGCTCTGAGTTTTCATTTCCGTTCCATTAGTTGCATTTTAGTTTACTCGAGGACGAGTAAAGTTTCGGTTTGGGGAGATTTGATACGTTCATATTATATAGTCTTTTTAGCCTATTTCAGCACGTATTTCTATGCATTTTTGTACTGTTTATATAGTATTATCCCCCGAATTGGCTACTTTGGTTCGTTTTGTCCATTTTGTAGAAATGAACGCGAAAGTAGTGGAATCGTACCCTTTTTTGTCTTTTTTGCATGCATTTAGAGGAGACGGGATTTTTCCTGAGTGAGATACTGCATTGGGAAGCGTGAAGCCACGGATAACGAGGCAGTCGGGCATGGACTTGAGCTGAATTGAAGACAGAAGACTCGATCGAGTAGTTTAACCACTCGATCGAGTGGTTTTTATGGTCCCAGTTGGTCGATCGAGTAGTTTTCTACTCGATCCAAAGGTGCTGAAAAGAGAGTTACTCGGTCGAGTAACTATTCTACTCGATCGAGTAGATTGTCCTGAGTTTTGCTCGATCGAGTGGTTTTATTCCACTCGATCGAGTGGTTTCTGCTGTCATGGGCTTTAATTAGCCCGTGAGTTGTTTTATTTCGATAAACTTAGTTATTTTCCTATTTAAGCACGCATTATCAAGGTCATTAGTATCAAATTTCATTCACTACTTAGCCTTTATCTAATTTTCAAGACTGCGTCACTTTTCTCCCTTCACTGTAACCTTGTTCTCGGGATTATTTTGCTCGGATTTTGTGTTCTTTACGGTGGATTCGACGATTGTAATCCCTTTCTCTTTTCTTAATAATAATCTCTCTTTTGTTTGCTTTAATTCTTCATTTAGTCATATTTAATTTCTGCCCTAATTCTCTTTTATGCATTTTATTTGTTATTTCATCATGTTTATTGTTAATTCATTGTTGATTGTTAGTTTTGATATTATTAGCGATATGAGTAGCTAAACATCTTTCATGTTGGGATTAGGGGAGCTACTGTAGAAATGTGACGATGTAGTAAATAGTTAGACGAGTTAATTGTGAGATTCTGTCACCATAGCAATTTAATTGTATTTTACAGACTTAGTTGAGTGCACGCTTCTGAGTCACCCTTTAATCTGGCTAAAATTAATCCTAGATCGAAAGATTGGACTAAATAGGCCTGCTATGAAGAGTAGACTACCCTAACGAGGATGAAAATTAAGTTAGTGGTAATTTAGGATATAAAGTGGACCGAAAGGACCGGAAGGACCTTTCCATATCCGTCTCACATTAATCTGTCTAAGTTGTTCACAGTTGAGTCACTGGACTACCGTAGTGAACCGAAATCCTGACATGACCTCTCTCTTTTGATAGTTTAAATCTATTTTCTTGCTTTTACTGCTCTTGTTTACTTCTCTTTCTTTTAAACCTTCTAGTTTAGAAAATAATTCAAACAACCCCCCCCCCCCCCTTGTGACCAAATAGACGGACTTTTACAGATATCTTGCCTCCCTGAGGAGATCGACCTGACTTCCCTAGCTATATAGTTAGTTTTGTTAGTTTTCTTTTGATAGGTATACGACAGACGTATCAGCGAATATGGAATCCTAACTACACATCAAACATCAATTAATGATTTGTGTAACCTTTATAATATTGAATCTAAGTTGTGTGGTTTATATAATAAAAGTATACAAAACTATAATAAAACAACTGGAGTATTATGAAATAAAATTAAAATTGATATTTCGCGAAGCTTAGAGAGAGATGGGGAGCCTAATCGTCCTTTAAATAGCATAACAATAATTAAGGTAAAGAAGTAGAGAAAGGAGAAGTCATACTCCATTGATTGTTTGGCAAGAACGAGTCGGCTAAAAGAGAAAGATGGAAGTGAGTAAATTTTAGAATTTTGGCATTCACTAATTAGAAGTATTAATTAGGAGTTGCAGATTAAAAGAGTGGAAAGACAAAGAAAAAAAAAAGAGAAACTCAATTGTCATACGATTACATCAGTGACTGATGGAAGTTTTGAATTTTTCTTTTGACGAAAAACCTGGTTTTGGTAGTTTTTAAACTTCCATTAATAATAGCTAGTGTCTTGCCTTTAACACATATGCTAGAGTTTGACTTAGGATTGGATCAAGTTGTCCAGAGGCCTTAGGAGGTGTACCGGGAGGTACCGGCCTTTGTTCAGGAGCAGTTAAGGCCTGTTAGCTCGTTTCGTTGGCACTTAGAGACGCCGATGGAGCCGGTGTGGTACTTAGGATAGCGTCTAGCACGTCAATGTCTTACTGGCACTTTCGTGATACCTGTCGACCCTCCTCGGGTTCCAGCAGTCGACACTTGCTGAGGTAGAGGAGTACCTCCATGGTCACGGAGATGAGGAGTTACTGTGGGGGGAGGAGCCGTACTAGCCCTTCCTCAAGACGAGGTTGGCCTGGTTTTTGATCGAGGTACGACAACAATTCCCTTTTGTCGTTTTTGAACGTCTGTCAGTATATTTGTTGATGTAACGGTTTTGCAGGGTGCTGACCACTTGATGAGGACGCAACCCCTAGACTTCCCGACACAAGCTACCTACCTCGTGCCGAGTGGAGAGTTTAGAATCCGAGTTCTGTACTAAAGTTTTCAAGTTTTGTTTTAAAGGATCAGAGCTATACTGTAAAGCTTATGAATTCACACACTTAAACATACAAAAAATAAACTTTTGAAAAGCTCAGAAAAATTACACATAAGCTCGGATAAATATATAGTGGTTGTACAATACTTATTATACAACTTGAGGTATAGTAGTATTTGTGGTGTTTGACAAAACATATGATGCTCAGGTAGAATTTGGAGCATTCGAAAATGGAAAGAAGGCAACATAAGTATTATAGAATATTAGGAAAATATATTATCAATATATAATATATTAGTAAGATATTATCAATAGATAATATATTAGTAAGATATTATCTTTAGAAATATTCTATCTTATCTAATATTCTCTTCTAATATTCTCTAATAATAAACTTTCATTTCTTTCGAAAAAAAAGAGTTTGACGGGAAGCACAACATAAACCAATGAAGAAAGGTTATGGTCACCGCTGTTGACTCTAAATCTTACTAAATATTTTTTGAAGATTTTCAATTGTTTTATTTCAAAGTATTATTAATGCCTTTATGAGCTTGATATGTTTTGTATTGTATAATGTCTAGGTATCAAACCTTGGAATCAAAGGAAGTATAAAGACGATAAGCAAAGTCAAAGGAAGACTTAAGAAGTCGTCATGAAGGCCAAGATTGAAGATTAGGACATATATTTGTAAAAATCGGTTTTAGAACTATGCAAAAGAACGATACAATTGTGAGGTTAATGTGACGTTAGTTAAGGCCTGTTTAACCTCGGCTTGAGATTAATGTAACCTCACTTGAGGTCATAATGACCTCAGACGTGCTGTAACCCGAAAACGATTTAATGTTCTAAAATCTTTTAGTTTTTATTTTTAAACGAAATTATTATTTAAAAACCTAAAATATCTTTTTTCTGAAAATTGGAATTCTATTTGGATTTGGAAAATTATCTTCTACATCTTTTAGGAAAAGATTTCTTATTATCTTATTTAACAAAATATAGAACAATTTTTTAATACAAGATGGAAGGAGTTAGTTTCCTTATTCACATTTAATTCCTTATCCTTTTAGATGTTCTATATCTTTACAAACTTGGAAAATATTTTTATTTTTCTTACTCTAATCCAACCGAAATGTAGGAATATAATTTTCATAACTATTGGTTATCTTATTTCTATAAAATAATGAAAAAGTATTTCTTTCTTATTTGTTTTTTGGCCGAAAATATTTGAGAAAAATATCTTTTATTATTTTATGGAAACTAAATGATGGAGTGTGTAGCAAATTTTCTATTAGGTGTGTAAGACTAGAATTAGTGATCAACTCAATTACCCAAATTGCTCTTAATTATAAATACTACTCTACACATCCCATAATTGAGAAGACTTTCGAGCATTAAGAATTTTGCCTTTTGCAAATTATTTCCACAGCCATTCTTGCTTGTGTTCTAACTGTTTTTGCAAAGAAATTTTCGAAAGTTGAGTCCTTTCAAACGTGTACTTTTTGTGTCGATTTCATACCTTTAAAAGTGCATAGTTTTATCAATCTTCTCTAGACAAGTGAATTGTATTCATATTATTTAGAGTTGATTGTAATACATACATAAGTACAAATAAGAGTTTAACATTCTTCTTCACGTGAGCTTAACATCTCACTCCACCGTAGGCTTAACATCTTACACACGAGGGCTAAACATCCCTCACCACCGAGAGCTTGACATATCTCAAACACCGAAGGCTTAACGTCCCTTAAATAGCACGACTAAAGTTAGTCATGGTGGTAAGTCGATTATTATAAGTTAGACCGGATTAGGTTCACTTGGTAATCGATTAATAAAAGAAGGGGTGAACATAGCCTTCTCAATTGAGCCGAACCACGTAAACATCTTGTGTTATTTGCTTTACGTACTTTTATCATTTATCATTCATTATCTAGTTTAATCAATATATTTTATTAATTTGTACTTAATTAATAAGTTACAAAGAATAAAGTATACATATCGAATTAGTAATTAAATTTTAAAAGGTACATACTCTATTCAACCCCCCCCCCCCCCCTCTCTCGAGTATTCATTGGGCTACTGGACTCTTCAGTTGCCCCAAAATTGATGGAGAAATAACACAAAAAAATTTAGGTAGTTCTTCGCAAAGTCAGAAAAATATTTGGTAGTGTTTGACAAAAACAAACTCATATAATTATATATATATATATATATATATATATATATATATATATATATATATATATATATATATATATGAAAGAGTAGTTTGGCTTAAGCTTCAATAATGTGAAAAGCTATTTATACTAAAATACAATTTTGTACAAATAACCTTGTAGGGTTATATTATTACGTCAATATGAATGAGAGGAACTAGGCTCAAAATGGACCACAAAAATTTAAAATGTTGACCACTAAGACCTTGGTGAACAAATCAACAAATTGTTGTCGTGTGTGAGCAGAGCGAGTTATTAAATCATCATGAGCAACGAAATCATGCACAAAATTATAATCAATAGTAATATATTTGTTATGAGCATGTTGAACTGAATTACTATTAAGGTAAGAAGTAGAAACATTATCACAAAATTAAATAGCGTGACGAAATGACGAAGATGTAATACCCCGTAATTTAGTAAATGTGATATTCATAATTTATGCATTTTTAAATAATTAATTACAGCAATTATAATTAATAATTCAAAATAAGACGAGAAATATAATAAAATAATAAATGAGTCAGGAAAGGAGATGGGCCGAGTAAATTGGAAGTGTAAATGGGCCAAGCTTGTGTAGTAGTTGTATAGGCCATGTAGAATAATAATAATAATAATAATAATAATAATAATAATAATAATAATAATAATAATAATAGTAATAGTAATAGTAATCGTATTTTATAATAATAATAGTAATAAGCTAATTACATAGTTTCCTAATTGCTCTCTCATACATCTAAACCTACCCTATAAAGAGAGATAAATACCTTGCCCTAGTTTATCATATGCAAACTGAAAATTTGAGAGAAGAGGAAGAGACGTAGAAGGAATTAAGACGGAATCTACATCGGTAATTAACTCGAGGTAAGACCATCTATGTATACACATTTGCCTCGCTATAACTTGTTAATTAGACCACCATGTGACTTCGAAGTTTACCCTAGTATAGCCGTGAACCACGCTGGACCACCATGAGACCTTGTTGACCGACGATGACCAACTAGGGCTGGGAACAAGGGGTGGTTGTCGTGATGGTTAGGTGTTTGTGCCGAGGGTTTAAACTCGGGTTTTGAACCATCTAATGGATGAGTCTTAACCTGTGCATGGTTGGGTTGTGATGGGGTGATTGAGTCGGTTTTTGGGGTGGTGTCGGTGCGGTGGCAGGTGGTGGTTGGTGACGGTGGTGGCGGCAAAACAGAGGAAAACAGGGGTGTTGTCGTGGCTCTCTTAAGACGGACAATGTGGTTGTTTTTGCGACTGTACCGGGGAAAGGGGACACCTATGGAGTCATCGTGGACAGTGGTGCCAACGGTGGTGGCAATAAGCGGTAGTGGTGGCTGTAGTGGTAGTGGCGAGGGGTTCTTTACACGGTGTTGAGGGCGGAGGATTTTGTTGTTGACGTCGGGTTTAGAGAGGTAGTTAGGGCATGAGTGATAGGGTTGCTGGTTGTTCTGGGCACGGTGGAGGATGATGGTGAACTGTAGTGGTGGTGCTGGTCGTCGTAGATAATAGCTTGAATGCGGTGTTTGTCGATGTCAGGATTTCGGTAATGGTGATGTTGTGCTTGTGCTTGCTAGGGCATGAGTTTGTGGCATTTGGAGGCAGTTGAATCTGGTGTTTGGGGCGTGATTGGGTGGCTAGAAGTGGAGACTCACTGTGGGGCAGGTGGCAGAGGTGGTTGTGTCGAGTTTGGGTGTAATAAAACGGGTTGTTTGGGGGTGTATGTGTGGGTGTTGGTGATGGGTTTTACACGGGTAATGGGGGGAGTTGTTCGTGGGTTACACGGGCATAGTAGGTTGATGAGTTGACTTGTTTAAGTTTTAAAGACTGGTTTTACATAATGATAATTCGTACGGGAAATAATTAATGTAAATGAATTATAATCGATTAAATTATAATAATGTATTGAATAATTAATAATTAAATTATAAATAATTATTTATGTTAGGTGACGGAATTGTTGAGAAGCTTTATTTGGATTTCTAGTTATTAGATTGCGGTATACGGAGTATTTGCTTGCCAGGTAGGATAACGATTCTACTGGACCTATTAATTATGTATCTTCTCATTTAATTGTGTGCTGTGTTAATTCAATTGAACTGCTTTGGATAATTGGATTATACATATCCTGTATATTGTGATTGGAAGGGTTGTATTGGATGATATTCTTGAGACGGTGTGATAGGTAGCCATTTTTGTTACTACTGTTCGTTGAAAATGGGTTGGATATCAGGTTTAGCCTGGCTGAAGTAGACATCATGGTAAGAGCCTTCGGGTGATGTGATATAAACTTACTGGCTGAGGTAGACATCATGGTAAGAGCCTTCGGGTGATGTATTATAAACTTACTGGCAAACACCGTTTAATACCTTCGTGGTGGTGTATTGGGAGAGTAGTTGATTTGGCATTTGTGTTTGAATCTTTGTACTATTTATATTAGCTGTCTTGAGATTGTTATCCTACTCAACCTCGTGGTTGACAGTGTATTCGTGAACACCTGTTATGAACTATAATGGGGAGCAGATTTGACAGGTACTAAAGATTAGCTTACTTAGGAGCATTGGGACGTGAGCTCGACTTGGACCATAGTTATTGTCTAGATCACTTAGTTGACTTATACAACTTTATTTATGTAATTTCCCTTGCGTTGTAAATTGTAATGTTAATGTTTAAATTTAATCGGTTGGCAATGTAATAAAACCGCTATTTGAGTTAAAGTTACTAACGTACTTTGGTTTGTTTTAATTTTTATTATTTACCTCGGGCAACCGAGATGGTAACAGTGCTATTTATTAGGAATGTCTTGCTAAAGGCTCCTAAATAAATGGGGGTGTTACAAAGTGGTATCAGAGCAAAACGATCCTCAGGCTTAACCAATGAATTTAATAAGGAATATAGGATGTGTCTAATAAAATGAACCTGGGTAGAAACTGTTAAGAGCCTTTTTGGATTAGGATGAGAAGGTACCCTCACTCCGAACCCTGGCCCTTCCAGTTTTGAACCGGTTATCTTGAGAGATATTGAAGAGTGGGGTAATTTAAAATGAATTTTGTTTATTTTCTTAGGAGTCATTGTTACCTTGGATATGTATTGTTTTTGTTAATGACTGAGGTTACAGGACGTAACCTTGATTGTAAGGAGAGTGGAATTGATGAAATAAGGATTTGATGTTGAATTGTTTTGATCATGAGCATGAAAGTAATTTTCGAATTGGTATTGATTTTGTGATTGGATGATTATAGTAGTATCATGTCTAGCGATATGCGATTATGTGAATCCCGAAACCATGCTATTTACAATATTATGCAATGAATAAACTTGTGATAGGGATGTTATAGAATAGATGCCTAGTCATGTGTGTGGAGTATGATGACTAAGTTGTGTTAATACAAGTATAGGAGGGTGTTAATGAGGGCTTGTTTTCTAGTAAAAAGGAATGTAGAAGCTGAACCTTATTTGTCAGATTTTACCCCTATTTGATTTAGTTTCCGTTTGACCTCTATTTATCGTCTAAGGTTGAAATTTTTATGAGTTATGACCCAATGAGTTAGCATTCCAATGTCGTTGGTCTCATGTTTAAAGTTTTACGGTTTGGGAGAAATAAATATTTTAGTGGACAGTGGTCGGAATATTCCTGTACAGTTATGTTTTCGACAAACAATTTTGGAAAATTTTTCATTTAATATGTACTTAATAATTTTGCTTAATTCCAACTCCACTGTTTAAAAGATTCAAATTTGTTTTCAAATTAATAAGCCACATTGCAAGATAAATGTTTGACAATTAATAGTGATTTTTACAAGTTGACCCAAGTTTTGACAAATTGCTGATCAGTTTCTGTTTGGACCCACTGAATTGTAAAAATCTTTATAAAATGATTATTCAATATTAGGGCTTAATACTTTTTCGCATGTTTTGAAAACTCTTTATATTTTATGGAAAGTATGAAAACTCAACGTAGAATGTAACGGTTATTTAATGGTGATTTTTGAAAGTTACAGCTTGACTTTGATTTCCGAAAACGCGAGTTTTACCAAAAGTTCAATATAAATGTTTTATCAATTCTTAACCTGTGATATTTTAGAGGTAGAAGTGATGATAGGAGGACCTAAGAAGGGGTAAGAAAGGATAGAATTGACAACACCTTATTTTTGTGGGTATAGAATGTTTAAAAATGTTAAGCCATCTTTGGGACGTGAGCTCGACTTGTACCATAGTTGCTGTCTAGATCACTTAGTTGACTTATACAACTTTATTTATGTAATTTCTGCTGCGTAGTAAATTGTAATGTTAAGGTTTAAATTTAATCGGTTGGCAATGTAAGAAAACCGTTATTTCAGTTAAAGTTATTAAAGTACTTCGGTTTGTTTCAATTTGTATCATTTACCCCGGGCAACCGAGATGCTAATAGTCCTATTTATTGGGAATATCTTGCTAAAAGCTCCTAAATAAATGGGGGTGTTACAGAAGAACACCTAACCTAATTTCTAGAATATATCGGAACCAAAGGGTGTCATAAACTGCGTCTGTAACAATATGTTATCTACTTCAATGCAAGATTTAGACACAATAGAGGGAAATGAGATTGCCACAAATTAAAGAAAACAAAATATATAACCAGTGATCGAAAAAGAAGTATCCACGCAACCACTCCTATCTACATCAGAATAAGCATACAGTAGGATAAGCAATAAGAGATATTCAATGGGAAAACCAAACAAGTAGCCCTAAAGAGGACGTCACGTGTAAGTACTTGTACATACGCTTGACAGCTAATATGTGAGATGTATGTTGAGCATGCATAAATTGAGACATCAAGTTAACAACAAATGTAATATCAAGTCGTGTCATAGTCAAGTACGATAAAAACACCTAAGATACTTGTGGGACAAAAAAAATCGTGACAATACGCACGACCTGAACTTGCTCCAGATCTTATTGATTCCAACTTGAAGATGAAGGTAGAGGTTAAAAGAAGTGTATTATCACCGAGAGCATTATCATCAATATATAATTGGAGATATAAGGTTTATTGGTACCGATAAAAATAAGCAAGGACGTATTAAACTGACTTAAAGGAAGCATGAAAAAAATTGTGTGCAAAGCATGTTTATAGGAACCGTGGGCATGTGCATATTCTTAGGTTTTGTGCGAAATCTACGTTCATTCTTGGTCGCCTAGCGTTCCCTGATGTCTTAAAGGGATCATTAGGTGTTTTTAACATAACGGAAGTTAAGATATATACGACCCTCTTACCTTTTGTTGACTTGAGATTTTGTTTCACTGGAATAAAGTAATGCCAATAATACAAAGTAATAAATTGTCCAAAAAAAATTAAAATTATGTCGAAAATATAGTTGATTATCAGAGTTTGCACCTTGCAAGAAAGATGATTATGTTTTACAAATATGATACAAAAAGCTTGGTAATCTATTAAAGCTCTTCCTTTAACCCTACAAATCAACCACAAAAAGAAACTATAAATCTAACTTCTATATACATGTGCAAAACACTAAAAAAGAAGGATGGAGCAGAAAACAACAATCTCATAACCCAAAAGAAAATGTATAATATGTGGAAATGATTTTAGGTTTCTTGTTAGGTCTTAAGTCATCAACAGTCATACGACAGTCAACACAAAATATGAATTGTCTTAAAGGAACGTTATCCGACACAAATGTAACGGGGACCTTAACTTGAACAAGTAATGGAATATTACCCATGTGTTCTCTATCTATAAAATCACTATATACATTTGACCCAACTTCTGTTTTTCCTGTTAATGGGATCTTAATTGATGTTATATTAAGGTTTTCTTGATGAAATTCGGGCATTTTTCCACTAGACACTATTTTACCTTCGAATGAAATTGTGATCGAGTTATCAGAGCCATATATGAAGCCGATTTTGGTATTCGGGTTCTCGACATGGATTGTCACTTGAAATTCTGTCTTGAGTGACATATCTGGCTGAAAATTAAATGTTGTAACACTAAAGTCTTCGATTTTGTAATATGGGATTCGTGGCTGGTAGAACGTAAATACAAGAAAGATAGATGCAAGTAATATAAATATTAACATGAACATAAGGAAATAGATGCAACAAATGCACTGAATGCAACAGTCGAACCTTGATCGACGTCTTTGGTATAGAGGGATGGCATGATGTTGGTGGTAATAAGGTTTTTGCGGATGGTAATATGGTTGTGGGGGTACGCCATATTGGTTTTGTGCCATTGCATAGTTTGGTGGTGGTGCCATATGTTGCCCTGAATACATTATTGTGTGAACAATTCTTGACCTTCTTTATATGTAAAAGTCCTTTTATTTTTTTTTACAAAATTTTAATTTTGGAGTTTTTTAAAGAGTTTGTCGACTTTGTTGAAATATTGAATTGAAAAATGAAAAAGAAGAAGTTTGTTCATTATTCTTCTAACATTCAACTTTTAGTTTGCCAAAATGATTGGGTAATAAGGTGAAAAAAAATTGAGGCAAATCAGCCAGCCTTTTTGAAAGGCTATGCAAAAAATGTGCTTGACTTATACGAAAAAACTATATTCTTGGTGATGATGTATCTTTTTAGATTCTTATTCACATTTTCCGGAGAAGTGCTATTTATTCTAAAAACATACTAGTTAAGCATCACATTGTGAAGAAGTTCTAGACATTGTTTTATATTTTGGGATATTACTTTATTCCAGACTTTATTTATATATCAGGAAATAGCGTAGTCTATAAAGCTCAGAAAGACATCCCCGACATGGAATCAACTAAATAAAAAATCGTAAAATTCAAACAAACTAAACCACTTCTAAGAGAAATATTACTACTAGAACATAAGCCTTTTGCATTCCGTCTATAATATCATGATTTATTACTCAAGCCTTTTATGAAGAGCCGAAGAGGTCTAAATATTTGACGTAGTTTTGAAAATGATGAATTTTGCGCGATACGACAAATTATGCATGAAGCATGATATATAACATCCAGCTTATGGAGAGTCTTAGGCTCTGTTTGGAAATACATTTCAGGCTCTATTGTCGAAATCCCGATTCGATCCTACGATTCTACGATTTTACGATCTAAAAATGCTCGACCGATCCCAGATCTTACGATTCTATAATGGTTGTAGAATCTTACGATCCTACTCATTGTAAATTTCTAGAGATAGAATCATAATACGATCCTACGATCCTACGATTTTACGATCCTACGATCCGATTCCATAGTAAAAATATCTATATATATTCTTATAAAGAGACATCGTAAAACGCAAATTTTGGTATGAGTTGTTGAATCATGTTTATACAATGATACTGAAATAATTAATTATCAATATTTCATGGATAAATATTGATAAATCGGTTTTTTAACATTGGATTATATGTTCTTATCAAATAAAATACTATATTTAGTGAATTTGTAGAATCTTACGGTTCTACGATCTGATTCTACCGATTCGATCCTACCCTCCTCATCTATCCAAATTAGAATCCAAATCCTAACAATATTGATTTCAGGTACCTTATTTGGTCAAACTAGCTTATTTGACCAAAATTTCAGGTACCTAATTTTTTGTAACCGTTTGGCTTTATTTAACGAAATAAGCTACCTAAAATGAAATGATACCTAGAGTAGCGTTTGAGATTTTAGGTGCCTGATTTGCTTTTATTTTACTTTTTCCCCCTTAAATCTATATTATTAAAAAATTATGATGTCCTTTTACGTCATTTCACCAAAATTAGTTACCTTTTCAGCTAGTTTGCCAAACATTTTTTTTTATATAATCAGTTACCTTATTAGCTCCTAATTTTCAGCTACCTTATCAGTTAACATTTTAGGTTTTAGTTAGCTTTTCAGTTTTCAACTACCTTTTCAGGTTTGAGCTACCTTTTTTCAGTTAGTTTACCAAACAGAGCCTTAGGAGCGTTGATCTTTCATATTGTTCTTTAATCTTTTATATAAATAATTAAAACTCGGTTTAATCTCTAACAAATTAAAAGAAAAGATAAGAGTTATTTTAACTATAAAACTAATAAGTGTTTATATATAAAATGAAATTTTACGATTACCTCCACAACATTTCAAAATGGTGCCGTAATTGATTTTTGGGATCAAGATTTTGTAATTACAAAGAAAAGGGATTTGAAACTAAATTAACAATTATATATAGAGATGAAATTTAATCTTGGATCCAGCGTAGATATGTTGGTACGATTTTTGTTGCGTTATTTTATAATGAAGTTAGATATGTGATGGATTCTAACTTCATTATAGTCTTATACGTAATTAACTCTGTAGAAGTTTCCAACTACATTCCCCCTAGATTACAAGAGATAATCAAACTGATGGTGAGCGAGTCGTTGTTCACTCAATCAAACACATTAATATTCTCAACAAATAACTAGTAAGTGGTTAAGTCGAGGTCGATCCACGGGACGGTGTGTTTTGGGTTCTTAGCCTATCTATCTCAATTTATGCAAGTGTCACGATTTGGTTTGAGTTGTAAACGACACTGCTATAATGGAAATGTAAACAAATGGATAACAAGGCAAGTAAATAGAGATGTATACAATCGATTAAAAGCATTAGGGCGTCATGGGCTCATAAAAAAATCATGGTAAAATCACATGAATGAGTCATATAGATGTAAGCAATTATTATTGTTGGAATCTAGTTAGCTTATATGTTACAATTCATAGGTAGACTTAGGTCTCGGAGCCGAGTTAGTCACAACTTTACAACACCTAAATCGACTTGGTTCTCCCAATTCAACTATATGCACGGTCTAACAAGCCTTGAGTTAGTTTATATCTTACAAGTCCCGTTGAAAAGATAAGGGAATCATGCTAGGTTGTCAATCAAGCATTTCATGAAACATAACATGTGCATAAGTTGAAAGTACAATAAGCAAGCATTCATATGAATTCATTAAGCATAGATTTATCTCATAATTACTCCCCTAATCCCCCACTAACCCTAGCTAGAAGACTACTTACTACACATCATGATTATTATGCTAGCAATGATATCAAACATCACATCACAAGTGAACATGATGATTAAGCAAGATAATAAGCAAAGGATTGAGAAGTAAATAAAGAAAGATTAAGAAAGTTACCAACTTGGAAAGTGAAGGTGAACATAAATAAAGGAGAATCCTTGAATAAAGATGGAGAATTGTCACTTCGTCTTCAAATACATACCCAAGAGATCCAAATCTAAATAACTTGAGATGAACAAAGGAAATGAAAGAACAATAGATGAAACCCTTTGATTAATGGTGGAGATTTGTCAATTCCCCAAAACAAACCCAAGAATTCTTCAAGTACAAATCTAGATCTGAGATTGTTTGAGAAATAACTGAGGAAAGCTTAAAGTGCAATTATGGGAAGATTAAAGGCTAATTCTACTCTAATCTACTTCTAAGAGGGCTTAATCTAATCTAAGGGAACTTAACCCTCATTTTATTACAAAGAGGGTATATATAGTGGTACAAGGATTAGGTTAACTAAGGGCTTAAATGATGATTAGGCCTCTCAATTGAAGTCCAGCGCCTAGGAAGTCCTAGAAGGGGACGCACGACCTCCCTCCGTGAAGACAATCTGTAACACCCCCATTCTCCAAATGCCTTACCAGGACCACTTAAGGCATGGAAGTGCTACCATCTCGGTTACCTGAGGCAATAATAATCAAATAGACCATAAAGAAACGTACTTTAAATGATAAAGTTTAAAGAGATACAAACCAAATACGAAACTGATAAAATGAAGTACAAATGTTCTCAAAATGTCAAACCAACTAAACAACTAAAAGAATGCTCGACACAACGGAAGACTTCTAAGACAGCTCGTGATGACTCAACCCAGCTATTCCATGTGCATCAACTCATACCTATTCAATACCTGCTCGCCATCCCCGAATGGATCACCACAGTTTTTAAAACATTTAAACGGGGTCAGTGCTGTTTACACAAACAAACAGCTGCAATAAAACAACATTACAAACCAATCTAATCCACCAACTCCGTCACATCATCACACACCTGACTACACACTAAAGTGTGTAGCCCTGCCAGAATACCCATCGCAATAAGTATTCCACACCGCCAGTGGGGGACCGCAGCCGTTCCCACCTAAGCCCCGCTCATCTCATCCGAGCGAACCAATGTTCCTTAATGTGCACATCCCCTCTGTGGCGGGTTCCACAGAAGGCGAATCAAGAGCGTGAAACTATTCCCGCAAGTGACTCCACTCAGCCAGGGACGCACCCCGAGAACCACAGACAGTTATACAACAATCACCTTATACAATCACAATCACCAAATGCCAATTCCTTTATGATAGTCAATCAACAACAATAAAACAATCACCAACAATCAACAATGCCATGTAAACAATACTGAGTAGGGAAACCCTACCTAGAATAGCAATCACCACAGACCGTCTAACAGCTAATAAGAACTTCTCCTCTATGAATCCTCCTCCTATAACATGTATACATATAAATACTACCAACACATCAAAACACTCCCAAATCCCCCAAATCTACCCCATTAGGGTTTAACCAAACTCAACAAAAGACTATAAAAAATATACAAGAAGCTTACCCTTGACACCACGATCACATCGGTATAACGAATAAGACGATCCGACGAACCTAGCTTTGGGACTTGCCAATAACACGAGAGATGCGAACAACGTAACTCCTAATATTTTCTTGCACAGCACGATCACATCGGTATAACGAACAAGACGATCCGACGAACCTAGCCTTGGGATTTGCCAATAACGCGAGAGATGCGAACAACGTAACTCCTAATCTTTTCTTGAAAGGTTTTTAGATGATAAAGGTGTTTAGAAAAAAGTGACGGAAGCTTTTATATTAATCTCGCGTTATTAAAAAAACCCCGCTAATCAATCCCGTAAAACACACTTCTCGATCGAGTAAGTGACTTACTCGATCGAGTGCCCCTTACTCGATCGAGTGTCACACTTACTCGATCGAGTCCCCATCAGGCAGACTACTGTTTTGCGTAAAAAACTACTTACTCGACAGAGTAAGTCCCACTCGATAGAGTACCCATAGACATAGAAAACCGTAGTATTACAGTCTTCCCTTCTTAAAAAGAATTTCATCCCCGAAGTTCAACCCATAGACAAAACAAAACACACTATCTCCACTCCGACACAACTACATAACCAAAACTCAAAACAAAACTCAAAACACAACTCCCAAAACAACACTCAAACCGACTCAACACAACTACTAACCGTACTAAAATCAACATAAAACATACAAAAACTCTATGCGACCATCTCTTATCCCCCTAAAAGAAACATGGTTACGTCCCCGTAACCACACATACCTGATCAAAAAGATACATACACATGCAAACGTCGTTTTAAAACCCTAACATGTGACAGCAATTTGCATGTCGTTTAATGCATAAATATTAACTTTGTCAAAGTTGTTTTAGCATGTTGGTTGATTTGAAATAAAAGATGCCCAAACACGGCTTAGGAGGAATGGGGGAGCCATTGGGATCTATCCTATTACAACCCGAGCATTTCATGCCGACACAACGAGAAATAAATTACAACTCGAACTAATTACAACAACTATCGAAATTACTTTGACTCAGATTGAAATAAAAACTATATATATGATAAAAATTACAATACAAACTAACAAAATACAACTTGAACTATTACAACTTAACAAATTAAACAAATATAAACAAAAAGGCTAAAACTAAGTTAGATTGATTAATGATGTTAGCCGAATTATTAGTTAATAAACAAATTAGATTAGAACTAAAGTAGTTAATTTAAAATAAATAAATACAAAGGCTTGAAATAAATTAGGTACAACTTATTAATTAAATTGAACCCAACTTATTAAAATTATTCATCAATCCATTAAAATATGATTAGTAAACAATTAAAGAAACAAAAGAAGAAAAGAAATTAAAACTGTCATACCCGTGCACTGCACGGATCAGAAGTCAGAACAGACCCGTGCAGCCCACGGTTTTTGTAGAAAAACAAAGTTAATTACGTTTTAATTTCGAAATCAGTAAAATAAATTACGGAAAAATTCAATAAATTAAATTTACAGATTTTGAACCATAAAAAAGAATAAAAACATTTTTTTACAATATATTAAAAATAAATAAAACAAATTAAAGGTTAATTAATTACAAATTGAATTAAATAAT
This sequence comes from Silene latifolia, assembly GCF_048544455.1. Lineage (NCBI taxonomy): Eukaryota > Viridiplantae > Streptophyta > Magnoliopsida > Caryophyllales > Caryophyllaceae > Silene > Silene latifolia. Next base: position 858,162 of record NC_133538.1, read on the forward strand.
TACGAACTATGTTAAATACAATTCTAATTTATCAACGAGTGCAAATGAAAAGGTGTTAAGCACGCACTTCCATGCTAGCGAGAAAAATAGGGAAGATGAATACAATTAAAAATTAGAAGGTTGCAAATTTCATTTACAATAATGTTATTTTAATCCTACGATGCTTAATGAATTAACGAACTAATTTGAGGCATTAATTTAGTCGAAATAAATGTGTAAAACATGGCCAACTATTATGATGAATGAAAAGTTCGAAGTTAAAACCGTGATACAAATGACATATTACGTCAATTAGATCGATTTAATTCTATCCGATTCCAAATACGAGGATATATAAGTGAGAAGGGGATACGACCGACCAATCTGGCGGATTTCTTTCCCTACTCAAGTTAACGTGGGTATTCGGAATAGCACTTTAACTCATACTCATACTATACCAATGTTTCATAGTTAACGATGTTAGACGATGTATAATATATAAAATAAGCGATAAAAAAACAAGTAAAAAACGAAATAAAAAGGAAATGAAGGAGGATTTGATGCACCCTCAACCCACATGTATCGTTGACACCGTCTTGGGTGGTAATCGATCGTAGATTTTATCTCGAGCGGCCATCGTCGACGAAGACAATTGAAATTGAATTTTGAAATCACGAAATAACACGTTCAAAAGGCAGACTTGAGCAGCGATTTTTAATTACTCACCACGACTTCGTTTCTCAATAATTTTTCAGTCCGAAAGATGTTTTGAAAACTAGAAAGACTGAATTTTTGTGAATATGGAAAGAAACCAGAAGTTTTAAGAGGATTTGAGCACGAGAATCAAGGCCAAAGACCACGACAGAAACTCGAAAACAAGATTTGTGTCCCTGTTTTCAAGCGGCTGTCACGGCTTTAGTTTAGGGTTTTTTGGACGATTTCTTTCCTTTATATTCTAGTTAGTTGTTTTCTGTTATTAAGCGGTGTTAATGGTTGAGGTGGAGTGTATTTATAGGGGGTTTCGAAGGGTATAAGTATGGTATACGGAGGAGGTGGCAGCTCGGGCTTCAGTGTTTGTGTTGGAGTTTGGTTGTGGTTTCGTGGGGAAAAAATTAGGGTTTTAAGAGGGTTGGATACTAGGTTACTTGGAGGTTAAGGTAAGATTGACTGTAGTGTAGGTTTGAGCCTAAAGGGGAAGCAAAAGGAGTGAGCTTAGAGGCGGCACGAACTCGAAATCGTACTCTGTTTTGGGCGCTGGTGTCACGGGTTCTTGGGGCAGGTTTAGTGAGGTTTTAGGGCTCGGTTTCTTAACGGTCAAGGCAGTATCAAGTATTATAGTACGCGGGTATAGATGTGGGTATGGTAGTAATCAGGTTGGACGAGTTTTAAACGGGTTTGGGGCTTGGGTTTTAGATCGAAAAACAGGGGGCTGAACCCGTGTTATTGCGGGTTGTTTGTGGTCGGTTTGAGAGGTTTTGTGAAAGGGCTTAAGGCTTGGCCTTGGGTGTCGTTGATGGGTAAAGGATAGGGGTCGGTTGTGACGAGTTTGGAGTGGCTGTTTGGGTCAAGCTTGAAGCAACAAGCGGGCTTGGAGGAGAGGGGATCAACATGAGTTGTGGGTTTTTAGGTAGATGTTTTGGACGAGAATTGGGTGGTCAATGGAGGGTTTTGTGTGACACCCCCATACTCCAAGTCCCTTACTAGGACCACTCAGGTATAAAGATGTCACCATCTCGGTTTCCCGAGGCAATGATAATCAAAAGACAATAAAAAACAACATTTAAACAGTATAAAGTTTAGTGAATACAAACCAAAATCAACTGATAAAATACGGTTCCATGTTCTTAAACCAACTGTCTAATCAACTAAATAAAATGTCTGACAAACTATAAAGCTACAACGGAAGACTCTAATCATCTCATGGTGACACATCCCAGCTAGCCCATATGTCTCGACTCATACCTGCTCAACAACTGCTCACCATCCCCGAATGGATCACCACAGTTTTTTCAAAACAAAGACGGGGTCGGTACTAATCACACAATCATAAATACAATTACTATAAGACAGAAACCAACTCATCTCAACCATCACATAACCCAAACTCAATAATCACTCCTCATCACTGACTACACACTCCAAAGTACCCGTCGCAACAGGTAACTCCACTCCGCCAGTGGGGGACCGCAGCCGTTCCCACCACAACCCCGCTCATACCATAGAGCGAATAACTCAAATCCATTAATGTGCACATCCCTTCTGTGGCGGGTTCCACAGAAGGGGAATAATGGGCGTGAATCCACTCCCGCAAGTGACCCCACTCAGCCAGGGACGAACCCCGAATACCACAGATAGATACAATCAATTACAACTATCAACAGTAACCAATTCCAACAACCGTCACAACACGAATATGATATTTTACAACATTCACAACCAACAACCAACACATTATGTGACTAATACTGAGTAGTGAAACCCTACCTGGAATGCAACACATGCAGACGATCTCAACAGCTATATCAAAAAGCCTCCTCTATGAATCCTCCTCCTAACACATCATCACATAATCACTAACTATAAAAAACTAACACAAATCCCCAATTCCCCAGATTAGGGTTTAACCAAACTTGATTAAATAATATAAAATCGGTACGTAGATCTTACCCTCGGTGCAAGGATAACAAAGATGTTTAAAATGATGAAATTCGACCTCTCAAGCTCCGGGATTTGTCAATAACACGGATGAATGCGAAGAACGACCTTAAATCTCTTTTCAATGTAATTAGGTTTGTAAAAGTGTATTATGAAGACGACGGAACGATTTAAATACTAATCCGTGTTATTAACAAAACCCGATAAAACATCACCCGTAAACCGAGCCACTCGATCGAGTAACTGACGTACTCGATCGAGTGCCGCTTACTCGATCGAGTACCCAGGATGCTCGATCGAGTACCCTACATGCATAATACTTTTCTAAAAACCATAACACCCTTACTCGACAGAGTAAGGCCCACTCGATAGAGTACCCAGAGACTGATAAAACCGTAGTATTACAGTCTTCCTTCTTTAAAAAGAACTTCGTCCCCGAAGTTCAAACTACAACAAAACAAAACATACCACCACACTCCCGACACAACAACCAAAACAAAACTCAACATAAAAACATGCTACCAACCAAACTCAACCCGACTCAAACCACTACAAAACATACCGACACAACACAAAAAGGGTGTAAAAACTCTTTGCGATCATCTCCTACCCCCCTAAAAGAAACAAGGTTGCGTCCCCGTAACCATATATACCTGATCAAAAAGGAAAGGGTAACGCTCTCTCATGGCCTACTCTGCCTCCCATGTAGCTTCCTCTACCTCATGATTAGACCAAAGGATCTTAAGTAAAACTGTCTCACCACTCCTAGTCTTCCTAACCTTCCGATCAAGAATCTGCTTAGGCACCTCAAGATAAGACAAGGACTCATCTAGCTCTATGCTCTCTACCTCTAACACATGTAACGAATCACTCACATACTTGCGTAGCTGAGATACATGAAACACTTTATGTACCCTATCCAAAGAAGACTGTAAAGCCAAACGATAAGCAACCTCTCCAACCCGGTCTAGGATCTCATATGGCCCTATGAACTTCTGACTCAGCTTGCCTTTCTTCCCAAATCTTATAACCCCACGCATAGGAGACACTTTCAGAAGAACCTTGTCCCCAACCTGAAACTCGATATCCCGGCAATGTAGATCTGCATAACTCTTTTGCTTATCCTGAGCTGCTCTCATCCTTTCCCTGATCATCTTTATCTGCTCAACCGTCTCATGTACCATCTCTGGTCCTAAAACCACTGCCTCTGCACTGTCGTCCCAACAAATTGGACTCCTACATCTCCTCTCATATAAGGCCTCAAATGGCGCCATGCCAATACTAGTGTGATAGCTATTATTGTAAGAAAACTCAATCAAATCCAACCTCTGTTCCCAGCTACCACCAAAATCCATCACATAAGCTCGTAACATATCCTCAAGAGTCTTGATTGTTCTCTCAGTCTGACCGTCTGTTGGAGGATGAAATGCTGTACTCATCTTCAAAGCCGTTCCCAAAGATTCTTGCAACTCTTTCCAAAACCTTGAGATAAACCTTGCATCTCTGTCAGATACTATGTCTTTAGGCACCCCATGTAACCTTAGCACATTCTTTCGATAAACCATAGCTAATTGTGCCTTAGTCCATGTATCTTTCATTGGCACAAAATGAGCTAACTTGGTCAGTCAATCCTTTACAACCCATATCATGTTGTTACCGTGTTGACTCTTTGGCAAACCCACGATAAAATCCATAGAGATGGATTCCCACTTCCACTCAGGTACCTCAAGAGACTGAATCTTACCTTGTGGTTGTCGTTGTTCCCCTTTAACTCTCTGACAGGTCAAACAACGGGCAACAAACTCAGCTGTTTCTTTCTTCATCCCAGGCAACCAGAACGTCTTCTTTAAGTCCTTGTATAGCTTGTCACCACCTGGATGTACCGAATATGGTGTACAATGTGCCTCTGTCATGATTGTCTTTTTCAGCTACTCATCATTAGGGACACACCACTTCCCATCAAACCTCAAACTACCGTCTGTATGAATAGAGAATCTAGACACTGTCCCTTTCTCTACTCCAACTCTCCACTCTACCATCTTAGGATCCAACACTTGTTTACCTCGAATATGATCATATAGATCAAGCTGCACTGTCAAATCTCCCATGGCATCCCTCTCTGTATCATATGTATTCCAAACCTCCCAACCTCATCTCTCAACCTCATCAAAGATATAGCTGTGCACAAGGAATGTACACTCTTCCTGCTCAAAGCATCTGCAACTACATTGGCTTTCGCTTCATGGTAGATAATGTCCATGTCATAATCGCCAATCAACTCCATCCACCTCCTCTGTCTCATGTTCATCTCTTTTTGAGTGAAGATGTACTTGAGACTCTTGTGATCTGAAAATACCTTAAAGGTCGCCCCATAAAGGTAATGTCTCCAAATATTGAGCGCAAACACCACTGCACCCAACTCTAGATCATGTGTAGAATAATTCTCCTCATAAGGCTTCAATTGCCTAGAAGCATAGGCAATGACTTTACCGTTCTGCATCAACACACATCCCAACCCATTCTTTGAGGCATCAGTATACACCTCAAAGTTCTCACTCCCTTCAGGCAATGCTAAGATTGGAGCTGTGGTCAAACGCTCCTTTAATGTTTGGAACGCTGTCTCACTACTCTCGTCTCAACGAAACCTGTTCTCTTTCCTTATCAAAGCTGTCATAGGTCTAGCAATTTTGGATAAATCCTTTAAGAACCGTCTGTAGTATCCAGTTAAACCCAAGAAACTCCGTATCTCAGCTACATTCTTCGGTGCTTCCCACTTGGTAAATGCCTCAATCTTTGCCGGATCCACATCTACCCCATCCTTAGAGATCACATACCCTAGAAAAGAAACTTTCTCTAGCCAGAACTCACACTTGGACAACTTAGCATACAACTCATGCTCCCTCAAGGTCTGCAACACAATCCTCAGATGTTCCTCATGTTCCTCCTTAGTCTTGGAATAGACTAAGATGTCATCGATAAAAACCACCACAAACTTGTCCAGAAACTGACTGAAAAATCTGTTCATCAAATCCATAAACACAGCCGGTGCATTAGATAACCCAAAAGGCGTCACCACATACTCATAATGGCCGTACCTCAACGTGAAAGCTGTCTTTGGTATGTCCACCTCTCTAATCTTCACCTGATGGCACCCCGACCTCAAATTAAACTGGCAAAGGATACTTGTTCTTCACCGTCACTCGATTCAGCTCCCTGTAATCTATGCACAACCTCAAACTCCCATCTTTCTTTTTCACAAAAAGAACTAGTGCTCCCCACGGTGATACACTAGGTCTAATGTATTCCTTCTCTATCAGATCATCCAACTACTTCCTGAGCTCCTCCAACTCCTTAGGACCCATCCGGTACGGTGCCTTAGAGATTGGCCTCGTCCCTGGTTTCAGCTCAACCGTGAAATCTATCTCCCTCTTCGGTGGCAACCCCGGAATCTCCTCTGGAAAGACATCTGAAAACTACCCTACCACTGGTATCTGATCAACTGTCGGACTCTCTATCCGGTCATCTCTCACATTGCACAAGATCAACGGGCACCCCTTCCTCAGATAGGACTTCAAAGTCACAGCTGCAATCAACTTAACTTTGGGTTTGACAACAAACCCACGATAAGACACACTAAGGCCCTTAGGACCTCTCAAAGACACTTTCTTTTGATGACAGTCTATCTTTGCTTTGTACTTCCCTAACCAATCGATCCCGACTATCATCTCAAATCCATTTAAAGGAAACTCTAGCAAGTCTACAGGTAGATCAACTTTCCCAACTATCATAGATACATCCCTAAACAACCTCCCACATGTTACAGACTCTCCCGAAGGTATACAAAATTTCTCACTTACAGACTCATACCCTCTCAAACCCAACTGTTTAACATGACTCGAAGATACAAACCACTGCGACGCCCCTGAATTAAACAAAACAAAAGTGTAAACACCATTAACAAGAAAGGTACCAGTGATAACATGTGCGTCGTCCTCTGCTGCTTGTTTCTCCATCATAAATAGCTTTCCAATGGTCTTCTGCCCACGTCCTTGAACAGTACTGGCAGAGGTAGTCGGCTTAGCACCCGACCCCTGGTTGTTGTTGGTGTTCGTAGCTGGCTTCTGATAAGAATTACCGCCATTGCGGTTACCTCCCCCGTTATTGCTCTGACCTCCCCGGTTGTTCCATGACCCAACCGCTCTGTTGCTCGCAAAACTCTGTGCCGGCCCCTGAGAAAAACTTCCCTGTCCCGGCCTCTGGTAACCCCCGTTCACCGCACTAGTGTACTCATGTCTCTTGTGGCCTACACCGCCACAGTTAAAGCATGTCACACCCCAAATACCACCACTACTACCACGACCAAGCCCGTATGAAGCCCCACCACTAAACCCTGAACCAAAAGAATATACTCTAGCTTGAGTGTGGTTGCCCTTCTTGTAGCTAGATTGGCTATCACCCTTGCTCTCAGCCTTTCTTTTCTCAGCACCTTTTTTTTCGGGCCATCTCTACCAACCTCTCAGCTCTCCCAGCCCTCTCATAAGCTTCCTTAACATCAGTAAGGACTCCCACGGGTAACTTATCCATTATCTTGGGGGTCAACCCCTTCTCGAACCTCAGAGCTAGGTTCTCCTCACTCAATCCCATATCCTCAGCATATCTAGACTTCTCATTAAACTGCTTGTAGTACTCAGCCACAGACATCTTAGAGGTCATCTTGAACCCATCAAACTCCTCCCTCAGCTTACTCCTCACATGCTCCGGCACGAACTGCCTCTTCACAGCTTTCCTAAACTCTTCCCGAGTAATAGCAGGCAGCCCCTGCTTCTCATACATATCTCTAGCACTCACTTTCACCTTATCCCACCACTCTCTTGCTGCCTCCCTCAAGTAGAACCACCATTTCCCAAAAACACAGGAATGAGGGCCATAAGCCCTTCTGACAGGCATTACTCTAACAGAAAAATGCCACATGAATGTACAGGTATAAATCTAGTCAAGCACAGCAAGAAAATCAAGAGAAGAAAAGATATATTAATACCTACCCAGGAATATACCCTTCCCAGGTTGGAAGAACAACTGTTTACCCAGGAAATACCCAAAACCAACGAAAACCAACAAAAAAAAATTCCAAACAGTTTGTCCTGGGAACATCCCCCCTGGATAGGCCAAAACTACACAAAATTCCACAAAAATAACAAAATAAAAAAACAAACTAGCCCGCCTTGGAAGCTGTAGCAGAACCAATTCCCTCATCAGTAGCCTCAGCTTCCTCTTCTTCATCTTCATCTCCCTCCCCGTCAGCATCACTACTCTTTCCCTTGGATGGTGGAGAGTCCACTTCTTCATCAGCATATAGTTTACAAAGCTCAGGATAAGTGGTATTGAGATCAGCCAACTCCTGATCAGCATTCCAAAAAGGCCTGACCTCAACAGGCTCCTTCATGGCATCCACACGACCCTTGCCAAAGAAATACGGTGCAACATCTTTGTACCTGGCCTGAACCTCATCCCTCTCTACAGCCAATTCTTCATTCACCTTCAATCGCTCTCTTGCATAGCTCCTGCTTTTCCCTTCAATTCTTCCCCGGCAATATCAAACTTGGCACGAAGAGCTTTCGAGCATCCGAGCGATTTCCCGACTTAGAAGACTCCACCACCAACCGAGGCTTCCCTGCCTCATTATCCTCCTTTAAAGAGTGATTCTTAGCCTTAGACACCTCCAACTCAGCCTTAAACTTTTCAGCATCTTTTTTCAAAATCTGTACCTCTTAATCCAGGGTATTTTTCAGGCTGTTGACTGATTCCAGGTGACAGGCGCCCCTCAGCATATCATTGACATTCTAACAAAAAAGAAAATGCCTATCTAAGCCACAAAAAAGAAAACACACACAAATACCCATAAGAAACGAGCCAAAAACAAAAAAATATATACCTCCTGAAGCATGGTAATCAGGTTGGCAGCATAGTCCCTGGAACGGTACATAGCAGCCAAAGCACGGGCAGAAGCATCCTCTGCTTGATACTTGAAGTAGGGATCGTCAACCACAAAAGCCTGAGCCTGAATTTGTTCCTTGGCAAACTGGACCTCATCCAAACGAGCCCTAACCCCCTGACCTCGTGAACCCCTCCTGAAGACTCATCCACTCTCTTCCTCTTCTCAGGACAGTCACTCTCATCCACAACCTTCTCCTCGCAATGCCAATCGAACCCCACCGCACGGGTTCCCGAACTCGAACAAAGACTATCACTTCCCGTAGCCTCACTACTCTTAGACTTCTCCCCTGTAATTTGAGAAACCCCTGCCTTCACCAGAGATAAACCAAAGCTAGTAATCCTAGCAGAAGCCCTGGTAGCTGAACAACGAGGTTCTAAATCAGCAATATAAACACGTGTCCAATACAAGAAACAGAATGACAAAAGAAAGCAACAAAACTTACTCCCTGATGAAGACACCCCTGGAACCTTAGTGCTCTTCACTGACTTATATGTACTCAACTTGGCCTTCTTAAAACGAGGCATGGAAGCTTGCCACAAACAGGCAGGCCACGCCCTCTCCTCTTCAGGAAATGCCATGAACGCTGCTATCCAGTCAGCCGACCCCTCGGCATCAGGATCATTCACCCAATCATTTACTACAAGGAAGCACGGGCAAAGTAAGTAAACTCTCCAAAGTATACTATTGCAAAACCAAAATAATACAGGAAAGAAAGTTACCTCCTTCAACAGCTGGATAATTGAGATAGTCCAGATCAGGGGCAATTGAATCAGCCTTAATAAACATATAGGTTTTAGCCCATCCTTTATCATCCCCTGAATCAAAGTTGGTAATCAGGTGAGCCATCTTCGACCTGACTCGAAAATTGAACCTCCCAGTAGAATGACTCTTCAGGTGATAGACATTCTTGAAGTCATCCAGGGTAATAACCAACTTGTGCTTAGAACACAAGTGCTCAACTGAATGGACAATTTTCCAAACCATTGGCATAATTTGAAACAGGGGAACCCTGATAGCCCTAATCACCTCAGTCATGAAAGGAGAAAGGGGAAGCTGACAGCCACCCCTGAATTCCCTGATACAAAACCAGCCTGGACTACTCCAATTAGCCCTGACCGGACCGCTCTCAGGGATCCAAACCTCAGCCCCATGGGGAATAAGGCCCCTGCCCTTGATATAATGCTCAAACGCTGGTTTTAGCTGATTGGCTTCATGAGAAGAAGCTGCCAACGCCTTAATAGGAGTATATTCAACCCCCTTATAAGACATGGACAGAATCTCTGGGGCACCAACAACTCTACCTCATCATCCTCAGGGATGATATCAGGGACCTTCTCAACCTCGGCAGAAACCATTTCGACTTCAACATGAACTTTTTCAGTCTCAGCAGGAGCTTTGGAAGCTGCTGTCTTTCTCCTACCACCATCCATATCTTATTTTTCTGGAAAATGAGTTTTTGCAAAGAGAGAATTTTTAGAAAGAGAAAGAAGAAAATTGGAAATTGGAATGTGAAGACAAACACGGCAAAGGCAGGATATTTATAACCGCAAATATATAACGGCTAGAAAAGCAAGTGGTTGAGATTAATCATGACTCTCCTAGGGTTTTGTGAACCTACCTTATTTATGGCAACTAGCCGTTACAAGAAGTTGAATCAAATACTAATTCTAATCCGATAAAAAATCCCTGCACAAATCCTTCGCCTTGTCCAAATTTTTATCTCCTTATTCCTGGCCAGACCCAATAATGGAATAACCAGATAAGGGGCAATTGTTGGGCCCAAAATTATCCTGCCTGACCTGACATAGGCCAGGCAACAGCCAAAGCCGAGTTCCAAGCAAAAGACATCTGAAACCAGACATTGATCAAGTATGGACAGGCACCAAACAAGAGTTGATAAAATATAGGCGAAAGATAACCAGTAGCCTGAAAGGAAAAATGCCAGGTTAACATTGAATAAGCATTGCAGGCGACAAACAGGCAGTTTATATATACTCCCTACAAAAAAGGAAGACCAATTCAAGAAGGAAAAGATATAGGGGACAGTCAAAGCAACGGCTAAATAAGATGGCAACTACCTCCGGGTAAATAGGGCACATGCCCTATTTACCAGGAAACCCTAAACGGCAGAGAGAAAACGGTGAAAACAAGTATAAATACAAGAGAAGACAAAATCAGAAAGGACATTACACACTCTCTCATCCTTACTTACATTTGTGTATTCTTAAGCATTATAATTTTTCCTGTCAGGCCTGATATACCAATACTCTGTCAGGCTATCTAAAATCATAGTAACAATCATTCCTGGCTTGGTGCCCGTGGTTTTTTCCCTTATTCCCAGGGTTTTTCCACGTATAAAATCTCTGTGTTATTATTTGTTGCCTGTTATATTACTTAATAATACTAGTCATGCGAATTGTTTGAGTTAGATTACCCTACATATAAACCCCTGGCAGGTTATTCTTATTCAGTGAAATCCCTGTCAAAACACCCACCAGGTCACAATCATGTAAAGTGATTGTCGGGACAAGATCCGGCTTGCAGGGTGACACAGTCCTCGGCGTCCTGGCTATCTTCTTTGCTGCTGAACTTGTCAGGCCGCAAATCTTTGAACCGCCAGATATGAATTTTACTTCATAGATTGGTGGTGGTGGAGGAAGATTACGATCCTACTTATTCTCCTGATTCTCTCTATCCTGGTTTGCGTTCTTGCCTTTCATCTTGATCAGGTCTTTTAAGTACTTTGATTTTAACAGGTAGGCTACCTCGTTCCTCAGGGTGAAACAATCATCCGTGGTGTGTCCAATATCCATGTGAAATTCGCACCATTTTGAATTGTCTCTTCTGGGATTTGGATTTTCTAACTTCCCGGGCCATCTAACAGCTGATCCCATGTTGTCAAATCTCTGTATTAATCCTGCAATATCAACACTTAAGTTATGTTCGGAGATAGGTGGATAAAATTTAACCTTACCTTGATACTCATGGGCTAGGTTGACTTCCGACTGATCTAGTGATGCGTGTCTTTTATATAGGGTTTTTACCTCATTTTTACACGCATTTCTGTACTTTTTATGTAGCACCTGGCTACAAATACCCCCGAATGTTCTACTTTGGTTCGTTTTATGTAATTTGCAGGAATTAACCGAAGAGGAGCTAAATCGAGCCTTAATTGTCCCAATTGTATGCATTCATGGAAAATAAGGAGCCGGAGCTTGGAAATCTAACACTTGGAAGACGCGTGAGCTGGATTCGGGAAGCATTTCAAGTTTTAACGTGCTTAGACCATTCGATCGAGTGATTAATTACTCGATCGAATGCTTTATTTGCTCAAGATTGGTCGATCGAGCAATTTAAGGAGTCAATCGAGGAGTTTTTGCAAGAGGTGCTCGATCGAGTGGTTTATTTCCACTCGATCGAGTGGTTTGGTGATGAAGTGCTCGATCGAGTAGATTATTTCTACTCCATCGAGTGGTTTCTTGCGCTTTAGTTAATTTCCGCCTAATTATTTCATGGGCTTTTGTAATTAGTCCATAGATTAGGTTTTAGGATGGATTTCTAGTATAAGACTGAAGGAGTGAACTACGTTACTCCTCTCTTCTGCTCTCACGTTCGTTTTCCCATTATACTTTGTCACTGTTCTTTGGATTTTATTCCTCCTCTATACTTTGCTACTCGGATTTGGATTTTGCGATTGGTATTATCATTCTAGTTTTATTCTTAATCTTATTTATTGCTTTAATTCTTCTTCTCTTTATTATCATAATTGTTTAATTGAATCCTTATTAGTTTCATCATCATGTCTAGTTTTAATTATCTGTTTGTTGTTATTGATAATTCAATGATTATGAGTAGCTAATTCTCTTATGCTCAGACTATAGGGGATCCATAATATGAAGGGAGAGTAATCGATTTACTAGGTTAATGCTGGTACTGTCTTTGTTGGTTAAATGCTACAATTAATTGTATCCGTCTAATTGAGTCGACGCAATTAGACATTTAATTCTTAGTGATCCTTGACCTGGACCAAAAGGTTGAAAAAGGCGAGACTAGTAGCGAACAATAGGGTATTGCAGTGAGGGCGAAAGTTAAGCTGTTTACACTTTAGGGTGAATTAACGACCGAAAGGTGACGTTCGCTACCCCTTAGACTGTATTAACATTGGCCTGAGACCTAGATTACTTGACCGGATGATTATGGTGAACCGTTTGTCTTAGCTATTTATCTCTATCTGTTTATTTCCTCCCTTTTATTCTCTTCTCCTTATTCTCTTTAGTTTAGAAAATCACATTTATAAACCCCCAATTTGGTTACCTTGACGAACTTAGATTTAGCCGACAAATTACTACCTCTCTGTGGATTCGACCCGACTTCCCTAGCTATATTAGTTAGAGACAGTTGGTTATTTTTGACAGGTACGCGACAGACGTGTCAAATTTTGGCGCCGTCGCCAGGGAGGTGGCGCAATTTTGTTGCTTTAATTAAGTTTGTCCCTTGTCTCAAGGAATTTCTTCCTTGAGGCTGATCTCATTTCTGCAAAGTTTTGATTAGTTTTGCAGGTTAGTTGTTGCTTTGAAAGTTTATTTGCCAAGATGCCTACGATTACAGAGCATACAGAGCCATGTGGTAGATGTGGCATGGAAGGGCACGATCCTATCTTGTGCATGGAAAGTATAGAGCGCGTTCTTGCTTATCAGAAATACAAGCAGGGAGTTCCTTTCTCTCAGCTATATGAAGAAATAAAGAATGTCTCTACCCCTTCCACGCTAACTCCACTACCGATTCTTCCTTCTGCAAGTGAAGAAATTGCCGAATTAAAATCCATAATGATGAGTATGTCACGGCAATGCAAAGCGGTTATATCGTAATTGAAAGAACAAGTCGCGATTAAAACTCGACAGACCAAAGCCAAGCTTCTTCCAATATGCGATCCGATCAAGGCAATGAATTGTCAAAATGACCTTACTCATGAAGAAGATGAGGTTTTGATAGTGACGATAACCCTTGGATGATGAATTAGGCGAGTTTTTGGAGGAAATACTTGCTGCGTGTCTTGTAAACACTGATCGAGTGATTTTTCTACTCGATCGAGCAGTTTAACTCATCCTATCACTCGATCGAGTGAAAATAGTGGTCGATCGAGAAGTCACGAGAATTCAATGTTGGTCGATCGAGTGATAATCTTACTCGATCGAGTAACTATCTTTGAAGAAATCACTCGATCGAGTGATAAACATGGTCGATCGAGTGAAACGAAAGAAGCAATTGGTCGATCGATTGATAAAAGTACTCGATCCAAAGACTTTAAGTGGCGGGGATCCTAAATTACTATCTAATACCGCCACCGTGTCATCTTCCCCTATTTGTGGAGACTTCAAGCATTGATAAGGGTAAAGAAAAAGTTACGGGGCCACTCATCGCTACCAGGGTGCCCTTCCCAAGTCGTCGAAGGGCGCAAAGATCGAGCAACAAGACGGTAAGTTTGTGGACGTTGTGAAGAACCTCCGTAATCGCTTGTCCTTTTTCCGAACTTGTTACTCAGGTACCCACTTACGCCAAGTTTATGAAAGACATTTTGACGCGTAAGAGAAATTTGAGTGAATTTGAGACGATTTCACTCATGGAAAAGTCCAGTAATCTACTTTTGAATAAGAGTCCGCCTAAAATGAAAGACCCGGGCAGCTTTTCTATTACTTGTATTATAGGCAACATGGTTATTGATAAGGCCCTTTGCGATTTAGGTGCCAATGTCAGTGTCATGCCCCTTCCTATCTGCAAGAAACTGAAGATGAGTCATTTTAAAGTGACTAACATTACCCTACGATGGTGATAGATCCATTAGGAGGCCCTTAGGTGTCTTAGAGGACGTGCCTGTGAAAATAGGCAAGCTCTTTATTCCAGTAGATTTCATTGTTTTGGATATAGCTGAGGACACTCGGACCCAAATTATCTTAGGAAGACCATTCCTTTGTACAGCTGGGGCCGTTATTGATGTCAGACAAAGCCGTTTGACTCTTGCAGTAGGGGATGACACTATCACTTTCAGTCTGCCCAGTACTTTAGGTCGCCCAATGATAGAGGACACTTGCTATTCGGTTGCTATTATTGACGAGTCTATTTATGACTTCTGGTCGGGTTCTTTTATGAAGGACCCACTAGAAGCTCTTATGCTTTTTGATGAGTGTGCGAGATAGCCCCTGGCATTTATAATGACGCTGCGTTGGATTTGCTTGTTGATGATTTAGATGAGCACGAGGGAGAGCAAGTGGAACAAATGATTAGCACTCTTTGCTCCATTGAGGTAAAGGTACCGGAGCGTAAGCCTCTCCCTTCTCATCTTAAATATGTTTTCTTAGACGATACAGAGCAATATCCAGTCATTGTTAGTGCCAAACTTAGTGATGATCAAATGACCTCTTTGTTAGTCGTACTTAAGAAAAACAGAAAGCAATGGGTTATTCATCGACGATATCACGGGATTAGTCCCGATATTTGTATGCACCGGATAGAGTGGAGGAGGATCACAAACCTTGCAGACAGGTCAGTGGCTGAACCGGAAGATGCGAGGATGTTGCGATTGCTTTGAGGTAATGAAGGCTGCTGGATGCGGGTATTATTTATTCTGCGGTAATTCTAAATGGGTGAGTCCAAGATGGGTAGTCCCGAAGAAAGGAGGGACAACTGTAGTTAAGAATGAGAAGAATGAATTAATACCTACTCGAGTAGTGACTGGTTGGCGGATGTGCATAGATTACAGACAGCTGAACGCCGCCACCAAGAAAGATCACTTTCCCCTTCCTTTTATTGATCAAATGGTAGAAAGGTTAGCTTCTCATAAATTCTTCTGCTATTTAGACGGGTATTCAGGGTTCTTTCAGATCCCTATTCACCCAGACGATCAGGCTAAGACTACATTTACTTGTCCGAAGGGCGTTTTTGCGTATCGCAGAATGCCTTTTGGTTTGTGCAATGCCCCTGCCACCTTTCAAAGGTGTATGATGGGGATATTTTCATAGTATATTGAGTCTATCATGGAAGTTTTTATGGACGATTTCAGTGTATATGGAAGTGATTTTTCTAACTGTCTGTCTAACTTTAAGAAAGTGTTGCAGCGCTGTATTGAGGTTAACCTTGTGCTGAACTGGGAGATGTGCCACTTTATGGTCAACGAGGGAGTTGTCTTAGGGCACTTAGTTTCTGATAGGGGAATAGAGGTTGATAAAGCAAAGGTGGAAGTGATTCAGCAATTACCACATCCTGTTAACGTTAAGGGGGTGAGGAGTTTCCTTGGTCACGCTGGCTTTTATCGCCGGTTCATCAAGGACTTCTCAAAGATTTCTAAACCACTTACACAGTTGCTGCTTAAGGATGCCCCTTTTGTGTTTACTGATGATTGTCTTTTTGCTTTCAACAGGTTAAAGCAGGCCTTAGTCTCTGCGCCGATCATACAGCCTCCCGACTGGAACTTGCCGTTTGAGATCATGTGTGACGCGAGTGACTATGCACTAGGAGTGGTGCTAGGCCAAAGGAAAGACAAAGCTTTGAATGCTATCTACTATGCGAGCCGAACTCTGGATGAGGCTCAAGTGAAGTACACTACCACTGAGAAAGAGCTGCTAGCTGTAGTTTATGCCTTAGAGAAGTTTCGTACTTATTTAGTTGGGTCAGAAGTCACTGTTTTTACTGACCATGTAGCTTTGAGGCATCTCCTCGCTAAGAAGGAGGCTAAACCACGGCTACTGAGATGGATACTCCTACTTCAGAAGTTTGATTTGCAGATTAAGGATAAGAAAGGAGCTGAGAACGTTGTAGCTGATCACTTGTCGCGACTGATGCGACAAGAAGGGGAAGATTCTCTACCCATTGATGATTCTTTTCCTGACGATACTTTAATTGCTGTCATATCGTCTATTGTTAACCAAGAACCTTGGTATGCAGATATAGCTAACTTCGTTGTCAGTGGTAAGCTGCCGCCCGACCTTTCTCATCGAAAAAAGAAGTTTTAGTATAACGCTAAGCAAGATTTACAGGATGATCTTTACTTGTTTAAGGAATGTGCAGACGGTCTCTATAGACGGTGTATTCCGCAGTGGGAGACCAAAATAGTCCTGGAAGGCTGTCACTCCTCTTCATATGGTGGTCACCACGGTCCATCGCGCACCGTGGCTAAGGTACTTCATCTGGTTTTACCGCCTTCTTTGTTTCTTTGAAGCTAAGTCTTTCGTTTCAGCTTGCGATGCTTGCCAACGATCAGGCAACATTTCAAAGAGACATGAGATGCCACAAAACGGCAT
Organism: Silene latifolia; assembly: GCF_048544455.1. Taxonomy (NCBI): domain Eukaryota; kingdom Viridiplantae; phylum Streptophyta; class Magnoliopsida; order Caryophyllales; family Caryophyllaceae; genus Silene; species Silene latifolia. The sequence continues at coordinate 875,085 of NC_133538.1, forward strand.
CCTAGAGGTTGAGGTTTTCGATGTTTGGGGCATTGATTTCCAAGGACCGTTCCCATCCAGTAAAGGTAACAGGTACATCTTAGTAATTGTAGACTATGTGTCAAAATGGGTTGAGGCAATTGCTTCATCTCATTGTGATGCTAAGACCGTGATAAAGATGTTTAAAAAGATCATATTCCCCCGTTTTGGTGTCCCTAGGGTCGTCAATAGTGATGGGGGGATGCATTTTAAAGAAAAGAAACTAACTTCCATACTGTCTAAAGTTGGTGTCCAACACCGGCGTGGTTTGGGGTATCATCCCCAAACTAGTGGTCAGGTAGAGGTCTCTAATCGCGAGTTGAAAGAGATCTTGTCTAAGGTAGTTTCTAAATCACGGAAGGACTAGAGTCTTAAGCTAGATGACACATTATAGGCCTACAGAACTGCCTTTAAGACACCAATTGGTGCATCACCTTATAGGTTAGTTTATGGGAAATCGTGTCACTTACCTGTTGAATTGGAATGTAAGGCTTGGTGGGCAATTCGTGAAGTTAATTATGATCCTAAGTTGTGTGGTCAGAATCGTCTTTTGCAGCTAGATGAATTGGAAGAGTTTAGGCTTAATGCCTATGACAGCTCGCGCATTTACAAGGAAAAGACAAAGAGATGGCATGACAAGAGAATCCTACCTCGGGAGTTTCATGTTGGGCAAAAGGTGCTGCTGTTTAATGCCCGGTTAAGATTATTTCCTGGCAAGCTGAAGTCCAGATAGAGTGGTCCTTATACGGTGACAGGTGTTACCAAATTTGGATCCGTGGAGCTTGAAGATTCCGAGGGTCATAGATTCAAGGTGAATGGCCAATATGTGAAGCATTACCACGAGGCGAGTGAAGCAGACAATCGTGTTGAAGTCTTGCGCTTCGACGAGCTTGACGCGCCAGTTAATTGATGCCAGAAAGGTCGTGCGAGACCTCTTAAACCAGCGCTCTCCGGGAGGCAGCCCGGACTGTTTTTTTTGTACTTTTGTTGGACTATTTATTTTTCTTTAGCCTTACGTTGAACTTTAGACGCTGTTTTATGAACCTCCCATGTATTTCTTTGCTTTTAATGCGTGTTTTGCAGGTCAAAGTACTCGGTCGACTGATATTGTGCTCGATCGAGCACTTTTTTTTGAGGTAGTAATCACTCGATCGAGTGATATTGTCCTCGATTGACCAGAACCAAAACCATGCTTACTCGATCGAGTGGTTTTCTACTCGATCGAGTCCTTCCATGCGCCAGATCACTCGATCGAGCTGTTCCAACTGCTCGATCAAGTAGTTTTGACTCCCAGCTGCTGTTTTTACGTCTATGGAGCTACTGCTTGACTTTCTTTGACCTCCCATGTTCATGGTCGGTTTGGGGAGGTCTCTCTTTATGACGTTTTTTAAGTTTTCCGACTCCACTTCTCCTTTTCCTTTCAGTTTGCATTTCTTTCCCTATTTTTGGTACAATGAGGGCATTGTACGGTTTGGTTTGGGGAGGTATGCATCCATATCTATGTTTGTCTGCATGTTTTTCTGCATTTTTTATTGCACGTTTAATTATTTTTGCATGCATTGTTGTTTTAGTAAATTCAAAAATCATAAAACTCAAAAATTTTTTTTCGAAAATTCCAATAAATCAAAAAATTTTCATTGAGTCGGAACGTTTGAACATTGGCGCTACTTTGAATCCTTACTTGAGCCGGGCATATTCTTGACATTTAGTTGGCATGATTATGTGCATAATCTACGAGTTTTTATTTCTTTCTTATCTGAACGAATAGACTTGATTCATTATGTCGGCAAGCTACATTACATTCTGAGGTTAGAGCTTTTTAAACTGGTGACATTCATGACCGGTTTCATTTAGGATGTGAGTAGTACTCTCTTTAAGGCATGTAATATCAATTTGCATAAGCATGAGTCTGGTCTTCTTAATACCTGTATGCATTCGGTCTGTGGATGGTGACACATGTTAGGAGATGCAGTCCCCTTTATTTCATTCTACCCATGAGCCTCACATAGCCAAATTGCCTTTTTGTCCTATCAACTACTTTCTATAATACTTCCTACCCTAGCTGAGCTAGTAACGAGTAGTTCTTGGAATGTTTTATTGCAATATGGTTATTTCATCTGATTTCAGAAGATGGTGGAAGAATTGAAGGGAATGAAAGAATTGTTGAAGAAAAAATGAAACGGAAAAGAAAAAAAGAAAAAAGAGAAAGAAAAAAAAAAGGCGAAATAAGAAAAGAAGAGAAAGAAAAGAATAATCATATGAGAAAAAAAAAGGAAATTGGTTAATGATTTTCACTCCCATATCTTATTCATATCTCATGGGGAGTTGACGATTTTTGGTGTTTCGTGAGCTTAGTTCATGGTTTTGCACCGTTTCATCTTGCTACATTGAGTACGAAGTTGGGATGCAGTTTATATTTGGTTTCGTTGTTGCTAGCCTGGCTATTAACTCCACATATCCAAATTCATCTTAGCCCCTTTTTACCCATTATCTCACTTACCCAAATGTAAGTCTTCGGCATGTGTCTTGGTCACTAGTATGGTTGGAATGCATATGTACGGTTGTAGAGACTTTATTCATGTTAACTGCATGCATGTCCTTATAGGTCGAGTTAGGTGAGTATCTTATTTCTTCCTATCTTTCACATATATACTCACCTTGTGCCTAATTTTGAGTGACGAGCGACCCGTGAGAGTCCGACATCTTTTGAGTCTTGCAAGGTCGACGGTTCAGTAAGTTTGAAACATTGATTTAACTCGTTTGCACTTCTCATTTGCCACTTTGTCATTTTGTTGCATTAAATTGGTTTTAGTGGGTGATTTGTAGCTGATGCGTTGGTCCCGTTCCACTGTTTTTTCTTAGTTGCATTCATATTTGCTTGGGGACAAGCAAAGGTTTGGTTTGGGGAGGTTTGATGCGTGTCTTTTATATAAGGTTTTTACCTCATTTTTTCACGCATTTACATTTTTTTTTATGTAGCACCTGGCTACAAATACCCCCGAATGTTCTACTTTGGTTCGTTTTATGTAATTTGCAGGAATTAACCGAAGAGGAGCTAAATCAAGCCTTAATTGTCCCAATTGTATGCATTCATGGAAAATAAGGAGCCGGAGCTTGGAAATCTGACACTTGGAAGACGCGTGAGCTGGATTCGGGAAGCATTTCAAGTTTTAACGTGCTTAGACCATTCGATCGAGTGATTAATTACTCGATCGAATGCTTTATTTGCTCAAGATTGGTCGATCGAGCTATTTAAGGAGTCAATCGAGGAGTTTTTGCAAGAGGTGCTCGATCGAGTGGTTTGTTTCCACTCGATCGAGTGGTTTGGTGATGAAGTGCTCGATCGAGTAGATTATTTCTACTCCATCGAGTGGTTTCTTGCGCTTTAGTTAATTTCCGCCTAATTATTTCATGGGCGTTTGTAATTAGTCCATAGATTAGATTTTAGGATGGATTTCTAGTATAAGATCAAGGAGTGAACTACGTTACTCCTCTCTTCTTCGCTCTCTCACGTTCTTTTTCCCATTATACTTTGTCACTTTTTCTTTGGATTTTATTCCTCCTCTATACTTTGCTACTCGGATTTGGATTTTGCGATTGGTATTATCATTCTAGTTTTATTCTTAATCTTATTTATTGCTTTAATTCTTCTTCTCTTTATTATCATAATTGCTTAATTGAATCCTTATTAGTTTCATCATCATGTCTAGTTTTAATTATCTGTTTGTTGTTATTGATAATTCAATGATTATGAGTAGCTAATTCTCTTATCTTTGAGACTTTAGGGATCCATAATATGAAGGAGAGTAATCGATTTACTAGGTTAATGCTTTACTTGTCTTTGTTGGTTAAATGCTACAATTAATTATATCCGTCTAATTGAGTCGACGCAATTAGACATTTAATTCTTAGTGATCCTTGACCTGGACCGAAAGGTTGGAAAAGGCGAGACTAGTAGCGAACAATAGGGTATTGCAGTGAGGGCCAAAGTTAAGCTGTTTACGCTTTAGGGTGAATTAAGGACCGAAAGGTGACGTTCGCTACCCCTTAGACTGTATTAACATTGACCTGAGACCTAGATTACTTGACCGGATGATTATGGTGAACCGTTTGTCTTAGCTATTTCTCTCTATCTGTTTATTTCCTCCCTTTTATTCTCTTCTCCTTATTCTCTTTAGTTTAGAAAATCACATTTATAAACCCCCAATTTGGTTACCTTGACGAACTTAGATTTAGCCGACAAATTCCTACCTCTCTGTGGATTCGACCCGACTTCCCTAGCTATATTAGTTAGAGCCAGTTGGTTATTTTTTACAGGTACGCGACAGACGTGTCATCTAGCCTGGAATATGGAGTAGGTCTATAGTTGTTTCCTTTGTTTCTCTTCCTACTCCTCCTTTCATGATCCTTTGGTCTACTGGGTGATCCATGTTTATAGCTTTTATCTTCTTCCAGCCTGATGAAAGCGAGAGTTTTGGCCTGGACATCTTCGAAGGTGTGGCAAGGATACTTAGTGAGTTCACTGTATAAGTCACTATATGGTAGTAACCCCTGTCTGAATGCCTCCGCTGCTGTTCCAACGTCATACCCGGGTATGGATACTTTCTCCTTGTTTAATCTTGCAAGAAATGTCCTGAGAGTTTCATCAGGCTTCCGTGTAAGTCGGTAAAGGTCACTGGATTATTTCTCCAACTCCCTGCTACTCGCGAACTGCTGGTTGAAACTGTTGATCCGAAAATTTCTCCAAAATTTTTGAAAATTTTCAATCATTTTTTTTTTTTAATTTTTCTGTATATATAAAGGAAAACAAACAACAATGCAAGACAAAAATGTAAACGTGAATGCAAGAAAATGAAATGCAACGCAAAACCCTTCCCCAAACCAAATCACACAATGTCCCCATTGTGCAAAATCATATAATGAAATAAAAGGGAAACGGGAGTTTTGCGATAAATTAACTAAATAAGACATGAAGTTGACTCGGAAACTCACAAGACTTTAAGCGCAGCAAAAGGAAACCTCCCCAAACCAGCGTGAGCTAGGAGGTTTCAGTAGCCAGCAGTGCTACCAATAAGTACCTGAAAAGACAGAAAATACCACGCATAAATCCGAGAAAACAATTATTGAAACGCAAAATTATGTGTAAAATAAAGAAACGGAAGAAAACATAAATGAGTCGGAGAATAAAGTGGAGAAAAGACTCCCTCAACTCCGCAAATCGACCAAACAAAGCAGGGGGATGATCGAAAACAGGTACAGCAGCGCGGGCCGGTCGATCGACCACATCACCCAGTAGATCGACCAGAGTGAACAGGAACAGAAGCTCCTGGAAGTCGCAGCTCATTCGATCGACCATACTGGCCAGTCGATCGACTGAAATACCTGCTGTTACTTTCTGATTTCTTCGAATTAGCTCAATAAATTGAGCTATCAAGGTCTATGAACCTGCAAATACACACAATAACGCGCCCAAAATTGCGCAAAACCCAAAGTAACAGTCTAAAGTGTATAAAATCCTAAGCAAACTTATTAAAAATGCGAAGTCTCGCGCACACAAAAGCAATAAAAGAAAAAGTTTAACGAAAGCAAATAAAATGTTTGTAACGCGTTTGATCAACTAATAGTTGATCAAGAACGGCCACGGAATGGCCCACTTGCTCGGCTCCTGGCTACAAGAGGTAGCCTCTATAGTGCTCATCTCCTCAGCTGCACTCTTCTCAACTCCAACAACTGCAGAACTCAACGGATCAACAACTTCAACATCTTCCCAAGCAATGACCTCGTCTGGCTCGTCAAAATCCAAATCGGACTCCGTCACTTTGACTGACTCCTCATCAGACTCCTCATCAGTGCCATAGCTAAGACATCCTAAACCGCCTCTTTGAACGATTGGCTCCTTCACAGCTGGAGCAACATGCGGCTCTTCCTTCCCCAAACCAGCTCCTGCAATATCCAAAACAGAAGAATCTTCCTCCAATTTTATCCCAATCTGGGGCGGATGTGTTATAGCAGAAACAGGCATAGAGACAGGCATATCAGAAAGCACAAAATAGGATTTATTTTCAGAAACCGTATTACAAGTGACGGGCCACATGAGGTCTTTCTTCTTAGCTGTCTGGGCAAATACAATGGAATGCTTCCCTACTTTAAAGGTCAGAGTCCCTGAACCAACATCTATAACTACACCAGTAGTATGCAGAAATGGTCTACCCAATATGATAGGAATGTGAGCATCCTCGGGCATATCTAGTACAACGAAGTCAACAGGGAAAAAGAACTTTCATATTTGCACAGGAATGTCCTCTAAGACTCCTATAGGCTGGACCGCAGATCAATCAGCCATCTGTACTATCATGTTGGTGACTGTAAACCAAGTCAATTTCAATTTCCTGGCAAGACTCAAAGGCATTACACTAATACTGGCTCCTAGGTCACACAAGGCCTTCTCAATAGAAAAGGTGCCAGTACTATATGGAACTGAAAAGCTATCTGGGTCTTCTAGCTTATGAGGTGTAGTATGGGTCAGATAAGAACATGACTCCTCAGTTAGTACGACAGATTGCCCAGTTTCAAGTGACTTCTTTTTAGACAAAAGTTGCTTCATAAATTTCATGTAAGCAGGCACTTGATTAACTAATTCAAGAAAAGGAACTTGTACATTTAAGCTACGAATAACATTTTCAAATTTGTTAAACGATACCTGTTCCTTTGTCGGCACCAATCTCTCCGGATAGAGGGCTGAAAGAAGCAACTTAGCCCTCTCCTCTAGGTCTCTCATGCCGGCATCGGTGGACTTAGGCTAAAAATCCACTACCTTCTCTTTGTTGAAGCTCGAACCCTCTTCAGACCGTCTAAAAAATGAACCATTAATCATCACCGGGTCATATTTCGGGACCGGAACTGACCCATCAACATTTGGGTCTTGCCTCAATATTTTCGGAGTCGTCGTACCCCGAAACAAGTGGTCCCTCAGGTTATTTGGCATTGGAGGACGAAAAGACTCACCATCAGCAGTGTTGTCAGTCGATCGACCATGTTGGTCAGTTGATCGACTGACTTCGACAGGACCAGAAGCTGTTTTGTTACGCGAGTCAGTCGATCGACCGGGTATGTCAGTCGATCGACTGATATACCTGGTAGACGTATTTTTCTTGCCACTGTTCGTCTCTGCTTTCTTCTTGCTTGGTTCCGCCTCATCTTTTCCAGTAGTTTCCTCAACCATAGCGAGCCCATCAAGGGTAGACCCACTCCTCAAGATCCGTCTGCGATGGTAAATGTCTCGGAGCTCGAGTTGAACTCTTGCTCGCCAGTTGGGTAATTTGGCTCTCTAACATCTTCATCCCGGCCTCTCTAGCTTGAGACTTCTTCAGCAACAAATTTTTTAATTCGGCAAATTCGGAGCCTTGGGACTGCTGCTGTTGCTGAGGAACATACGGAGGCTTTTGATATGGCTGCTGCTACTTATGAGGGGGCACATAATTCTGCTGCTGCTGCTGCGGAGGGGGAGTCGGATTTAGGACATTTTGGCTACTCCACCTCAAGTTCGGATGGACATTCGGCTCAAAATAAGTATTTGTCTGCGTATAATGTTGAAAAGCAGCACAGGACTCATAGGGAATGCTGCAGTTGTCTGAAACATGTCCTTCTCCTCCACATCTCTTGCAGACGAAAGGACCGTTTGAAACAGCATTCACATGATAGATCCCTCCTTTTGAAGCTCCTCCCAACTCATACTTATCAAATCTCGCCGTAAGAGCCTCTAATGCAGCCAAAATTTGATGCCTGTCATTGTATGCACCAAAAATAATATTTATAGTCCAAACTACTACTATAGCTAGTGGCAGTCAGGGTCGAACCACAAGGAGGCGATGCAATTAATAGTTGTCTGATTTTAGTCTAAAAGTAACAGTGTGCGGGGGTTTATATTGAGTTGTTCTATAACTAAAGGCAGTAAATGAAAAGTAAACTAAATAAACAGATGAAATCAAATATTAAAAGGGTGCTAAGATGGTCGGTTCACTATAGTTTCGGCGGCAATATACTAGGTAGGTCTAAAACAAACACGTGAGTCGGGAAAATAAGAAGTCCTCTCGGTCCATTCTCAACAGGTAGCATCTTTCGATCTCGCTACATGTCCCTAATATCACTAATGCTAACTTTCGTCCTAAAAAGTGACTTAAAGGGCTAAATTAACTCATCTTTCGATCTCATTAATCAAGTCGTCTTAATTAGGTAGGCTATCTCCCTTCCCTTATCTTTCGATCTTTATTGGGTCGGTCAATTCCTAAACATTCAAATAGTCGCGTGCACTCGATTCGTCAAATTTGGAAATTAAATTAATTAAAATAAAGCTAATCACACGTGGCCGGTCGATCGACCAGGGTGTGCGGTCGATCGACCGTGGCGCAATTCCAGGTCTACTATTCTAATGCCGCCTACTTCTACAGATTCTCTACATCCTAGCACATGAGAATTTAGCTACTCATACTCGTGATAAGAACAACAACAAGATTAACAAATAAAGATACTGAATTCATGATTAAATTAACTAAACAAGCAAATAACATGAGACGATAAATTGGCTTTCGGGAAACTATTCTAGCAATTCTATACTATAAACGAAATAAAGCAATAAAACTGAATATTGGAACAGAGAAATACCGAATGGAATTGCAGAGAAAGGAAGAATCCGAAAAGCAAGAGCGAAGATAAATTGTATTCGAACAAATATGACCTAATGCTAAAACTCAATATAGAACCCTAATAAATTTCCCTAAAAGCCGAATAAATGTCTCTGAATGAGCAGGTTATGTTATATAGAAATATCACGTAACTTTATTCTCAAAACCTAAAACACAATGGGCTTCCTAATCCTCGTTCTATTAATTCACGTCAAAATAACGGCTTGGTCGATCGACCATCGTGACCGTCGATCGATCGATCGGATCGCTCAATGAAGCTTCAGATGTCGTGCTCTGGTCGATCGACCATAGGAGGCAGCCGATCGACCACTATAGCTGGTAGTCCGCTTCTAATTCCTCATAAAGTTATCTTTCAGGCCTCGAAATACGCACCAAGTTCAATTCTCGAATAAATACTTCACGTCAAATGCAATGCGCGGTACTTGGGGACGGATTTAGCTTGATTTCTGCTGGATTCTTCACATTTCTTCAATAATGTACAAAAACACGAAAGTAGACGGGAGTAGGGAGAATAGTGGCATAAACTACATAAATGAGCTCTGAAATGCGTGTAAAATGGGGTGTAAAACATCATATAAAAGACACGCATCAGTGCTTTTACTCTCTTCTCACATAGGGACTACACCACATTCGATAAATCCTTAAGGGATTTATGAAGAACCGGATGGTATGATCCTTCCAATCTCTTTTCCGTACTCTTTATGTTAATGACAATGTGGTAAGATTTTGATATTGCGGTTTATAACTATGTGATGTTAGGAGTATGCATTTAGAATTATATGGCATTTAGTTGGATAGTTGTATATGCATTAGACTTGTATATATGTTAGTCGCATCATGGCATGCTGTTGCATTTAGGTAAAGTTTTTGAAATGCCTAATTAGGAAGATTGACAAGTGTATATAGGCCCTTGTATATACTTTTTCTTCTTAAGACTTTGTTTACTAGAATAGTTTCAAGACACCCTTTTTAGTGTCATACTAGTATCTTTTGTCCCATGAGCTTCAAGGGTTTGCATGTGAGTCACCTATCCAATCCCATGATGTGATATGGACTTTATCAACTTGTCTAGGTGACTTTGATTGACAACCCAAAAATACTTTTCAAGAATAAGTTTGAAGTGCTCATTTCAAAGTTTTTGTGTTGTGGAATTGTATTAATTGCCAAAGAAACCTCAAAGTGTTTTGAATTGTTGAAATTTGCGAAATTTAGTCGTTTTGATGGAGGTATACCACTTCAATGTGCTTTGGAGAGGGATCCATTGAATTGGGCCCCCATATGGTTATGAATTCATCCACCCAAAGACAGAGTGACTATTATCCCGAAAAGTTATTATCTAGAGGTTAATCAGTTGCCTAATAAGGGATTGGCGAAAGCAAAGGACACTATCAAGCGTGGGACAAACCCCCATCTTAAAGTTTTGAATTTGAAAGTTGAACGAGGTCAAATTTTGAATGCTAGTCTAATCCACTTTTGTATAATGACTTGAGCATTTCATTCCTAAAAACCTTTTTGTTATGCCACTTTGTTGAGCTTGGGACGATCCATGACCTTTACACTTGTGAAGGATTCGAGACTTTTCATGTCATATGCTAATAACACCATAGGGATCATTCTTCCATCCCATCCGATCACCCTTGATGAAAGCATTTAGCGATTGTGGATAAAAGTAGCCTAGTTTGACAGTACTTGGAGGTGACTTGTTTCTATCATCTTAGACTTAGTAGTTTGTAGAACTAGTATCTATAATGGTGTGTGTATGCTTGAATTGTTTCTATTTTAGTGCTTCTGCCACTTAGATGAGTAGAGGCTACTCGATCGAGTAGCTAGGTTACTCGATCGAGTAGGGGGTTACTCGATCGAGTATGTTGGGTACTCGATCGAGTGCCCAGTTTTCAGCGAGGGTTTTATATCGCGTTTTGTTAAATCCGCAAATCACTTCCGCCACTTTCTTCTTATCCTTCATCGCCCTTTCCTTCCCTTCACCTTAAAAACCTCCATGGATGCCTTTTGAAGATTCTTGAGCCTTAGGAGAGCGTCTCTTGAGTCGGGTAGCGGTCTTTTGCTGAGTTTCCCCCTAATAGGTATGTCATATTCATCATCCGTGCCTTTGTTTCTATAGTTAGGGTTTTGCTTGTAGTAATAGATATTTGCATGATGGTAATAGGCTTTGCTTGTGCGCTGGATACTTTGTTTGTCGGCATGGATTGGTTGCGGATGCGTAAAGGTAGGTTCGCCTACTCAGTTTCTGTAGATGGTCTAGTGTGTCGAATATTGTGGTTGTGTTGTGTTTGGTTGTCTGCTATAATTGTTGTATCGTGATGGTTGTGGTTGTTGTTGATGTTCTCGAGATGCGTTCTCGGCTGAGTGGGGTCACTTGCGGGAGTGGCTTCACGCCCTAGTTTCGCCCTTCGTGGAACCCGCCACGGAAGGGGATGTGCACATTAATGGGACAGGGTTATCGCTCGTATGATGAGCGGGGCTTAGGTGGGAACGGCTGCGGTCCCCATCGGGTGGTCCGGTCCAAAGGGACGATCGATGTGAGTTTGGTTGGATTATTGTGATTATGGTTGGGACTGTTGTCATTGTTCGTGTTGTTGATTGTAGTTGCCATTGTCTTGTCTTATCTCAGTACTGACCTTGTTTGGTTGTTTGTTTGTTATGTGTCTGCCGTGATCCCTTATGGTGAGCAGTCGGTCTTAGCAGGTGTTGATGTTGTGGATAGCTGGAGTCCGGGCAGGGATGAGTCCTCACGAGATATGATGGTCATAGCGAGTAGTCTTTGAGTTGTACCTTGTATTGTATTTTGGTTTGAATCACTTGTAATAAAGCTTAATAGTTCTTTTATTGACGTTTGATAACTACTTTCCTCGGGTAACCGAGATGGTAACGCCCTTATATGCTAAGGAAGGCCTAGTTAAGGCTCCTCTGGATATGGGGGTGTTACATTAAGGGAGTAATTATAAAATAGATCCATGCCTAATGATTTTAAATGAATTATTTCTTGTTGTGTTTTCAACTTATGCACATGTTATGTTTGATGAATTGATTGATTGACAACATAGCATGATTCTCTATCTTTTCAACAAGACTTGTAAGACATAAATCAACTCATGGATTGTTAGACCATGCATATAGTTGAATAGGGAGACCCAAGTCTATGTAGGTGTCATAAGCAATAAATCAACCAACTCCGAGAACTAAGTCATCCTAGGAATTGAAAGACATAAATCAACTTGATTCCAACACAACACTTGTATTTATGTGACTCATTTATGTGATTTTACCATGATTTCCCTATGATCCCATGACACCCTAGTGTCTTTAATCTATTGTTTCCACTCTTATTATTTACATACTTGCCTTGTTTATATTTATTTACATTTGTTGTTAGTAGTTGTTAGTTAATCCATACTCTTTACCGAATTCAATTGTGACAACCCTAGTGCAACTACAATTAGATTAAACAATTTGAATACCCACGTCCTTTGGGTTTGACTCCAACTTACTTGCCATACTAAGTTGGTTATTGTGGATGTGGGGATTTGATCGCAATCCACGGGTTTGAAAATCGTTTGAAGTCGGCACCAAATTTAAGGAAATTTGGGAACCATTTTGAAAACGAGATTTGAGTTCGTTTTTGAAAGTAAGTGATGGGAAGTTCATTAATAAAACACCCACCCCTGCCCATTGCAATAACGACCTCTACTAAGGACTACGATGGCTAATTGGACAAAACTACGATTCGTTGTAAAAGAATGCAAAACACCATTTTGATCCTAACATGTGAGCTTGGTTTCTAATCGTTTAATGCATCTAATCTACTTTGTCCAAGTGATTTAGCATGTGAGGTTGATTTGAACTATACTAATAAGCATTCAAAAGCATGGCTTAGATGCGAATGAGGGAGCCGTTGGGGAACTAACTATTACAACCAAGACGATTCTCGTCAACTCGATTTGCAAACAATTGAAATAAAGATACACCTCGATCTAAATACAATTGCTAATAGATGACACTTGTCTCACGCTTGACACGCCTACTTAGGCGTCGAATAACGAGCCAATGATGAGGCCATGGCTCACATAGAACTTCGTCCTTGGCTTTATCATTGTTTTGCGCACTCACTTCGATTTAATTGATTAAATACTTCAATTTAACCAACTAAAGCAAAGGTTTTGTAAAATCATTTTGACTCAAAATAAAGGACTTACTAGACCCATATTTTAAAGCACAAATTACATTGCTTGAATTAATTACAATAATTACAACGATTAAATTACAATAACAATTGAAATAAAACCGCCATAATTAAATAAAACAAAAAAATTGAACCAAAATTGGCACGAAGGCCGAGGCATCACACGGCCAAAACAGGTGGTCAACGTTGACTATTCTAATCATCAAGTGCAATTAATCGGATGGTAAACATGCACAATTCAACTAGCGAGAAATCGTCATAAGAAAAGATGAATTCATTTAAATTCTATAAGGTAGTGTTTGGAAACTCTAATTTGATTTGTAAATCATAATTTCAAATGCAAAATTTAAAATACAGAAACATGAATCCAAATTCCAAGTTTGAGGAGACAAAGAATTTCAAATTCGAAATTCATAAGAAATAAAAAATAAAAAATATGGTAATTAACTTTATTTTTACCAATTCAATAGGTAAAAATTGAGTAAATTGTACAGGAAAAAGGCGTACAATTACCAAATAATTATCGATTATTCACTTCAAAAATATAATTGAACAATTCTTATTAATAAATCAATAATCAACCCAATTATGATTGCAACAAGCATGATTTTGATTTGGATAAGAACGAAATCAGATATTAGAATGTAAAAATCCTAATTATCGAAAACCTCAATTTTTTGAAATTTTCTGGTAATTGGATCTTACCCGATCTTCAAAATAATCAATCCTTCATCTCAATAGAGAAAAAATAGGAAATATTTTATATTTTATTTTATTAATAATTGGGGAATGGTGTAAATAAAACCATGAAATTGGGGAAGCAAGCAAGAGTGAAGAGAAAGAGAGCGAGAAGCGGCTGGATAATGGAGTATGGACTAACAGTGTTTTGGGTGTGGGATTTTAGAATGACAGGTATAGAGGCGGTATTTGACTTATGCCTATTTGAATTTCTTTCAAATTCTCCAGAATTTTGTTCAAATCCAAATGCAAATTTTGTGAAGTTGCCAAACAGAGGATTTTTAGCCAAATTATGATTTAAGAATCAAATGTGTGTTCCCAAACAGGCTGTTAAGAAATTCATTTAAATCCTATGTCGGATTTTCTATGATCTATGAATGTCTAATACATTTAATATGCTTTCTACATATTAATTTGGCCAAGTTACGATTTAACATGATAAACGATACAAATAACATACATGCATCATTAATCAAACAAACATACGATTTAATCTAATAATTTCATAATTAAAATTAAAACAAACATAAGACATGTGAATTATTCTAATTACTTCATAATTAAATTAAACAAGAATAAATCATGTGAGATCGAATTAAAATCACTAAAATTTCATTTTAATTAATTTAAACATGTTATCGTCATACAATTAACAAACTTTTCGTTTAAACATGTTAATTATTCTAACTAAGCATGTTAGCGTCGTGAATCGAAATACAAGCGTATGATTAACATACTATTTATCCTAAACAGCAATTAACCCATAATTAACATCATAATTATGAAACATTAACTAAAGAAACGATAATTAACGAACGATGCAAAATCAAAACAAAAGAGGCCACTAGGCCGTGACATACACGAGCAAAAGGAAGAGAAAGATACGGGATTTTGTGCACCCTCAACTTACATGTAGAGTTGGACACCACTCGGGATCCCGTATACAAGCTTTGCTTAGAAAGCGCATCTTCAACAATTGTAAAACCAATTTCGAAACAATTTAACGAAAACAATTTCGAAAAACAAACAAACTTTCTCACGTAAAAAGCACTTCGTGCAACGATTTTCAAACGAAGATTGTGACTTCGTTTCTTACTCAAATCTGAATCCAAAAGATGTTCTGGAATCCTTAGATTCCAAAGATTCGAACTTTAGAAAAATAAAAGAAGGAAAAATTACTTTGAAATGATTAAAAACGAGTGAGAACAGGTGCAGTTCACACGAGTTCAGAAAAACGCGATTTTGTTGTACTTCGTACAACGATTTTCAAACAACCATTGTGACTTCGTTCCTTGCTCAAATCTAAATACGAAAGATGTTCTGGAATTCTTAGACTCCAAATATTCAAAATTTAGCAAGAAACAGAAGTAAAAATGATTAAAAACATGAGAATTGGACGAGAACATTGGCTGTCCAGAACGCGGGAAAACACAAACAAGAGAGCAAATTGATGCTCTAATGCTTGTATAATCCTTTGTATTAACCTTGTACTTTGTTTCTGGGTATGAGAGGAGTTTAGGGCAGCTTTATTACGTGAGTTTGATGGTATTTTGATAGGTTTTTTAGCCGTGTTTAATCTGTGGTTTTTTGTCTCTTTTTTCGTCCTGTTTTAAGGTGTGTGGGTGTTGGTTTATATAGGAAACAAGGTAGGGGTGCTAGGGTTAGGTCATTTAGGCTGCTTAGGGTTGGCTTGTGGAAGGGGAAAGAGAGTTGGACGAGAATAAGGAAGGTGGAGGTGGATATGTTTGTTATGGAAGGTGATAAGGACGGGATATTGTTTCGGGTATGGGAAGATCTTATGGGATGTTTGGATAGGTGGAAATATCTCCTTTTGCTTGGGGAACAAGTAGGAGAAACGAGGGAAGGGAGTATGGGTTAGATAGAGCTTGAGAATGGACTCGGGGAGACCCTGTTTTGCACGGCGAAATAGGGTACAAGTGTTAGGTTTTTGGGTGGGTTTTGGTGCGGGTTTTCTCAAGGCTTTGGGCTAGGTTGAGTGTTGGGTTGGTGGGTATGGTGGGAGTCTGGTGCTGGGCTAGTTGGGTTGGTGTTTGGGTGGTGTTTGGTGTTGGGTATGGGCTCAGGAAAACAGGGGAGGAGGAGTTGGGTTGCGGGTTTGGGGTGGAAAAAGGGAAGGCAAAAGGGGGTTGGCATGGGGGTTCGAACCCGTGACCTTGGGGGGTGACACGACTGTCGCAACCCTATCAAAAATAAACCTAACCGGCTCTAACTAATGCACCAGAGGTAAGTCGGGTATCGTATCCACAGGGAGGCGGTCACTATCTACTTGTTATCTAGTCTGTCTACGGTCACAAAATGGGGGGTTTGATTGAGTTGTTTTAACTTTTAACTAACTAATGAACTGAATTTAAAAGCAATGAAAGAAATAACAATTAAAATTAGAAAGAGTGAAAAGGAGTGTGATCAAATAGAGAGAAAGATGCTAGGATGTCGGTTCACCATGATATTACGCAAATCAGCCAAAGGTAAGGTCAGTCGGTATGATGTGAGTGTTGGAATATGTGTCCTCCGACAATAATGCGATCACGACTATTGATCATGATGATCACATGTTTAAATCTCATTATAAAGAATACAATTGGGAAGTAATTGTTACTGTCAACTGGTCAACATATATCGGTAATGATTGGCTGACTAGAATTTGACATTACTGTCGTGCGACGGTGGTGATCAGTTGACCCCCTAGGTCATACCTATAGGGCAACACTCTTAATTGATTATTTAATTAATCGTATAATGTTACGAGTTAATTAAATTTCTTGAAAATTGACGGACGATTTTTGGAAGTAAAATTTACGTATCAAATTGAAATGTGATTAAATGAGATACGGTCTGAGTAATTTAATTGTATCATTACTCGGATGAAATTAATGTTTAAAGAGACAATCGAAATTGAATGAATTATTATAAATACAATCTATTGTGATTTATAAATGGTAAAATATTTTGGCACAAGTAATTATGAAATTACTAAGTCGATTTTTGTATGTGACGTATTTTTATTAATACGTTGATTTTTAATATGTTAAAAATACATAACAAATTTATGTCACATATGACATGTGACATATTGACAATTGACAAAAATAATATGAAATCCATATTATCAAATGGGCCAAAAATTAGAGGGTTTTTAAGCTAATTATATGTTGATTATAATTAGTGGAGGGCATGATGATTACCCTAGTCACTAGCCATGCAACCCTATGGTTTATTGTAAAGAACAATTTTTTCATGCATTGGCTCCCCTCAAACCCTCCTCTTACACGGTTTTGAGAAGACAAAACCCATCATGATTTTTCCTATAATTTTTACCTAATAACACTAAAATGTTTTAGTGTATTCATTCATTTTTCCATCATCCAAAAATACAATTCTAGAGAGAATAAAATCCTCCTCTTCTTCTCTCATCAAAACCGAAAATTGTTAAGTGTTCATAATAATTTTGGGTCAATTTTCTACTAATTAATATTATACTAGTTCTTGTAATATTAATTAATTTAAGAGAAAGCTTTGGGTATTAATCCTAAGGAGAGATCCTATACTTGGATCTTGTTCTTCCATCTTAGGAAAGCTCAAGAACAAAAGAAAAGGAGATTTCTTTTGTGCCCAATAAAACCGAAATCATCAATGTAAGGACATGATTTCTCCTCTATTTTAATATTGTTTGCATGCATAAAATCCACATTTAATTTTATGACAAATTAATTTCGACATATATGAGTATGTTAGTGATAAGGCTAAAGTCGTATCACCTTAATCAAAGTAAACCTAAACTACTACTAACAAAATAGCTAGCGGTAAGTCAGGGTCGAATCCACAGGGAGGCGGTGATTATCTAGTTTGTTTATATTTAATTCCGTCTTAAGGGTAACCGTTTTCTGGGGGTTTGTTTTGTTTGTTATCTAACCAACTAAGTGCGAGTAATAAAAAGAGGTTTAAACGATGATATTAAAAGTCTAGGATTTCCGGTTCTCTAGGTCAATTATATGGGGTCTATTAATCAATTGCTAGATCTACCAAGTTGTCTAAGGTCATAAGATCGGTCGACTCTATTATGCCCTTTAGATCGATTCTAACATGCGGTCGCTATAATTAGATAAAATCTATTTGATTATCGTAGCCTATATTAATTCTAACCCGGTCGGTGAAAGGATTAATTCGCTACACTAATTAACAACTCAGGCCTAAGTTAATTAACTAGAATAAGAACAATAATCAAATGGCAACTTAAACGATTTCACTAGCAATTAATCAATTTCCCCTTTCTAATTAACCTAGATCCCCTTCATCCTAGATGAGGAAATTAGCTACGCATAATAGAAAGAATAACAATAATAGTAATGGAAAACATGATGAACAATAATAAAGATAAACAAGTAATTGAAATAATAATTGAAGAAAGATTAAAACAATACCGTAATTAAAGGCAATAGATCCGAACAATAATTAAACTAAACTAAGTATTTGAGAGAGTTTTCTAAGGTAGCTATACTAAATCTATGTAAAATAAAGCATAAAATAACTTAGGGTACGAGTTTTGGTATTTATAGCAATACATAACCGACTTAAGGAAAGTCATGGGGAATTATAAAATTGGAAGGTTCCTCGATCGAGTCGAGAGTGACTCGATCGAGGCACCAAAGTTCAAGAACACCCAACTCTCGACATTGCGAAATTTAGTTGATTAGGTTGGTTCCTCGATCGAGTCGAGGGTGACTCGATCGAGCATGAAGTTCCTCGATCGAGCCAAGGTTGACTCGATCGAGGCACCAATTTCCTACTTCGCGCACTGAACTTCAAACGACCGCCATTTCTTCGTTACTTGTCAGAAACAAGCGATTTTTGCGGCGTTGGAAAGCTAAGAAGATAAGCTTTCACCTCCAATTGGAATCACTTGAAAATCTGTTGTAGAACTCGAGATATGGCTCTTCAAAGGAGGCACTTGTAATAAGAAGCTCTTTTCTTCGTGTTTTCTTCTTAACTTCTCTTCCTTCATTCTTATGGATTCTCGTGCCATGCTTCGTGTATCCCTTCATGCTCACTCCGCGATGCCCATTTCATTCCTTTGCTCCTCAAATGCATCATTCCTGCATTAAACATCAAAAGGCGGAAGTATCGACATTCTAACATAAAAGGCATGTAAATGATATAAACTAGCACGAAAACCGTATCAAAAGTAATTAAGGGGAGGCATAAATATGTATATAATTACGACTCATCAAACTCCCCCAAACCATCTTTTTGCTTGTCCTCAAGCAAAGCAACACACAATACAAAAGGCAATCATACAAATGGCGAATAAACGACTCAGAGCTAATGTTGATGCACATACAAATCCCAAGCTATCCATATCTTGTAACAAAGCAATGACTAAAGTGTACCAATAAAACAAATTCAAAGGTACGGGAAATAGAAAACATAGCTCAAGTCTCAAGTCACCATACTATAGACAAATGCCAAATACCTTTCGATCTTGCAAGACAAATTAGTTGGATTCTCGCGGATGTCACTCATGCACTCATAAGTATATAGGGTGAGTTATATGTAAAGATAGAAAGAAGTAGAAACACTCACTCAACTTATGAAACATGCATGCAATCTAATGTGATAGGGATTTCCCCAACTAATATGCAATCATCATATGTAGACAAAAGTACATGTATCAAGGACAATAAGGGTGGCAAATGGGTTTAAAGGGATATAAATGGTTTGTGCCAAAGCACGTTATGGATATGTGGAGCTAAGACGGTAGTCGCAGCGCTAACCAAAACAAAAACCAAATCTTTGATAATAAATGAACCCAACTTAGAGAAATGATCTCAACTTTACAACATATGAGAGCTAATAAATTACTCTCCAAATAATCATTAGACTCTAACAACCATCCTTTTGATCCTTGACAAAACCAAATGAAGCAATCTCTTTCTTTTCTTTTATTTTCTCTTTTACATTTTTCGATTTTTCTCTCTCTTTTTTTTCTGTCTTTTTCTTTTTCTTTTTCTTTCGCTTCATATTTTTCTTTTTCCAACACAAGGATACAACACAATCGCTAAAAGTATTTTGCTATACCGACAGGACAACAATAAGTCCCAACCCAACCATAATAGCAAAATAATTATGATAAACAAGCAACTGCGACTGTCCCGAAAAGGTAGGCAAATTCTTGGATTGTAGCTCATAGGATGTAATTAATATTGGCTACAAGGGTTCAAACGGGCTAACCAAAAGTAATGTAAGGCTTATTTGAACGATAAGAATCGCCTATCCACATGTACTTAGTCAAATGAAAGCAATAGAAGTATCAAGAAATCAATGTCACACTTATGCAGTTTGATATTACACATTCCACAAGGAGAAACCACACTCAAGCCTAATTGACAATGAGACCAGTTTATTGATGTTCCTGGGCTAGGAAGCTCTATAGACCTCAGAATTTAAGTAGTTTACCAACGTAATTATGTCAAATCTAATCAATATAAGGCATGTCAATACGGTAAATACTTGAATTATGAGCTTTGTTTTCATGGCTAACGAGTCAAAACAATGTACATGAACAACTAAATGGGATTCAAATGCAAAAACAATGCAATTTAACATCATTGTTATCTAATTCACCAAGACTCGACCTAAAACAAAGGAAAAACATGTTTTTGTATTTTGAAATTTTTTAATTTTTATGGATTTTTTTATATAAATGCACACAACAATAAGTAAAGCACACAACATAAATAAAGACTCCTCCCCCAAACCTAAATGTCACAGTGTCCTCATTGTGACGCCTACAGCATAGCAATCACACAAAAATCCAGCAACCTAAAGGACACAACTAACAAAAGGAATGGAGAAGAAATAGACAATACAATAAAAGAAGCTACAAGGGAAGAGAATACCGGGTAAGAGCTTATGATTCCCCCAAACCAGCAGCAAAACAGGGGAAATTAATCATCCGCGCAATTCCTATCATCGTCCTCAAGCTCACGTTATCGACCCAAAATACTTGAGTACTCGATCGAGCCCTATGACACTCGATCGAGGATCCATTCCGTCGAGCATATTTCCTGCATTTAAAATAAGTTCGCACACAAATCATAATCAATACAAGTTAAAGCTCGCAACAGTAAATCAAAAAGTAGCGCATGTGCTACACACAAACATAAGTAGCACCAATAAATAGTCCAAGCAAAGAATAAAAACAATGAAAAATGTCATGGCTCATCAAACTCAAAGTTTATAAAATATGAGCAATGCTCATCATTCTTCAGGTCATCCTCTTGAGGAAGGAGATAAGGCACTTCGTCCATCATAGAAGCTTCATAAAAAACTCTAACTGACTCCTCTCTTAAAATTTCAGCTTCCAAAGCCTCCAACTCAGCTTTTATATCAACATTCTCATCACGGCGGTAAACCGTCTCAAGAGGGGGATCATCTCCATAAATAAGCTTCTCTATCTCATCCACTTCCTTGCTCCATGGATATGACACAGCAGCAGGGGCGTCATGCGGATTCCTGTCAAAACATAAAGCAAGACAATCATCAAAAGTAGGATTAAGAGCATTAATCATATGACAAGAAGCTTTTAAATCAGGAGGACGTTTTAAAGTATTATCAAGAACAAATCTAATAGTGTCATCCCCAACTCTTAGTGTCAGACTACCATCCCTAACATCTATGAGTGCTCCTGCAGTGTGAAGGAATGGTCTACCAAGAATGATGGGTACTTGAGAGTCCTCAGCCATATCCATAACAATAAAGTCAACTGGAATGAAATACTTCCCTACTCTAACGGGCACATCCTCTAAGACACCCATAGGTTTCTTTAAAGATCTATCGGCCATTTGTAAGGTCATATTAGTAATACGGAGTTGACCCATATTTAACTTTTTGCAAATTGAATACGGCATGACACTAACACTAGCCCCTAAATCACAAAGGGCTCTATCAATAGCTATACTACCAATATGACAAGGAATAGAAAAACTCCCTGGATCCTTAAGCTTTGGTGGTGAGTTAGCTTGTAATGCGGCCGCACTCCGAGTAAATGCTACTGTCTCCACTTCATCAAAAGACCGCTTCTTTGATAAGATTTCTCTTAAAAATTTAGCATACGCCGGCACTTGAGTTACCAATTCAGTAAATGGCACTGTCACTTGAAGATTTTTTACTACCTTCATAAACCTTCCAAACTGTTTATCCAGCTTGGATTTTTGTTGTCGATGAGGAAAAGGTAGCGCAATAGTTATGGGCTCGGCTGGCTTGACCTTAGAAACAACTTTTGAAACACCGCCATCTGTCGAAGAGGTGCCTCGATCGAGCCGGGGCTGACTCGATCGAGGAACCTCTGCAGGTTCAGCTCCTTCGTCTTTTTTGCTTTTCGTCAAATCTCGTGTTTCATCTTTGCAAGTTTCTTTTTCATCGTCACTTAGCTCCAAATTTCCCAACCCCTTAGGATGCATGTATGGAGCTTCATCATCTTTAATGGGCATGTCCGGACCGTTATAAGAAGTACCGCTCCTTAAAGAAATTGCATTAACTTGCTCATGAGCTTGTTTACCTTGAGGAGGAAGACCGGACTGTTTTGATGGATTTTGAGCCGCCATTTGAGCAACTTGAGTATCCAACATCTTATTATGAGCCATAAGTTCGGAGATTTGAGCCGTTTGCTTTTGCTGCATCATCAAAGTTTGTTGCAATAGAGCTTTTAACTCTGACACTTCATTACTTGGAGCTTAAGGAGGAGGTTGAAATTGCTGAAAACCTCCTTGATTTGGCCTTTGATAACCTCCTTGTGGCTGATTACCACGATTTGGAGGAATAATATAGGTACCTTGTTGAGGAGCTTGAAAGAAATTAGAATATGGTGTACCTTGCTTGAAAGATTGGAAGGCCTGAACTTGCTCAATAGTACTCATACATTTGGCCGCAGTGTGGCCATCTATACCACATCTCTCGCAGGACACTTCTTGTTGAACCATATGAACCATCTCTTGCTTACCCAAGGATCGGGTAGTCTTCAATTCAGCTATTTGAGCCAATATAGTCTCCAATCGTGCGCGACCGCACTATCTCGAGCCACTTCCTCTCTTACTTCCTCCGGGTTACCATACTCACCGTGTGAGTAGCAATATGATCAATCAACTTCCAAGCATTATCACATTAGTGTTATCTTGGAATCTCCCATTAGCAAAAGAGAATCAAGTAAAGCTCTATGATCATCATACAACCCGTTGTAAAACTGGTTGCAAAGGAACCAAATCTCAAATCCATGGTGAGGGACGGACCGTACTAGTCTTTTGAACCGTATCCAAGTTTCATTAAAATCCTCAGTAGGACCCTGTTTAAAACTTGTAATCTGACTTCTCAATGCACTAGTCTTCTGTGGTGGAAAATACCTTTTGTAGAATGCAAGAGCTAGAGAAGTCCAGTTGGTAATCGCGTCGGTCTCCATGTCTAAGTCCCTTAACCACTCAGCCGCATCATCTCTCAAAGAGAAAGGGAAGAGAGTTTGCTTGACCGATCTTGAGACACCCCAAATTGTTAAAGGAATAGAACAGAATAAGTAACGAATTTCTCCATATGTTTTGCATGGTCCTCTCCTGCTTTTCCTCCAAATAAATTCCTCTCTATCAAGCTTATGTAAGAAGGCTTGATCTCAAAAGTTCCCTTATCAGCGGTAGGGAGCTTGAAGCCTTTAGGAATAGAATCAACCGTGGGTTCGGAGTGACTTGCTAATGTAGGCATCTTTGGTGTTGTAGAAGTCACAAAACTACGAGAAATAAGTGTGTCCTCTTCTAAGGACGAGTCTTCATGAAAGTATACCGCTCGTAGTCAAGTGTACTCAAGTCTTCCACTTGACTTACTTCTCTTTGAAATTTTCGTCAGTAGCGAAAAGTCTTTTCCGCTCGGGATCAAACGGTAGGATCTCTAACCTGTTAGACCTGGGCATACACGAAAACAACAAGAAAAGATAAAATCGCCTCAAGGAACCAAGTTCCACGAAACAAAAGACAAAAATAAACAAAACAAAGAACAATTGTTGCCTCCCCGGAAACGGCGCCAAATTTGATAAGGCTAAAGTCGTATCACCTTAATCAAAGTAAACCTAAACTACTACTAACAAAATAGCTAGCGGTAAGTCAGGGTCGAATCCACAGGGAGGCGGTGATTATCTAGTTTGTTTATATTTAATTCCGTCTTAAGGGTAACCGTTTTCTGGGGGTTTGTTTTATTTGTTATCTAACCAACTAAGTGCGAGTAATAAAAAGAGGTTTAAACGATGATATTAAAAGTCTAGGATTTCCGGTTCTCTAGGTCAATTATATGAGGTCTATTAATCAATTGCTAGATCTACCAAGTTGTCTAAGGTCATAAGATCGGTCGACTCTATTATGCCCTTTAGATCGATTCTAACATGCGGTCGCTATAATTAGATACAATCTATTTGATTATCGCAGCCTATATTAATTCTAACCCGGTCGGTGAAAGGATTAATTCGCTACACTAATTAACAACTCAGGCCTAAGTTAATTAACTAGAATAAGAACAATAATCAAACGGCAACTTAAACGATTTCACTAGCAATTAATCAATTTCCCCTTTCTAATTAACCTAGATCCCCTTCATCCTAGATGAGGAAATTAGCTACGCATAATAGAAAGAATAACAATAATAGAATGGAAAACATGATGAACAATAATAAAGATAAACAAGTAATTGAAATAATAATTGAAGAAAGATTAAAACAATAACATAATTAAAGGCAATAGATCCGAACAATAATTAAACTAAACTAAGTATTTGAGAGAGTTTTCTAAGGTAGCTATACTAAATCTATGTAAAATAAAGCATAAAATAACTTAGGATACGAGTTTTGGTATTTATAGCAATACATAACCGACTTAAGGAAAGTCATGAATTATAAAATGGAAGGTTCCTCGATCGAGTCGAGAGTGACTCGATCGAGGCACCAAAGTTCAAGAACACCCAACTCTCGACATTGCAAAATTTAGTTGATTAGGTTGGTTCCTCAATCGAGTCGAGGGTGACTCGATCGAGCATGAAGTTCCTCGATCGAGCCAAGGTTGACTCGATCGAGGCACCAATTTCCTGCTTCACAAGATCGAACTTCAAACGACCGCCATTTCTTCGTTACTTGTCAGAAACAAGCGATTTTTGCGGCGTTGGAAAGATAAGAAGATAAGCGTTCACCTCCAATTGGAATCACTTGAAAATCTGTTGTAGAACTCGAGATATGGCTCTTCAAAGGAGGCACTTGTAATAAGAAGCTCTTTTCTTCGTGTTTTCTTCTTAACTTCTCTTCCTTCATTCTTATGGATTCTCGTGCCATGCTTCGTGTATCCCTTCATGCTCACTCCGCGATGCCCATTTCATTCCTTTGCTCCTCAAATGCATCATTCCTGCATTAAACATCAAAAGGCGGAAGTATCGACATTCTAACATAAAAGGCATGTAAATGATATAAACTAGCACGAAAACCGTATCAAAAGTAATTAAGGGGAGGCATAAATATGTATATAATTATGACTCATCAGTTAGTATGTATATAGATATACATTTCCTTCAATCGGTATCAAGAGCCACGGTTGTTTGCATGCAAATCGATTAAAAGTTTTTCCGAGTTATAAGAATAACAAATAAAACTTGTAAAATTTGTGTTATTATGAGATATCACGAAATTAATCCATGCATGTTAATATTTCTGGTCCTAAAATGTTTTAGGATATTTTGGTTAATTTTTCGGATTTTTATTGTTCATAATATACAATAATGGCATTTAAATGTGATTTTATGAGTAAAAATGTCATTTTTTGTCTAAAATTAGCTATACTTCGAATTTTCAGTTGGTTTTTGGATATGTTGTTACATATATTATTTTGAGATAACCTGTAAATTTTCATAATTTTTGGACTTGTTATGCTCGAAAAATGAATTTTTTCATTATTAAATTCGGATTTAGGTGAAAAATAGGTTAATATGAGTTAAATTTCGAATCTGGTCATAGAAAATTAATATGTTGTCACATGCGATTTTACAAGATGTGTGTAAAATAATTGGTTATAAAGAAGTCTTTTTGCATGATTTATGGATTTTTGAAGAAAAATAGCATAAATAGTGACATTATTAGTGGAAAATTAATAAAACATAATCTATGACTTAGGAAAAACGTCTAATGTTGCATTTTATTATATTTTTCAGATCTAAAATTGAAAAGTTAATGAAAATAATTTTTCCATGTTTTTATGATTATTTTATTAAAAACCGATAAACCGCAACATTGTTTTTCCGGAAAAATTTCGAAATTTTTAACCTAAGATTTTGAACATTATGAGTGTCATGGTATTTTTCCAGAATGTTCATGAATTTAAATTTCAAATTTTGAATTTATTTGAAATTTTGTGATTTATTTGAAGTTTAATAGCTTATTTTTGTAATTTTTGGTCCATTTATGAACAATTTTATAAAATATGGGTTAATTATGGTCAAATTATTAGTGAAGACTAAATTTTGAGTCCTAAGAGGTTAGAGTAATTAACTTATGCATAAATATGAGTTTATGTATTTTTGTGATTATAAAATGTTGAAATCACGCAAATCCGTAAAAACCGAGTAATATACAATATTGGCTAATTAAAGGCGATTTAGCATAAAATTGAGCATGTTCATACATATTATAATGCTGCATTTTCTTTATGATTGTCATAATTTTAATTTATGTAATTTTGAATTATGTAATTTTACTTAGTATGGCCTTAGATTTTAATTGGTATTTCCCGAAATGTATGGGAATATCGATTCGGTTGTAATTTTTATTGTGATCTCGTATCACCGTTTTGTAATTTAATAGATTTATTTTATTTTAGTTACAAATGTATAATAGGAAATTATGTAATTTATTATGTAATTTTATTCATTGGAGTTCCCAAAGACGGATTTCTTCAAGAATGGCGATACATAAAGACGGTGTTACCTCGAGATACGTGCCACAACCGAAGTTCAAGGGACCAATGGAGTTGGTTTCCGAATATGTAATAGTTAAATAGTTTTTCTATTTTAGGAAAGGCCGCACTAGGATTTATTTATTTATTTTTATGCTTGCATTTTATTTTATGTCGCATGCATCGCTAAATCGCCATAACTAAAACATGCATCCTTATTTTATCGAGTTTATCGACCGTGTCAATTAAAATTATCGTAGTTCACCGCTTTAGTTCACTTAAAACGTGATAGATAATAAATTGGCATGACCTCTCGCTAAAACGAACAATTGAGATATAGCCTTACCAAATAGTAGAAACCATGAAAACCTATTTCGCGAGGGAGTGCACTCGGCTACCCCGGGGTACAAACCTTGTTACATAGGGGAAGTGGGTGATGAATGTTAATCCACCGAATTCATGTTGATAAGGGATGTATCGGCTACCCCGTGCCCAAGTTGATGTGGGTTTTGATAATGGACACATTTATTTGAAATTTGGATTGTACTCAACAAAAGTTATTGATAAGGGTTGCATCGGCTACCCCGTTCCCTTGTTGATGTGTTTTGGGCTATAGATAAACATTAGAGTAATTTTATCGACCAAGAGTTCTAAAAGTAGAATCGATTAAAAGGTTAATCCACCGAGTTATATTGATAAAGGTTGCATCGGCTACCCCGTGCCTAAGTTGATATGAATTTGGGTCTTGGAATCATTTATCTAGTTGGGTACAGGTCACTAGAAAAATGCATAAAACTTGTTTAAATCATACATTTTTACGAGTATTATTAAAACGACAATTGTTTTACTCCTTATATTTTGTTTTGTAGACCACTTCTTTTTCATAACAAATGGCAACACCAACACCAACTCCTAATGCTACACCTCTTGCTAGTTCGTCTTGGCTCCGATCCTTTATGGATCGATGTAAACTTGAAAACAATGGGTCAAATTTCTCCGAATGGGATGCCCAACTCAAATTAGCCGCCGAAGGTGACGACAAGCTTCGTTACCTTACCGAGGCCTCTCCACCCGAACCCTCCACTAGGTCCACCGCGGCCACTAGGGAAGCATATGAGGCTTACCAAAAGGAGTCCGCCGCAATGAAAAATGTCTTAATATTTGCGATGGAGGCGGACCTCCAAAGGAGAGCCTTTAAAATGGGCAATGCTAATGAGATTTACTCCAAACTTGTGACCATGTTTTCACAAACTCCGTGGATCGTCCAATATGAGGCGGCCGCGGCATTCTTTGATCTCGACTTCAAAGAGGGCCAAAAGGTTAGCCCTCATGTGCTCAAACTCATGGAGCTTGTCGAGACCTTGAAAATTCAAAAGGTTGAAATCCCCAAAGAACTCATCGTAGATAGGATTCTACACTCCTTGTCCAAAGTCAAGGCATATGTGCAATTCCGGGTGAATTTTAACATGCAAGACAAGGACGTGTCTCTTGAGGAGTTGCACAAGTTACTTGTGCAAGCCGAGAGGGACATGGGGTTAAATGTGAACCCTCCCAAGGATGTGCTTAACATAAGCACTAAGAGCAAGGGGAAGTTCAAGAAGAATGGGAGAAAGGGCAAAAAGCTAGCTCCCACATTCACCAAAGCTAAGCCTAATGAAGCTAGCACCTCAAAAGTCGAGAAGGGTCCTCTTGATAAGTGCCATTATTGTAATGGCATGGGACATTGGAAAAGAAATTGTTCCAAATACCTTGGTGATATCAAAACTGGAAAGATCACTCCAGTAGGTAAATGACTATCCTTCTTTTATGTTTCTAATTCAACTATGGTATTATGATGCAAAGTTGTGATAATGTATCTCCTTTTTATTGTAAATAGGGCCTCCACCAAGCAAAGACAAGGGAAAGGAAAAGCAAGCATAAGAAACCATGGAGAAGCTAAGGATAGCTTTTATGGAGCTTTGCTTTTCATTGTCTTATTTTAAGTTGTGTTTTGGATTTTAGAACTTTAAATTTCCGTGTTCGACATGGAAAAGTATTATGGATAATGGTTTGTATTTTGGATGATGGTGACTTGGTTTGCAACCCAAGTCACCCGTTTTATCATTTATCCTTTTATGTTCTAAAATTCATCTTTAAATGCTTGCACTTTGAAACATAAGATTAGTCACTTAAAAGTGATCTAATAGACAAATATAATGACGGGTTTCATTATATGTCCACATGCTTAAGGCTTGTGTATGATCATTTATAAAGCGATTTTGAGTCTATGAACTCTCTTAAAGGAATGTCAACCACCAAGTACACATATGAAATCAATAACTATTAGTCTATCTATGAGATAGTTCTCCTTATACTTCAACATCATTAATTTGTGTCTCATATGCTATCTTTGAATCTATAGTGTATTTATTCTAAAGATAGAGTGGGAGAAAAATGAGGACACAACACACAAGGCAAGATAAAATTGTGTACTTGTGTAAATGAAGATCTACGCAAGAGAGAATGATTTGAATGAAGGTGTATCTATTTACATAGTATGCCGAATAGATGAGATCTATGGTCTCAAGTTAGTTCTATATGACTAAAGAGACCAAGTGAAGTAATCATAAGAGTATATTCTCAAGATAACTACACGAGGAGACCAAAAGAAAGTTTTGGAAGAAAAATGACTAATGTAAAGTCTTAACAAGTTTTGACTAAGTTTATAAAACATTTGACCAATAGTTTCAACCTTGAGATTTACTTAAGAGCCTAAATGAATCATAGTAACATACTAGTTATGATCGAGTTGCAAAGATTGATATACCTGAAGGAAAAGTAGATCTATATACATACTAACATATTCATATATGTCAAAATTAATTTGTCATAAAATTAAATGTGGATTTTATGCATGCAAACAATATAATAAAGGAGAAGAAATCATGTTCTTACATTGTTGTTTTTTTTTTATGGGCACAAAAGAAATCTCCTTTTCTTTTGTTCTTGAGCTTTCCAAATGGAAGAACAAGGATTCAAGAGTAGAATCCCTCCCAAAAGCATATACCCAAGGAATACATCTTAATAAACCAATACTATTTAGATCTAGTAATAATAATGGTTTTACAATAAAATTGATACAAATAAATTGTATTTGGGCTCTTGATTATTTCGGTCAAGAGGGGATGTTTTTGTGAGATTTTATTTCTCTAGAATTATCATAAATTGTAGAGAGTTTTTAAGGATTTTCTTACACTAAGAAAAATAAGATAGGAGGAATAAATGATGTGAAAGAGAAGAGCTTTTCTCTCTTTCTTGTTGGTGGCCGAAAAAGGGGCATTGGGTAGTATGCCCAATGCCTTTTGTTTTTGCTCTTCACAAGAGACTAGGCATGCAAGCCTACTACCTAGCTTTTATCATTGTGTCTACCATTAAACAATTAACACAATTTTATTCCACTAACTTCTTATAATTTCGGTACATACAAAATAAAATGGATGGTCCATTTTATTTTGTCATTTGTCAATTGTAACATATGTGACATGTTACTTGACATATGAAATTGTAATGTATTTTTAACATATTAAAAATCAACATACTCATAAAATATGTCATATACAAAATCGACTAGTAATTCGTAATTACTTGTACCAAAAAGGTTTCCAAATTATAAACTACAACATTCTGTATTTATAATAATTTATTCATTCCGTTTCAATTGTTTCTTTAAACAATAATTTCATCCAAGTAATAAAATAATTCAATTACTTAGACCGTGTCTTATTTAATCATATTTACAATAAGATACGTAAATTATACTCACAAAATCATCCGTCAATTTTAAGCAATTTAATTAACTCATATCGGTATACGATTAATTAAATAATCAATTATGAGTATTTCCCTATAGGTATGACCTAAGGGGATCAATCGATCACCACCGTCCGCACGACAAAGTAATGTCAAACTCTAGTCAGCCAATCATTACCGATATATGTTGACCAGTTGATAGTAAAATATTACATCCCACATGTATTCTTAAAATGAGATTTTAATAATGATATTTAAATCATGTGATCGCACTATTGTTGAGGACACATTTCCCAACAATCTCCCACTTGTCCTCGACAAGTGTGCGTCACCAATTCTCTTGTCCTATTACTATCTCCCACTCAATGCAAGGTGTCTTTCAGGTCGTACTTGCAAGTGATCATATCGAGAGTGGTTTCCTCGATCTGGAGAATAACTGATTGACCGGATTTATCCACTCTGGATACCTTCCGAGCGTGGCCACGCATTTCCAGTTCATTACTCCTCGAGTGGCCCTGAGATATTGTTTTAACCCTGACAAGGGGATGGACAATTCCTATCGCACTCATTCCCTTCGACTAGCCACAGCCATCATAACCCAAAATATGCCCATTTGACCCCATTTACGAAGGTCGTAGTAACACAAATCAAAGTTAATATGAAACTGTGCCATCTTAGGTGAATAGTCTTTAGTCAAAAGAATCGACTCATTTGAATACTATAGTAGCTCTCGCCACGACCAGGCTATATAAATTTGCCAGAACTCTATAAGCGGTCATAAGGCCCGACAAAGTGTTCCTAACAGTCTGCCTATGTGATCGACTAGTCATCTCACATGACTGTATGGCACTTGAACTTGCCATCAATCGCATCACACTCTAGTCACTTCGAGACGTCACCTCATACAAGTGACTATGGGCGAATACAATGCTAATCCGTGTTCACTTTAACGGGGTTCAATTGTCTCCACAACCCATTTGGATGTAACAAAGTATAATAAAAGAGTTTTAAAATAAAACTCGAACGACAAATGCGATTATCACACATGAATAGTCAATGCTCGATTACTATTTCATGTTCTATAATCTAATTTGATCTTGTACGTAGTTGTTCATTTCAATTCAATTGAAATGACATGACTCATCATGTTTAGCCTTTGAGAAGGCTTTGGTTAGTAGGTTTTATCAATTTCTTGTACCTTACTCAACCTTACTACATACTCGTTTTCCTTTGTAATGTATACATTTGCATTACAAAACTTTCTGAGTACGTGTCGAGATCCAATCAAGACATAGGTCCTCTAGCCTAAGAATAGCTCCCACTTTGTTTTCACAAAGATTAATGCGGACCCATCCCTCTTGCACATCTCATGATCGCAAGTGTACTCAATTTCCGTTATAAATATCTCTCATTGTTCTGTATTTCCTAGAACGATTCTAGAAAATCTACTTCTTAATTAATATAGCCACAATGGTATCTTAACCATCTTAATGTGTTTTGATTATGGTTTTGTCGGAAACCATGCGCAATCTCAATTGTCAATTGTCACTTGTGTAACACCCTTACACAATATTGCATCATAAACACTTTGCTTTATAGCCTTAATGCTTCAGAAGCACTTAAGGGTAATCTTTATGGCTTACTTGGTAAAGATTACTTAAATTCGATTTTGAAAAACAATTCATCATACTCAAAGTATATGAAGTGTTCTACATCATTTTCTATTTAATTGATTTGACAAAATGGGAAGCAAATGGAATCAATCAAATATGTTCAATTTAATTGAACTAGTCATGAATCTTATCAACATAAGACTTCTTATTGACGCTAATATCACGTGGATTTATCTTCATAAATCTGGATATTAAAGATGTATTGTAATACTCCAAAAGTCTTAAATCATTCCTAATGATCAATATGTCATCCACATATCGGACTAATTAAAATTTCCGTAACTCCCACTAAACTCCATGTATAAACACAACTTCTCGACTTATCGAGAAAAGTTTTATAACATGATCAAAACATTGATTTCAACTCATTGATGTCCTACTTAAGATTCTCTCTTAAGTTTCACACTATCTTAGGATTGCAAGAATCTACTAAACTCATGATATGTATTGAATACATTCCTTCTATTGAAGAAGTGGGTTTTAGATTTACTCGCTATGTATTTCATAACCTCATAATGAAACACAATCCCTAAGAAGATCCTAATAGACTTAAGCATTTCAACTAGTGCAAAACCCTTTGCAACCAATCTTACTTTGAAACATCTCTTTATTAGTGCCAAACCCTTTGTCACTAATCAAGCCTTTTATTTCGGATTGTCATGGCTCTAAGCCTTGTATTGAGTTGTGACTTAAACACTCTTATGTAAGTCATATGTTCATTACTTTCCAGAAGTAATCAACTTGAATCAAACAATTTCTTTGTAAGTTATAAGCTCTTTACTTTCTTAAAAGTAGCATGAATTCATCATTTTTGACAAGTGACGAATTTAACCTCCTAGGTTTTAAAGAAACAATGTCTTACACAAAACGTCTCATGTAGCCAAGAAAGACCAGTTTCTTACGACATAACATTCTCTGTGGCATTCTTTGTGGCTCTTGAATAATTTCTCCCACTCTGTCTTCTAAAAATAAACTTGTATTTTAGAAAGACAGCTTCACGAGCCGCAAACCCGTCGTACTCGTGATAATTTAAGAGGGAAAAATGAGCATTTGTTTCTTGTGAAAACTTACAAACATGGTACCCTTACCATTTCATATCACATATGATTCGATTTAGTGGAAAAATAATCTAGACAAAATGATAAAATCCCCAAAAGGATCAAGTAACTCAAAGTAACTTGATCGAAGTCCAAACCTTATCAAATAGCGTTTGAATTCTTATCCAATCATACATTATCCCATAATGCGTGTTAAGAGAGATTAATTTGTGATACTATATCACAATTCATTTGGCTTATATCAAAGTCTTCACTTTGATAATCCCATCACGACTAAATCGTGATTACTTGAACTCTTTGAAATTCTTCAAAGATTTCTCTATTTACTTTATTAAGTGAACATATTAGTGTCAACTTAAATCGTTGGTAAAAGATAATGATCAACCTATTTTGGATCGTTGATTTACAACCTCGATCTCCTTTTCAACCAAAAGGCACGAGACATCTTGCTTTGAATACAAGATACGCATAAACCATTAACAATCTAATGGCTTCAAGAGTACTCGATAACTTTTTGCGTTCATCATTCCAGAATTTAAGGTTTAATCTTGGGTTACCAATTTGAGTCTTACATCATCTACATGATATATCATTCTAGTTTGGTTTAGAATATATTCACCATGATAATGGGCCAGCCATACATCAAATCGTGGTGTATAGGGTCACAAAAGTGAAACCTCTTTTGTATCTTAACAAGTTTATATTCTTATTTAGAGTTAATGCACTTAATAGTCATAATTAAGTACAACTTTAAATCCAAAAACTAGATTGAGTACACAATTACTCTATCTCTCGACTTCATTGTTGCTAGTCGTCATATTCTAATCATCCTATGTATCAAACATAATGATGAAAACCACCACCGGTTTCTAATATTGACGAAGTAATACTAGCAAAACTTATGTTTAACCAAATAAACACTTAACGAAGAAGGTCCCATTAGATGTCACACAACTAACTTGTTGATTCTTCAATAATTTTGGGTAGTTTCCTTTCTCGTGTCTAACATTTAAGACAATGGAAACTTTATCGGTCGGGATTGATAGGTTTAGTATCGTCATTCTCAACAACTTTACCTTTAACATTACCTTGTATCAATTCCATTATAATCTTTACTTCTTGAACCTCGTCCTTATCTTAACGGTTTAAGAGAATGCTCCCACTTAATTCAATGAGTCTTTGCTTTGAGAAGCAAAGTTGAATTCATGAAGATCACTCTTCATTTGTTCGTTTTAGTCTTAAAACTTTCATTGAAGTGGTTGCGTTATTTTGGTCAATTACGAATTAAACAAAACTAATTACCAAAACAATTTATCGCTTTAATGTACTTAATTCATTTAAGTACATGAAACATAGTCCATTGTAAGTAGAAGTGTTAGTCAAGAATCAAAAACCTGTTTGATAATGAATAACTTTAATCTATACTCTTTACAAGAGATCCTTAGCAATGGTTAATACGAGGTCTTTAGAAGAAAATTCAAATTTTGTCTTTAGTTACGATGTTTTAATGGAGTTTTGAATCAAAAACGAAATGATATCATATATGAATAGTGGTAAAGAAATAGAACAATATAAAAACGGAATAGTGGAAAACTTAACATTTATCGTTTTATTAATACTTGGAAAAACAAGTATAGCATTTACATAGTGACCTCTACCCAACTATGATAAATGATTCCAAGACCCAAATTCATATTAACTTGGGCACGGTATGGCCGATGAAACCCTTATCAATATAACTCGGTGGATTAACGTTTTAATCGATTCTACTTTTAGAACTCTTGGTCGATAAAATTACTCTAATATTTATCTATAGCCCGGAACACATGCAACTACGGTCGCGAATACTTCCGTTGAGCTCAATCCAAATTTCGAATAAATGTGTCCATGATCCAAATCCACATCAACTTGGGCACGGTATGGCCGATGAAACCCTCATCAACATGAATTCGGTGGATTAACACTCATCACCCACTTCCCCTACGTAACAAGGTTTGTACCCCGGTAGGGCCGAGTGCACTCCCTCGCGAAATAGGTTTTCATGGTTTCTACTATTTGGTAAGGCTATGTCTCAATTAATTGTTTTAGCGAGAGGTCATGTCAATTTATTATCTATCACGTTTTAAGTGAACTAAAGCGGTGAACTACGATAATTCTAATTGACACGGTCGATAAACTCGATAAAAGGATGCATGTTTTAGTTATGGCGATTTAGCGATGCATGCGACATAAAATAAAATGCAAGCATAAAAATAAATAAATCCTAGTATGGCCTTTCCTAAAATAGAAAAACTATTTAACTATTACATATTCGGAAACCAACTCCATTGGTCCCTTGAACTTCGGTTGTGGCACGCATCTCGAGGTAACACCGTCTTTATGTATCGCCATTCTTGAAGAAATCCGTCTTTGGGAACTCCTAATGAATTTAAATTACATAATAAATTACATAATTTCCTATTATACATTTGTAACTAAAATAAAATAAATCTATTAAATTACAAAACGGTGATACGAGATCACAATAAAATTACAACCGAATCGATATTCCCATACATTTCGGAAATACCAATTAAAATCTAAGGCCATACTAAGTAAAATTACATAATTCAAAATTACATAAATTAAAATTATGACAATCATAAAGAAAATGCAGCATTATAATATGTATGAACATGCTCAATTTTATGCTAAATCGCCTTTAAATAGCCAATATCGTATATTACTCGGTTTTTACGGTTTGCGTGATTTCAACATTTTATAATCACAAAAATACATAAACTCATATTTATGCATAAGTTAATTACCCTAACCTCTTAGGACTCAAAATATAGTCTTCACTAATAATTTGACCATAATTAACTTTTATATACAAAATTGTTCATAAATGGACCAAAATTACAAAAATAAGCTATTAAACTTCAAATAAATCACAAAATTTCAAATAAATTCAAAATTTGAAATTTAAATTCATGAACATTCTGGAAAAATTCCATGACACTCATAATGTTCAAAATCTTAGGTTAAAAATTTCGAAAATTTACCGGAAAAACAATGTTGCGGTTTATCGATTTTTAATAAAATAATCATAAAAACATGGAAAAAATATTTTCACTAACTTTTCAATTTTAGATCTGAAAAAGATAATAAAATGCAACATTAGACGTTTTTCCTAAGTCATAGATTATGTTTTATTAATTTTCACCAATAATGTCACTATTTATGCTATTTTTCTTCAAAAATCCATAAATCATGCAAAAAGACTTCTTTATAGCCAATTATTTTACACACATCTTGTAAAATTGCATGTGACAACATATTAATTTTCTATGACTAGATTCGAAATTTAACTCATATTAACCTATTTTTCACCTAAATCCGAATTTAATAATGAAAAATTCATTTTTCGAGCATAACAAGTCCAACAATTATGAAAATTTACAGGTTATCTCAAAATAATATATGTGACAACATATCCAAAAATCAACTGAAAATTCGAAGTATAGCTAATTTTAGACCAAAAATGACATTTTTACTCATAAAATCATATTTAAATGCCATTATTGTAAAATATGAACAATAAAAATCCGTAAAATTAACCAAAATATCCTAAAACATTTTAGGACCAGAAATATTAACATGCATGGATTAATTTCGTGATATATCATAATAACACAAAATTTACAAGTTTTATATGTTACTCTTTATAACTCGGAAAAACTTTTAACCGATTTGCATGCAAACAACCGTGGCTCTTGATACCGATTGAAGGAAAAGTAGATCTATATACATACTAACATATTCATATATGTCAAAATTAATTTGTCATAAAATTAAATGTGGATTTTATGCATGCAAACAATATAATAAAGGAGAAGAAATCATGTTCTTACATTGTTGTTTTCGGTTTTATGGGCACAAAAGAAATCTCCTTTTCTTTTGTTCTTGAGCTTTCCAAATGGAAGAACAAGGATTCAAGAGTAGAATCCCTCCCAAAAGCATATACCCAAGGAATACATCTTAATAAACCAATACTATTTAGATCTAGTAATAATAATGGTTTTACAATAAAATTGATACAAATAAATTGTATTTGGGCTCTTGATTATTTCGGTCAAGAGGGGATGTTTTTGTGAGATTTTATTTCTCTAGAATTATCATAAATTGTAGAGAGTTTTTAAGGATTTTCTTACACTAAGAAAAATAAGATAGGAGGAATGAATGATGTGAAAGAGAAGAGCTTTTCTCTCTTTCTTGTTGGTGGCCGAAAAAGGGGCATTGGGTAGTATGCCCAATGCCTTTTGTTTTTGCTCTTCACAAGAGACTAGGCATGCAAGCCTACTACCTAGCTTTTATCATTGTGTCTACCATTAAACAATTAACACAATTTTATTCCACTAACTTCTTATAATTTCGGTACATACAAAATAAAATGGATGGTCCATTTTATTTTGTCATTTGTCAATTGTAACATATGTGACATGTTACTTGACATATGAAATTGTAATGTATTTTTAACATATTAAAAATCAACATACTCATAAAATATGTCATATACAAAATCGACTAGTAATTCGTAATTACTTGTACCAAAAAGGTTTCCAAATTATAAACTACAACATTCTGTATTTATAATAATTTATTCATTCCGTTTCAATTGTTTCTTTAAACAATAATTTCATCCAAGTAATAAAATAATTCAATTACTTAGACCGTATCTTATTTAATCATATTTACAATAAGATACGTAAATTATACTCACAAAATCATCCGTCAATTTTAAGCAATTTAATTAACTCATATCGGTATACGATTAATTAAATAATCAATTAAGAGTATTTCCCTATAGGTATGACCTAAGGGGATCAACTGATCACCACCGTCGCACGACAGTAATGTCAAACTCTAGTCAGCCAATCATTACCGATATATGTTGACCAGTTGATAGTAAAATATTACATCCCACATGTATTCTTAAAATGAGATTTTAATAATGATATTTAAATCATGTGATCGCACTATTGTTGAGGACACATTTCCCAACAATACCGATATCTTCAATGGCCAAGTTTTAACCACGCACATGTCATCACTTAACCTCACTATGAAATGGTTAAACCTCCTTCCAAAAGAGTATTTCGAAGGACGTATTCTAAATATTATTTATATTCGAATAATGACATTGCTACAC
Organism: Silene latifolia; assembly: GCF_048544455.1. Taxonomy (NCBI): domain Eukaryota; kingdom Viridiplantae; phylum Streptophyta; class Magnoliopsida; order Caryophyllales; family Caryophyllaceae; genus Silene; species Silene latifolia. The sequence goes on from NC_133538.1 coordinate 913,432, forward strand.
ATCATTATGACATAAGTGTATTGGAGATTTAAAATCTCTTTACGTAAGGTTGAGATGAGACCACTTCAAAATAGGTATTTTGAAGGGATATGATGGGAACATATATGGTTCTATCTTAATAACTTGGCAATGTAATTTATATTTCAATTCTTGAATAAATTTCGATTGAGAAGTCAATTTCGAAATGTGTAGAATTGAGTGGGAGTTAGGAAATTCTCATGTGAAGACATGGAATTTAGTGGGAGCTATCATCCTTTGAATATATACGACTCATCACTCATTAAAGAATGACGAGCTAATACCTTCTTTCATAAAGAAGCCTTTGAGTTTTCAATTCTGGATGAAAATGGACAATGATGAATCCAATTACGTCAAGGGATGTCGGATTAGTATTAAGAGATACACATCGTATCAACATTCACATAGGTTATTCATGTAGATGAAAATGAAATTACCATTAGCAGTCATGGTCGTTCATTGAATCTATGAACGGTTGATCTCATGATTATTAGTAACTAATGTTTCCGCCATTAGAATAATCATGTACATGTCCAATTATGAATCATATGCATAAAAGCATGATGATTGATTGGTGAGCCATAATAGAAACGTCATGCATTCTCAAGTGGAATCCGATGAGCGATTTCAGTGTTTGACAGAATGCTCTATTGTGTGTCAAGAGGTTGCACATATTATAGAAAATCCGAGCACATATGAGGATTTATGAGAATCCCAATTCTTTCAAGCCTAGAAAGAGAAATGAGAAGTTTTTGGAAAGATGCTTGGTTGAATAAGAGGTTATTCAAAAATCAATCTTTCCTAGTTAAGCTAGGACTTGTGAGAAGTACTAAGCTAAATAATCTTGTCAATTGTTACAAGATTCTACAAAACATATACCTAGTGCATTGTGTGTGGATGGAGTACTTGATCAGTACAAGTCATATCATTCATCACAAATTCGTTCGTTATGAGATAATCGATAAGAAAGTTCTTCCAAGTTAAAGAACCAAAACCAAGGTCGGGAACCTTGATGTGTGCTTGGTAAGATTCATGCTATGAGAGAGAACATGAATGTAAAGGAAATTGCAAGTGTAAGAAGTTTGAACACATGGACACATGGGATGTTAAACTTCTATTGCAATCAATAAGTGTTTACACTTATGATATACATCACAAGGTTGTAATATGATATTGACTACCCGAGTGTGATGTCGACATTTGTCGTTTGAGTAATTATTAACTCACCTTGTACATTGTTATATCCAAACGGGTTGTGAAGACAATTGAACCCCGTTAAAGTGAACATGGATTAACATTGTATTTGCCCATAGTTACTTGTATGAGGTGACGTCTCGAAGTGACTATAGTGTGATGCGATTGATGGCAAGTTCAAGTGCCATAGAGTCATGTGAGATGACTAGTCGATCACATAGGCAGACTGTTAGGAACATTTTGTCGGGCCTAATGACCGCTTATAGAGTTCTGGCAAATTTATATAGCCTGGTCGTGGCGAGAGCTACTATAGCATTCAAATGAGTCGATTCTTTTGACTAAAGACTATTCGCCTAAGATGGCACAGTTTCAGATTAACTTTGATTTGTGTTACTACGACCTTCGTAAATGGGGTCAAATGGGCATATTTTGGGTTATGATGGCTGTGGCTAGTCGAAGGAAATGAGTGCGATAGGAATTGTCCATCCCTAGTCAGGGTTATAATAATATCTCAGGGCCACTCGAGGAGTAATGAACTGGAAATGCATGGCCACGCTCGGAAAGTATCTATGATAGATAAGTCCGGTCAATCAGTTATTCTCCAGATCGAGGAAACCACTCTCGATATGATCACTTGCAAGTACGACCTGAAAGACACCTTGCATTGAGTGGGAGATAGTAATAGGACAAGAGAATTGGTGACGCACACTTGTCGAGGACAAGTGGGAGATTGTTGGAATATGTGTCCTCCGACAATAATGCGATCACGATCATGATCATGATGATCACATGTTTAAATCTCATTATAAAGAATACAATTGGGAAGTAATTGTTCTTTGTCAACTGGTCAACATATATCGGTAATGATTTGTCGACTAGAGTTTGACATTACTTGTCGTGCGACGGTGGTGATCGATTGACCCCTAGGTCATACCTATAGGGCAACACTCTTAATTGATTATTTAATTAATCGTATAATGTTACGAGTTAATTAAATTTCTTGAAAATTGACGGACGATTTTTGGAAGTAAAATTTACCTATCAAATTGAAATGTGATTAAATGAGATACGGTCTGAGTAATTGAATTGTATCATTACTCGGATGAAATTAATGTTTAAAGAAACAATCGAAATTGAATGAATTATTATAAATACAATCTATTGTGATTTATAAATGGTAAAATATTTTGGCACAAGTAATTATGAAATTACTAAATCGATTTTTGTATGTGACGTATTTTTATTAATACGTTGATTTTTAATATGTTAAAAATACATAACAAATTTATGTCACATATGACATGTGACATATTGACAATTGACAAAAATAATATGGAATCCATATTATCAAATGGGCCGAAAATTAGAGGGTTTTTAAGCTAATTATATGTTGATTATAATTAGAGGGTTTTTAAGCTAATTATATGTTAAGTGTTCATAATAATTTTGGGTCAATTTTCTACTAATTAATATTATACTAGTTCTTGTAATATTAATTAATTTAAGAGAAAGCTTTGGGTATTAATCCTAAGGAGAGATCCTATACGTGGATCTTGTTCTTCCATCTTAGGAAAGCTCAAGAACAAAAGAAAAGGAGATTTCTTTTGTGCCCAATAAAACCGAAATCATCAATGTAAGGACATGATTTCTCCTCTATTTTAATATTGTTTGCATGCATAAAATCCACATTTAATTTTATGACAAATTAATTTCGACATATATGAGTATGTTAGTATGTATATAGATCTACATTTCCTTCAGTGAGAAGGGTAGTGGAAAGGTCCATCCTGTCCGCTATCCGCCCTATATTCTTCCTAAATAGTTTTCGCTATGATTAGGGTAGTCTATTGTTCATAACAGGTATGTTCATTCCAATCTTCCGATCTAGGTCTGAATTTAACCGGGTTAATTAGATTAGTTGCGTGCACTCAACCAAGTAATTACTGTTATGTTGCTATAAAACAATTCTCATATTAAAAACTTCTTAAACTAATTATCGCTTCATTATTTTACTATCATGGCTCCCCTAATCCTAGCAATAAGGAATTTAGCTACTCATAACGATAATAAAACAAACAATGATAAATAAAGCAATAATAAACATGGTATAAAGATGATTAAATAGAAATTGCATAAACCAAATATAAATTCTAATAACTAATAGCAATTAAAGGACAAGGAATTAAGTGTTGCAAAGGGAATTAAATGGAATAAGAAGAAAGTAAGGAGATTACACAAATCGAAGATCCGAGAAAAGCAACGTCGAACGGAAGTAAATGAAAGTAATGAATGCTTAAGTTCTGAAGTTAATGAATATAGCTGAATCATTAGCCTAATTAAATCTCTCCTATTTATAGGAGAGATATTTATTAACCTAAATACATAACTTAAGATATTAAGTAAATAAGGTTTACGCAAAAAAATATTGCGTCAGATATCAAAGTGTTCGATCGATCACTTATAAACTTCTCGATCTATTAAACTCCAGCCAAAACCTCTCGATCGAGTACAAAAACTACTCGATCGAGGAACACCAAAAAGCCACTTCTCGATCGAACATATCAGGATTTCGATCGAGTGGTCTTCAACATAAAAAAGGTCTCGATCGAACAACTAAGCCAGCAAAAGCTCTCGATCGAATTAGCTGCTACTGAATCAGCCATAGGACGTTTGATTTATCTTCCAAGACGACTTCACGCATCCAAAGACAGTAGTATTCTCGCTCCGCTTCCTTCCATCTTCTAAATGAAAGCTAAAGGGACAGTAAAAGGCTCAATTCTGCTCCTTTCGGGTCCATTCCTACAATTAAAGCCAAACGAACCAAAATAGACTATTCGGGGCATTTCGTAGCCTAAAACTACGGGAATCACATAGAAATGCGTGCAAATAAGGCTTAAAAAGACTATATAAAATGCACGCATCAAACTTCCCTAAACCAAACCTTTGCTTGTCCCCAAGCAAACTATATGCAACTAACTAATGGAACGGAATAAAACTCGGAACTAGCTACAAATCTTCCACTTAAACAAATTTAATGCAAGCAAACTAACACTTATAGCAAAAACTGTCAAATGCAAATGAGTTATAAGATGTTTATAATAAAGCTGAACCGTCGACTTTGCAAGACCTTTAAAAATCAACTCTCACGGTTCACTCTTGTCTCATGAAGCAAAGGGTAAACAAGTATATATGAGAGATAAAGAATAAAAAGTATAGTCGCTCACCTAGTCTACGACCCACATAAACATGCATGCAATGTAGTATGATAGACAATTCTAGCTACCGTACACATACATTCCAACCAAACAAGGTTCCGTCAAAGCCAAGTGCTTACAAAAGTTTGGAAAAGTGAGGTAAGGGGAAAGAAGAGGCAAAACAATCTGGAAATGTGAGGGTATAAGCCAAGCTAGCTACCTAAACAAAGCCAAATGACAACATCCACTTCTAATCCATCTCCAAAACCGAACACAATGCCCTTAATTCGGCATAAAAACTCACTAAACCAAAAGCAAACAACTCCTCATATGATATAATGATAGCATAGGAGTAAAACCGACATTATTCAAACTCTTTTTCCTTTTTTTCTTCCTTTTCCTCGGTTTTTCTGTTTTTTTTTTCTTCTTTTTCTTTTCATTTTTCTCATACCCTTTTTTTTTCTTCTCATTTTTTCACTTCTCCTTCTCCAAAACTGCCAACTCCCGTCTTTCCAATTCAAACCAAATTTGGCACGATAAACAAAATACCCGCAAAACAAACTAAACTATCTTGACAAGGCAGGCTAAATTTGGATGTAGTTGAGGGGTCAAAAGGCAAATTTGGCTAAATGTGGAGCTAATGGGTAGAAATGGAAGAAAAGGGAATGTAAGCACCTCCCTGCATGTGACACCAACCACTAACCCGAATGTATGCAGGCAATAAGAAATTGAATTTCATACTTGTGAAAATTAATGTTACATGCTATGCAAGGAGTAACTACTCACAATCCTACATGAACGGGTCATGGATGACACCAGTTTTAAGGATCTAAAATCTTAGAAAATATGAGTAGGTTGCCAAAGTTTTAGGTCAAGTCTATTCGTTCAACTAAATTTCAACATAAACTCGTAGATTATGCAAATCGACTGTGCAAAAAGATATTTGGTTTTTACAAGGCTCAAGTAAAGGGACTAAATGCAATGCAATTTCATCATTGAAATATACCGTTCCAACTCAATCTATATTCAAAAATAAACGTGAACTTTTTTTGATTTTTTCGAAATTTTTAATTTCTTTGATTTTTCAATTTTTTTCAAATAAAAGACAATGCAAACAAAAATGCAATAAACGTGAATGCAAAACAAATGCAAATGCAGACTATAAGTGTGCATTACCCTCCCCAAACCAAAACGGACAATGCCTTCATTGACCTCCAGCATACACCAGCAGAATAATAGGGAAAGGGAAAATACAACACAAATGCAAAAGAAATGAAATAAAACGAAAGGAGATGAAAATGAAAAGCAAAAATACATAACATACAAAATACAACTCCCCTAAACTAGCCAGACAACTGAGGAAGTGAGTAGCCAGAACCTACTCCTCAACACCCTCCTCGTCAACCACCTGAAAGATGGGGTCCTCCTCCCCCCCTCTCCCCTCCTCCTAGAATGACCTCTTTCATCCAAATCAGCTCTTATCCTCTCCTTCCTCTCGGCCGTGTCCTCCTCGCTCTCAGGCTGAGGGTACCCCTCCTCCAGGTACCGGTAAAAAGAAGGATGTGGCCACCCTTCTGGCACCGGACGGCCTCGACGCACATGATACTTGCAAAGAGGGAATAAGGCGAGAGCCTGATCCCGCTCCATCCGAACTATCCTCCTGCACATAGCCAAAATAAGAGCATCACGACACCCTTGGTCCATAACCTCGGACGCCTCAAAAATAGGAGGTGGAATAAAATTAGCCGGTAAAGCCGGTTGAGAGGCATAGGGTGTAGGTGTAGGCGTGGGCATGGGCGTGGACGCGGACGTGGATGCGGGTCTGAGCCCAGCCTGTGTAGGTCTAGACCCCTCTCCGACTTCCCTAACAACAGGGGAAGCCCTCTTCCACTTCCTAGAAGCAGGAGGAGAGAAGTCAAAGAGGTAAGAAGGTGGAGGTGGTGGTAATCTACCCGTCACAGTAGTCAAAGGTGAAAGACGAGGTAGAGAGGGTGAAGGTAAAGTCACGGACGGGGAAGTGCCTCTCTTTCATGTCCTATGGTCAGCAGCTAGCTAATTTATTTAAAACATTGCTAAAATGTCAATGACATTATCCTTATCAGGATACTTAAGACCACGGGGAAAGTCAGGGAAAAGACGGCGGGCAATGCGAGTCACTAGCCCACCAGACGCTATCGTACCCGATACTTTTAACCCGACAGTGTTAAAATGCTGAGCTGTCATATATGCAATGTTGAAAACAAATGGGGTACCACAGTCAGGTACCCAGCTAAAATGGATAGCTCAGTAGTATTAACATTGTTAGGTTCATGACGACCAAAAATAATTTCTCAAAGCAGACGGAGAAAGTAGCGGGCAGGGGGTAGATGGACGTGGGCACCACAACGCTGTTCGTAAGGGATGTGTGACAATGTAGTCCAAACCTGAGGCATGAGCTTCCTAGGAGGCTCAATGCAGCCATCACTAACTAAGCTAACCGTTCCCCGAACTCACCTAATGTCCCAGAAAAGGTGGTGTTAAACAGTTGGAAAGTGATGCAAGTACTCCCATGGTCAGGCGCATAGGCCGCAGGGTGGAATTCAAAGGAGCTAAAGAATTCTAAGGTGAGTGTCCTATAGGTGAGCTCCTTCAAATTAGCTAATCCCGACATTCCCGTCCCGTTGAGCAAGTCAACAACGAGCGCTAAAATTCCAAGAGTCTCTAGGAAGGTCGACACAGCAAATGGGTCGAAGTCATGTGACATTCCATCAAATTCAAAAAATGAGTACGGTGGGACGGGGACAAAAATCGTACCTCCTAAAACTCAGGTAGAAATTCCGTATAAGTGTCAGCAATGTTCCTTGCAGGGGACCGTAAAGCAGCAGCACGGGAACCCGTGCCTATCCCGGATCGTGAACCAGCAGCAGCTGTGACAGTAACAGTAACGGCAGCAGCAGGAGTAGTGACAACAGGAGCAGTGACAGTAACGGGTGTCGACACAGCAGGGGTCGACACCGTTGTAGTAGCAGTGACCGTTTTAGTAGCAGCTGTAGTAGTGACAGCAGCAACGGTGGCGGTGAAAGATCATAGATCCATATTAGACTCTCTAATAAAATTAATTTATCTCATAAGTTGTCATTTAGGTGATCTATGTAACATGCATGCTAATATGAAAGCATAAAAAGAAAGTATAAGGAAAAACAATTCCCTTACATTGAATTTGTGGTAAAAAGGGCACAAACTAGTTCACCTTGAAGGAAAAGTAGATCTATATACTAACATATTCATATATATTTTATTTTAATTTGTCATAAAATTAACTAAATGATCTTATGCATGCAAACTTAAAAACAAAATGAAGAAGAAACATCCATCCTTACATTGGATTTTCGGTTTTAGGGCACAAGAGAGATCTCCTTCTCTCTTGTTCTTGAGCTTTCCTTTTGGATGAACAAAGACCCAAGTGTAGGATCTCTCCCAAGGATTTATACCCAAGGCACACACTTAATTAAAATTAATATTATAAATACTCAATTGAACACATTTCAAAATTTGGAATGTATGTTGCTTTGCAAAGTTATTAAGATGAAACCATATATGTTCCCATCATATCCTTTTAAAATTCCTATTTCGAAGAGGTCTCATCTTAACCTTATGGAAAGAGAGTTCAATCTCTAACTCGATCATGTCATAATGATTCGTAGTAATGTCATTGTTTAAATATAAGTAATATCTAATACACGTCCTTCAAAATATCCCTTTTAGAAGGAGGTTTAACCAATTCATTTTCATAATGAGGTTAAGTAATGACATCTGCGTGGTTTAAAACTTTGACTATTGAAGATATCGGTATATCAATCCTTGCAACCTCTAGTCAAAAATATCGCTTATTACTAGGATGTTACATTGATTCATTTAGGCTCTTAAGTAAATATCAAGGTTGAAACTATTGGTCAAAATTTTCATAAACAAGTCAAAACCCTTGTTAAGAATTTACATTAGTCATTTTTCTTCCAAAACATTCTTTTGGTCTCCTCGTGTAGTTATCTTGAGAACATACTCTTATGATTACTTCACTTGGTCTCTATAGTCATATAGAACTTACTTGAGACCATAGATCTCATCTATTTGGTATACTATGTGAATAGATATACCTTTTATTCAAATCATTCTACCTTGCGTAAATCTCATTTACACAAGTACACAATATATCTTGCCTCGTGTGTTGTGTCCTCATTTTTCTCCCACTCTATCTTTAGAATAAATACACTAGAGATTCAAAGATAGCATATGAGACACAAATAATGAATTTGAAGTATAAGGAGAACTATCTCATAGGTTGAGTAATAGTTTTAGATTTAGTAAGTGTACTTGGTGATTCACATTCTTTTGATAGAGTTCATAGACTCAAAATCACTTTATAAATGATCATACACAAGCCTTAAGCATGTGGACATATAATGAAACACGTCATTATATTTGTCTATTAGATCACTTTAAGTTATATGTTTCTAAGAGTAAGCATTTAAACACGAATTTTAGAACAAAGGATAAAATGATAAAACGGGTGACTTGGGTTGCAAACCAAGTCACCATTATCCAAAATACAACAAATTATCCAAAATACCTTCCCATGTCAAACACGGAAACTTTAAGGTTCTAAAATCCAAAACATGAATAAAATAAGACAATAAAAAGCAAAGCTCCATGAAAGCTATTCCTAGCTTCTTGATGGTATCTTATGCTTGCTTTTCTTTTCCCTTGTGTTTGCTTGGTGGAGGCCCTATTTACAATAAAAAGGGAGATACATTATCACAACTTTGTATCACAATACCATAGTTGAATTAGAAACATAAAAGAAAGGATAGTCATTTACCTACTGGAGTGATCTTTCCAGCCTTAATATGACCAAGGTATTTGGAACAATTTCTTTTCCAATGTCCCATACCATTACAATAATGGCATTTATCAAGAGGACCCTTCTTGATTTTTGAAGTGCTAGCTTCACAAGTCCTAGCTTTGGTGAAAGTGGGAGCTTGCTTCTTACCCTTCCTCCCATTCTTCTTGAATTTCCCCTTACTCTTAGTGCTTATGTTAAGCACATCCTTGGGTGGGTTCACATTTAACCCCATGTCCCTTTCGGCTTGCACAAGTAACTTGTGCAATTCTTCAAGAGACACATCCTTGTCTTGCATGTTAAAATTCACCCGGAATTGAACATACGCTTTGACTTTGGACAAGGAGTGTAGAATCCTATCTACAACAAGTTCTTTGGGGATTTCAACCTTTTGAATTTTCAAGGTCTCGACAAGCTCCATAAGTTTGAGCACATGAGGGCTAACCTTTTGGCCCTCTTTGAAGTCGAGATCAAAGAATGCCGCGGCCGCCTCATATTGGATGATCCGCGGAGTTTGTGAAAACATTGTCACAAGCTTGGAGTAATTCTCATTAGCATTGCCCATTTTAAAGGCTCTCCTTTGGAGATCCGCCTCCATCGCAAATATCAAGACATTTTTCATTGCGGCGGACTCCTTTTGGTAAGCCTCATATGCTTCCCTAGTGGCGGCAGTCGACCTAGTAGTAGGTTCAGGTGGAGAGGCCTCGGTAAGGTAACGAAGCTTGTCGTCACCTTGGGCGGCGAATTTGAGTTGGGCATCCCAATCGGAGAAATTTGACCCATTCTTTTCAAGTTTACATCGATCCATGATGGATCGGAGCCATGATGAATTAGCGAGAGGCGTGGCAATAGGGGTTGGTGTTGCCATTTGTTATGAGAAAAAGAAGTGGTCTACAAAACAAAATAGAAGGAGTAAAACAAATGTCGTTTTAATAATAATACTCGTAAAAATTTATAATTTAAACAAGTTTTATGCATTTTTCTAGTGACCTCTACCCAACTAGATAAATGATTCCAAGACCCAAATTCATATCGACTTAGGCACGGTAGGGCCGATTCATTGTTTATCACTATAACTCGGTGGATTAACGTTTAATCGATTCTACTTTTATAACTCTTGGTCGATAAAATTACTCTAATGTTTATCTATAGCCCGGAACACATGCGACTACGGTCACGAATACTTCCGTTGAGCTCAATCCAAATTTCGAATAAATGTGTCCATGATCCTAATCCACATCAACTCGGGCACGGTAGGGCCGATTCATCCCTTATCAACATGAATTCGGTGGATAGACATTTATCACCCACTTCCCCTACGTAACAAGTTTTGTACCCCGGTAGGGCCGAGTGCGCTCCCTCGCGAAATAGGTTTTCATAGTTTCTACTATTTGGTAAGGCTATGTCTCAATTGATTGTTTTAGCGAGAGGTCATGTCAATTTATTATCTATCACGTTTTAAGTGAACTAAAGCAGTGAACTACGATAATTGTAAATGACACGGTCGATGAACTCGATTAGATGATGATGCATTTTTTAGTTATGGCGATTTAGCGATGCATGTGACATATAAATAAAATGCAAAATATAAAAATAAATCCTAGTATGGCCTTCCTAAAATAGAAAAACTATTTAACTATTACATATTCGGAAACCAACTCCATTGGTCCCTTGAACTTCGGTTGTGGCACGCATCTCGAGGTAACACCGTCTTTATGTATCGCCATCTTGAAGAAATCCGTCTTTGGGAACTCCGAAATGAATAAAATTACATAATAAATTACATAATTTCCTATTATACATTTGTAACTAAAATAAAATAAATCTATTAAATTACAAAACGGTGATACGAGATCACAATAAAATTACAACCGAATCGATATTCCCATACATTTCGGGAAATACCAAGTAAAAACTAAGGCCATACTAAGTAAAAATTACATAATTCAAAAATTACATAAATTAAAATTATGACAATCATAAAGAAAATGCAGCATTATAATATGTAATAACATGCCCAATTTTATGCTAAATTGCCTTTAATTAGCCAATATCGTATATTACTCGGTTTTTACGGATTTGCGTGATTTCAACATTTTATAATCACAAAATTACATAAATTCATATTTATGCATAAGTTAATTACCCTAACCTCTTAGGACTCAAAATTTAGTCTTCACTAATTGTTTGACCATAATTAACTCATATTTCTAAAATTTGTTCATAAATGGACTTAAAATTATAATAAAAAGTTATAAACTTCAAATATATCACAAAATTTCAAATAAATTCAAAATTTGAAATTTAAACTCATGAACATTCTGGAAATATACCATGACACTCATAATGTTCAAAACCTTAGGTTCAAAATTTCGAAATTTAACCGGAAAAACAATGTTGCGGTTAATCGGTTTTAACTAAATAATCATAAAAACATGTGAAAAATTATATTCATCAACTTTTCAATTTTAGATCTGAAAAAGATAATAAAATGCAACATATGATGTTTTTCCTTAGTCATAGAGTATGTTTTATCAATATTTCACTAATAAAGTCACTATTCATGCTATTTTTCTTCAAAAATCCATAAATCATACAAAGAGACTTCAATATAGCCTATTATTTTACACACATCTTGTAAAATTGCATGTGACAACATACTAAATTTCTATGACCAGATTCAAAATTTATCTCATATTAACCTATTTTTCACCTAAATCCGAATTTAATAATGAAAAATCCATTTTTCGAGTATAAGAAGTCCAAAAATTATGAAAATTTATAGGTTATCTCAAAATAATATATGTGACAACATATCCAAAAATCCCTGGAAAATACGAAGTATAGCTAATTTTAGTCCGAAAATGACATTTTTACTCATAAAATCATATTTTAATGGCATTATTGTATAATATGAACAATAAAAATCCGTAAATTAACCAAAATATCCTAAAAACATTTTAGGACCATAAATTTTAACATGCATAAATTAATTTCGTGATATATCATAATAACACAAATTATACAAGTTTTATATGTTAATCTTTATAACTCGGAAAAACTTTTAACCGATTTGCATGCAAACAACCATGGCTCTTGATACCGCTTGAAGGAAAAGTAGATCTATATAGTAACATATTCATATATGTTTTATTTTAATTTGTCATAAAATTAATTAAATGATCTTATGCATGCAAACTTAAAAACAAAATGAAGAAGAAACATCCATCCTTACATTGGATTTTCGGTTTTAGGGCACAAGAGAGATCTCCTTCTCTCTTGTTCTTGAGCATTCCTTTTGGATGAACAATGACCCAAGTGTAGGATCTCTCCCAAGGATTCATACCCAAGGCACACACTTAATTAAAATCAATATTATAAATACTAGTACAATATTAATTTTATAAAGAAAAATGACCCAAAATAATTTTGGTTTTGTCTCTCTAAAACCGGTTAGGAGAGGAGAAGAGGAAGAAATATTTTATCTCTCTAAAATATTTTTGGGTGAATGAATGAATGAAACATACAACAAAAACATTTTGTGTATATTAGGTAAAATAAGATGAAAAACCAAAGTGGTTTTTCACCTCATAAAACCGGGTGGAAGGTAGGATTAGAGGGAGCCAATGCATGCTTGAATTGTTCTTCACAATGAGCATTAGGGTTGCATGGCTAGTATAGTAGGTAATCATTGTGTTTACCACTCACATTATAAACACAATATTATCCTTAATCCTTCATAATTTCGGTACACTTATAACATGGAATCCATATTATTTTTGTCAATTTGTCAATATGTCACATGTCACATGTCACATAAATTTGTTATGTATTTTTAACATATTAAAAATCAACGTATTAATAAAAATACGTCATATACAAAAATCGACTTAGTAATTTCATAATTACTTGTACCAAAATATTTTACCAATTATAAATCACAATAAGTTGTATTTATAATATTTCATTCAATTTCAATTGTTTCTTTAAACAATAATTTCATCTGAGTAATAATACAATTCGATTACTCAGACCGTATCTCATTTAATCAAATTCCAATGCGATACATAAATTTTACTTCCAAAATCGTCCGTCAATTTTCAAGTAATTTAATTAACTCGTAACGTTATACGATTAATTAAATGATCAATTAAGAGTGTTGCCCTATAGGTATGACCTAGGGGATCAACTGATCACCACCAGTCGCACGACAGTAATATCAAACTCTAGTCAGCCAATCATTACCGATATGTGTGGACCAGTTGACAGTAAAGAAATTACTTCCCAATTGTAATCTTTATAATGAGACTTAAACATGTGATCATCATGATCAACAGTCGTGATCGCATTATTGTCGGAGGACACATATTCCAACACACCTTACTGGCTTGTTCTTGAGCTTAAACCAAATGGAAGATCCTCCTTGCAAATCTTCAACTAGAAGATCTCATTCTTGTTCAACCCAAGAACTAACCCAAAATAATAACAAGTATTGACTAGTAACTTGTTAATTTTATACCCTTGATAATATTGTAACTTTACTAACTTTCTTAGTAAATATTAATGTATGTATACTAACAACTTAGTAGTGATTAATAATTATTTTAGAGAGATGAATAAAAATTGTTCACATGCAAATAGGTAGAGTGAAGAAGTGAGGTAGTGTAAATTGTGAACAATAGATGGAGTATATAGGAAGGGAAGTGGTGGGTGGAGGTGAAGTGAGGGAGTGGAGAAATTTTGTCTTATGTTTTTATCTTACATCACATGTAAACTCTTACATAAGATAAATTATGGTAGTATACAAAACAAGGTGAAATGATTATGTGAGTAATCATCCACTACTCTTATTTTACACGCTCCACTTGACCATTTACGGGTCCATGTTGGTTCTTATATTTGTCGCACAAATCCGTGTAATTTTTATTTTAAACATGGTATCATGTTTAAATACTTCCATAATTAATTCGTCCAATTCACTCCGTAAATATACGTGTACCACTAAAGATATTATTTACGTACTAATATTAATCACATTAATCAATTAGTACAATTTTAGTTAATTAACAGTTAATTAACTAAAACCTGTTTCCCAAAACTTATTATTTAATTATCGCATAATTAAATAATAACTGCCGCTCCTCGAGTTCGCAACTCAAAATCTCTCTAAAAATAATCGACTAACTTTTTAGTCTACAAATCAAGGGACTAAATAAATTGTATCTCATACAATTAATTAGTTCTCTATTGGGGTTCGTTCCTTTAGGTGTAACCGAAAGGGGTCAGTTGATCACCGCCGTCTCACGACAATAAGGTCAAACTCTAGTCAGCCAACCGTTATCGATTTACATTAATCAACTGACGAGGATCAAATAAATAAATATCTGATGATATTCCATTACTGAGATTTAATATGTTAACGCACTATTGTGGAGGACACTAACTCCAACAATCTCCCACTTGTCCGACACAAGGTGTGCGCTACCAATTCTCTTGTCCGTTTTAATCTCGCACTCAATGCAAGGTGTCTTTCAGGTCGCACTTGCACATGAACACATCGCGAGTGGTTTTCTCGATCGGGAGTGTGACTACCTGACCGGAAAAATCTCTCACAGATTACTTCCGAGCGTGGCCACGCATTTGTAGTCATTAACTCCTCGAGTTACCTTGAGATATAGTTACCCAACGTGGGTGGACATTTCCTATATGCCCTATCTATCCTATTGCACAATACAGCTCACCATGACCTAGTAAATGCCCTTTTGGCCTCCTTTCACGGCATGACCTAGGACAAAAACCAAAGTCACTCGGAAACTGCACCTGCTCAGATAATAGTCTCTAGTCAAAAGAATCGACTCATTAGAACATCTTAGAGATCCCTGCCACGACCAGGCGTCTATAATAGAACTTAGGGACTCTCTAAATGGTTACTGTTCGGCAAAGTGTCACACACTCTGCCTATGTAATCGACCAGTCATCACATATGACTTTATGGTGTTGAACAACCATCAATCGACTTACAATCTAGTCACTCCGAGACGTCACCTCATTAAGTGATTAGGGAAAAAATACAATGTTCATCTTATTCACTTGAATAGTGTTCAACATTGTCTCCACAACTTATTCAGATAAACAAGGTATTAAAATTTAGTCACACTAAATAAAAGATTCATAAAAGAATGAATACGAAAACAATGAATGTGATTATCATATATATAATAAAGGATACAATATCCAATTATTACATATCCATAATCTAAAGAAAATCTGGTACTCGTCTCAATCCCATAGCGATGACATGACCATCATGCTTAGCCTTTGATAAAGGCTTGGTTAAAGGATCAGCAATATTATCATCTGTCCCAACCTTACAAATGTCAATTTCCTTCCTTTCCACATAATCTCTAATTACATCGTATTTCCTTTCCATGTGTCTAGATTTGTTACTAGACTTATTCTCTTTGGCTTGAAAAATAGCTCCACTGTTATCACAATATAGAGTGATAGGATCTTTGGCGGAATGGACTACTCCTAGCCCCTCCATGATTTGCCTAATCCAAACAGCTTCCTTTGCAGCCTCAGACGCTGCAAGGTACTCAGCCTCTGTTGTAGAATCCGTAGTAACGCTTTGCTTGAAGCTCTCTCAGCAAACAGCTCCTCCATTTAGCATAAACACATAGCCGGATTAGGATTTCATGTTATCCCGATCGGTTTGGAAACTTGCGTCCGTGTAACCTCTTACACGCAACTCAGTTTCTCCTCCAAACACTAAGAACGAATACTTAGTCCTTCTCAAGTACTTAAGGATGTTCTTTACGGCTATCCAGTGACTCTCACCAGGCTTGGCTTGATACAGACTTGTCATGCTCAAGGTATATACAACGTCGGGACGAGGGCAAATCATAGCGTACATGATAGACCCAACAGCGGAAGCATATGGGACGGTCTTCATGTGTTCAATTTCCATAGGGGTGGAGGGAGACTGTGACTTGCTCAAATTAATCCCTTGGCCCATAGGTAGAAATCCTCTCTTAGAGTCTTTCATATTGAATCGGTCAAGAACTTTGTTAATATAAGCTTCTTGACTCAATGCTAGTATCCTCTTGGACCTATCCCTATAGATCCGGATACCTAAGATTCGTTGTGCCTCTCCCAAGTCCTTCATTTGGAAGTGTTTCCCTAGCCACTTCTTCACGGAAGTGAGTGATGGAACATCATTCCCAATGAGCAATATGTCATCCACATATAGGACAAGGAATGCAACCTTACTCCCACTAAACTTCATGTATAAACACGGTTCTTCCACACTTCTAGTGAAACCATATTCTTTAATAACATGATCAAAGCGATGATTCCAACTCCTAGATGCTTGCTTAAGACCATAAATGGACTTCTTGAGCTTACACACCTTCTTAGGGTTAGATGTATCCACAAAACCTTCAGGTTGTATCATGTACACCTCTTCTTCTAGAATCCCATTCAAGAAGGCGATTTTGACATCCATTTGCCAAATCTCATAATCATGAAATGCGGCAACCACTAAGATTATCCTAAAGGACCTAAGCATAGCGACGGGAGCGAAGGTTTCGTCATAGTGTAAACCATGAACTTGGGTGAAACCTTTTGCCACCAATCTAGCTTTGTAAACATCCACATGTTTATCCACGCTGAGCTTAATTTTTTATATCCATTTACACTGAAGGGGTCGCACTCCCTCAGGTAAATCCACCAAGTCCCATACTTGGTTCTCGTACATGGAATCCATTTCGGATCGCATGGCTTCTAGCCAAAGTGAGGAGTCGGGACTAGACATGGCCGATTTGAAGGTAGTGGGTTCATCACTTTTAAAAAGTAACAAAACACCATCCTCTTTCGCTGTTACCAAGGTAACAGTCAGGTGGATTTGAAATCCTACTTTACTTTCTAGGAACAATTACCGTTTCAGAGGAAGAGGGAATGCTATCCTCCACGTTCTCCTCTACCTCATTCTCGGTTTGTGGCTCTCGAACTTCTTCAAGTTCAAATTTTCTCCCACTCTGTCTCCTAGAAATAAACTCTTTTTCTAGGAAGACAACATCACGAGCCACAAACACTTTGTTCTCGTGTTTATTGTAGAAGTAATAGCCACGTGTTTCCCTTGGATATCCTACAAAAAGACATTTGTCAGACCTGGGTGCAAGCTTATTGTTAGACTTGATCTTAACGTATGCTTCGCAACCCCAAATATGCATGAACGACAAATGAGGGACTTTCCCTGTCCATATCTCATATGGAGTCTTATCGGCTGCTTTAGTCGGGCTTCTATTTAGTGAAAATACTGCAAACAAGAGGGAAAAACCCCAAAATGAACTAGGAAGCTCAATTAGACTCATCATTGAACGAACCATATCAAGTAAAGTTCGGTTTGTCCTTTCGGCCACACCATTTAATTGTGGTGTGCCAGGAGGCATCCATTGTGATACTATACCACAATGTTTTAGGTGTGAATCAAATTCAATATTTAAATACTCACCACCACGGTCGGACAATAGGATCTTTATCTTTTTATCCAATTGGTTCTCTACTTCTTTTTGGAACTCTTTGAACTTGTCAAAGGCTTCACTTTTGTTCTTCATTAAGTAGACATACCCATATATACTTAAGTCATCAGTAAAAGTAATGAAGTAGTGAAAACCTCCTCTAGCGGTGATGGTTAATGGTCTACACACATCCGTATGTATGAGAGCCAAAACCTCACTAGCTCGTGTCCCTTTTCTCGCAAAAGGTGCACGAGTCATCTTGCCTAGAAGACAAGACTCACATGTACCATAAGATTCGAAACCAAATGGTTTGAGCACTTTTGATGAAGCAAGTCTCTTAATGCGTCTTCCGTTTATGTGGCCTAAACGACAATGCCAAAGGTAGGATTCGTTTGGATCACCCGTTTTGAGCTTTTTAGTTTCCACCTGATAAACATCATTAACATCATTTAAAACATAAATGCCTCCAATTGAAATGGCCTTGCCATAAACCACATCATTAAAAGAAAAAGTACAACACTTATCCTTAATCATAAAACAAAAGCCTTCCGCGTCAAACGCGGAATGGAGATGATGTTCTTAGTTAAAGTTGGTATAAAATAACACTGATTTAAATACAACTCTAAACCACTAGCTAAAGTGAGCACATAGGTCCCCACGGAAACGGCGCCTACTCTAGCTCCATTGCCCATGCGGAGATCCACATCACCTTTTGCTAGTGCTTGCACGTCCCTTAAACCCTGCAAATGGTTACAAAGGTGAGAGCCACATCCGGTATCAAGTACCCAAGTGGAAGTACAAGCATAATTAACGTCTATCACATAGAGAGAGGAAATCATACCAATAGGCGTCACACGCCCTTCCTTGAGATCCTCCAAGTATTTGGGACAACTCCTCATATAATGCCCCTTCCCATTACAATGGAAACATTCGTGCTCGGAGAGCTTGACAGTTTTTGCTTTGGGATTGCCATTCACAACGGCCTTCCCCTTTCCCTTGTCAATTTTCTTTGATGATTTCTTGAATTGGGACTTTTCTTTCCCTTTTCCTTTCTTGACTCCAAGGGACATGTTCTTTAACTTCATGGTTAATACATCCCCTTTTTCACTCCCACTAGCCTCCATATCCCTCTCCGCTTGGGTGAGGAGTGCATGAATTTCATGGTAACTCTTATCCATGTCATTCATGTTGTAGTTTACCCTAAAGTGGGCAAACTTGGTGGGGAGTGAGTGGAGGATACGATCCACCACAAGAGTCTTAGGAATCTTACACTCTAGACGCTCTAGGATGTCAACATATTCGACCATTTTGAGTACATGGGGACCAACCTTTTGGCCCCTCTCAAGCATAGCTTCAAAAAAGCGTGCCGCCGCATCGTATTGACGGACTTTTGGTGTTTGTGAAAACATAGTAATCATACGAGTGAAAATCTCGTAAGCATTTAAAGAAACGCATGATAGCTTGAGCTTTGGGGATATTGACCATATCAACACATTCTTGATATCATTCAACATCCTTACATAGTCATCATAGGCGGTCCGCACCGCCGATGAAGCTCTTGCACCGAGCTCGATTGGAGGAGCATTGGTCAAGTAAGTGAGCACATTGTCGGACAACGCGGCACTTTTGATGTTGGATTCCCATTCAAGAAAGTTACAACCATCATCTTTTAAAATACATTTGTCCATTACGGACCTTAGCCATGAATCTTTGCCTAGTGAAGTAGTCGATGGAGTTGATGAAGTTGCCATTGCGAATTAAAATGCTACAATAAAAAGGAAAAATTAACATTCATTGTTTTAAGAAATTACTTGTAAAAACATGTTTAGCAAGTTTTAGCATTTATATAATGACCTCCCACTAAATTATATAAATGATTCCAAGACCCAAATATTAAACAAAAATGAGCATCGCTTGGGCGAAACATCCCATAATTGCGTAAATTCGGTAAGTCACGTTGACTAATTCTACCTCTACAACTCTTGGTCGACGAATTTCCTCAAATTCATCTACTAGCCCCGGAACAGAAGACCGTCTTATATCCCGTTGAGTCCAACCAATTTTAGCATGTGATAACCGTTTACCACCCTACTTACCCAAGGTAAAAACAGAACACCCCGCTTGGGCGACCGTGGCTCTAAAGAACAAGAGATTCATAGGTGTTACTAATTGGTAAGGCTAATCTCAATTTTAGTTATGTGAGAGATCTTGTCAATTTAGTCATAAATTCCTTATAAGTGAATTAATTCGGTGAATGTAAATGATGTGAATTGACAACCGCGAAAATAAAATGCATGTGAATGGCGATTTTGGCATGCACGAAAATAAAACAAGCAAACATGTAAGCATATGAATAAATCCTAGCTAGTATGGCTACCTAGTTAATAAAAACTAGTCTATTACATTTCAGAAACCAACTCCTTGGCCCCATGCCTCTTCATTCCATAAGTGGCTCTTCCTTCCAAAAATAGACTTCGTCTCGTTGTAATCCGTCTTTTGGAAACGCCGGTAAAAAAAAAACTATTACAAATGAATTACATAGCTATTCCTATTATACATTAATTAATAAAATAAATAAAACTATTAATTAATTACAAATC
The DNA here is from genome assembly GCF_048544455.1 of Silene latifolia. NCBI lineage: Eukaryota > Viridiplantae > Streptophyta > Magnoliopsida > Caryophyllales > Caryophyllaceae > Silene > Silene latifolia. The sequence continues at coordinate 933,833 of NC_133538.1, forward strand.
GATGATACGAGATCGTATTTAATTACAAACAAATCGATATTCCCATTCATTTCGGGTAATAACGATTAAAATTGACTAGGCCATACTAGGTACAACAAGATAAATACTTTAAATAAATGACAATCATTCATTCAACTTAAATAAATATGCTTAAAATGCTGTAAAATGATGCCAAAATCGCCATATCTATCATTCGTTGGTATCCATCTCGGTTTTTGTTGATTTAATCGATTTTTAACATGTAAAAATCAATAATTAACTCTTAAATCTCATTTAAATCCAAACTAATTGTCCAAACTGTTTTGAACCTCAAACTTAGTTCTCACTAGTTTTATGATAAATTATTAGTTTGATTTGGTGATATTTTGCTAATTTAATCAATAAAATCATGATATATAAGTAAAAATCCAAAATAATTGAAAACTTAACCAAAAAATTGAAATTTTTTTTTGTATTCTGTAACTCTCCCAAGAACACCAAAATGTCAGAAAAATTGCCCAAAAAATCCGGATAAATTAATCATGGGCAGAATCAAAAGTTTCGAAATTATGATTAATTAATTTGACTTTTATCGGCTTTTAACTCAAAAATCAATAAACATGCAAAAATTTCGAACCAACCTTCAATTTTTTGCATACAATCATTGGAAAACATGCATGAACTACCATAAAAAAATCCATGCACCGAATCAAATTTAACTAATTTTAGTCAATTTTTAACTAAAATACGGCATTTTGACTCGGTTTTCTACCAAAAAACCTCTTCTAACACAATTTTAGAGTTTTTATAAATTATCACATAATTCATTAAAATGCTTAAAATCAACATGCAAATTACTAGCCTAAGCTCTGATACCACTTGAAAGATCATAGATCCATATTAGACTCTCTAATAAAATTAATTTATCTCATAAATTGTCATTTAGGTGATCTATGTAACATGCATGCTAAACCAAATGGAAGATCCTCCTTGAGCTTAAACCAAATGGAAGATCCTCCTTGAAAATCTTCAACTAGAAGATATCCTTCTTGTTGCACCTAAGAACTAACCCAAAATAATAACAAGTATTGACTAGTAACTTGTTAAGTTTACACCCTTGATAATATTGTAACTTTACTAACTTTCTGAGTAAATATTAATGTATGTATACTAACAACTTAGTAGTGATTAATAATTATTTTAGAGAGATGAATAAAAATTCTTCACATGCAAATAGGTAGAGTGAAGAAGTGAGGTAGTGTAAATTGTGAACAATAGATGGAGTATATAGGAAGGGAAGTGGCGGGTGGAGGTGGAGTGAGGGAGTGGAGAAATTTTGTCTTATGTTTTTATCTTACATCACATGTAAACTCTTACATAAGATAAATTATGGTAGTATACAAAACAAGGTGAAATGATTATGTGAGTAATCATCCACTACTCTTATTTTACACGGTCCACTTGACCATTTACGGGTCCATGTTGGTTCTTATATTTGTCGCACAAATCCGTGTAATTTTTATTTTAAACATCGTATCATGTTTAAATACTTCCATAATTAATTCGTCCAATTCACTCCGTAAACATACGTGTACCACTACACATATTATTTACGTACTAATATTAATCACATTAATCAATTAGTACAATTTTAGTAAATTAACAGTTAATTAACTAAAACCCGTTTCCCAAAACTTATTATTTAATTATCGCATAATTAAATAATAACTGCCGCTCCTCGAGTTCGCAACTCGAAATCTCTCTAAAAATAATCGACTAACTTTTTAGTCTACAAATCAAGGGACTAAATAAATTGTATCTCATACAATTAATTAGTTGTCTATTGGGGTTCGTTCCTTTAGGTGTGACCGAAAGGGGTCAGTTGATCACCGCCGTCTCACGACAATAACGTCAAACTCTAGTCAGCCAACCGTTATCGATTTACGTTAATCAACTGACGAGGATCAAATAAATAAATATCTGATGATATTCCATTAATGAGATTTAATATGTTAACGCACTATTGTGGAGGACACTAACTCCAACAGGCGGTAGCAGTAACCGTGGTGGCAGTAGGGACCACGGCCATAGAAGATGACGGTGTCGCAACAGAAGCCGTCGACTAGGGCTTATCGATACCGGCGTCCTTAGCAGTCTCCATAACTATAACAAAATGCAAGTTCCTATTAAAATCAATCAACAAAATCGAATTTCCCCAAATCAATTTTCAGAACCCTAAGTTGTATAAACTAAGGGAAAATTGCCATGAAACAATAAAGAAAGGGAAAGTAACTTATATAAACGATTACCCAACAATGTAATCAATTAAAACCAAAGGAAACTGCAAGTAATCGAAATAAATCAATTTTTTCGAAACCCTAATTTCGAAAATTCCCCAAATTAAACGAGAATTTGATGATGCAATTAAGGGTAAATGTTTTAATTGATGCTTAGAAAGTATTTGGGTAATTTTATTGGTAAATTTGGGGAAGAAAATAGGAAATTAGGTTAGGGATTTGAGGGTGTCGAAGCAATTGGGGAAGAACATAAAACAAGCAATGAACATAAGGTGAGAGAAAAGAAAACTCCCTCGTCTGTCTAAGCGCTTGAACTGCTCGATCGAGTGGTTTAGAACTGCTCGATCGAGAATATTCCTCCTCCATCTGCTCGATCGAGAATATTCCTCCTCAATCTGCTCGATCGAGTGATCTGACTACTCGATCGAGAACCCCTTGAAATTGGCTTGCTCGTTCGAGAGGTTTGAACAACTCGATCGAAGACTTTTGCTTGGGCATTTACTCGATCGAGCACATAAAGTTTTCGATCGAGGGCTTTCTTCTTGGCACGCTTCCCAATGTTTAGTGTTCCTCCCAAAACCTGCGTGCAATATAAGCAAAAATACTTCCCGCAAAATACCAAAATAATAATATGCAGTCTATATTCGTCCTGAGCTAATTAAATCTATCTAAACTAATACTAAAGTCTAAAGCAAATAACGAAATAAATGTCTAGCGAAATTTCAAATTAAAAAATGTTTACAAATGGGATAGTGTCCCGTATCATCTTCCGAAGCAATTAAATAGCCCAAAACTGGGCTTCTGGCTCGACGAGGTTCCTTCTGCATTAGTGACCTCCATCTTCGGTTTCCAAACAAATGAGCCATCGGAAGGAGAATAGCACACCTCGTAATCTGCATCCTTCCTCTTTTCTTTGTCAAGCTTCTTCTTTCCATGCCCCCTGTGATCTTTAACGCCATTAGTGTTAGGCTCCAATTGCAACGCACCAAGTCTGGCAACGGGATCTCCACTGTCCATTCCGCCAAGTCATATAGAAATAAAAACAGCAGAATGGTCCTCCAATTCGCTCCCAGACTAGGGCGGAGGTGTCGTAACAGCAGTATCTGACGCAATAATAGTACTAGAGAGATTCTCGTCGAGGTCTATAGAGGGAATAACGTTGCAGGGCATGACTTGCATGGGCGCCCAGCGGACACTGTACTGGGTGTATGTCAAATCCTCCCACCCATCTAAAAGGTCAAAGTCTTAGCCCCGACATCAATTATTGCATGAGCAGTATGCAAATATGGTCTTCCCAAAATAATGGGAGTGTATGAGTCCTAGGTATGTCTAAGACTACGAAATTAGCGGGAATAGAGAATTTTCCGATCCTGACAGGGATGTCCTCTAAGACTCCTAACGGCCGTGATAATGAGCGATCGGCCATCTGTACGGTCATATTTGTGCATTGAAATTTTGTTAAACCAAGTCTCTTTGCAAGAGACAGAGGTAAGACGCTTACGCTAGCTCCTAAGTCACAAAGCGCAATCTCTATCAAATAAGTTCCAATATGACTGGGAATTATAAAATTACCCGGGTCAGCTAATTTCGGTGGAGTCTTATTCTGAAAAAGTGCGGAGCACTCCTCAATCAAAGCCACCGTTTCAGTTTCATCTACATCGCTTTTACGCAAAAGAATTTCTTTCATAAATTTTGAGTAATAGGGTACCTAGGTGAGTAACTCAGCAACGGGCACGTTGACTTTAAGACTTCGCAAAAGATCGACAAATCTGCCAAATTGTTGTTCCGCCTTTGTCCTCCAAAGCCTCCCTGGAAATGGAACTTGGGGCTTATAGGAATTAACCATATTTGCAGAATTATCGTCCAAATTAGATTTAGACGACAATTTATCAACCTCAGCATTAATATTGCTCGATCGAGAAACTTCACCACTCGATCGAGAGGTTTTCTCAGACAATTTGTTCGATTGAGCAGTTTGGGTTACTCGATCAAGGGACCTATTTTCTTCACTGCTCGATCGATCATTTTTATCCCCTCGATCGAGCACTTCTTCAGTATATATGCTCGATCGACTATAAAAAACGGTCGATCGAGTACACCACGTAAATCCGTTACTTTTTCGTCAAAAGACGCCTTCTTATAAACAGTAGCTTCAACCGCCGAGTCTGAAAGTGAAGCATTCTCCTTTAGCATTTTGGATCCCTCATAGGAAAGACCACTCCTTAAAATGATTAGATTTACCGTGTTATGTGGTTTCTTCTCAGGTTGTGACGGTAACTGGCGCGGTTGTCTTGAGGCTTACTTAGTAGCCAATTCGGATAACTGGGACTCAAGCAATTTAATAGAAGCATCCCTTGCTTGGTCCTTTATCTGCATTTGAAGTGCAAGTGTTTCCATTAGTAACTTCAAATCAACTATGTCATTATTACCACTAGAGGAGGCACCTTGCTGATGCGGCGGTGGGAAAGAAGGAGGCTTTTGAAAGCCTTGTTGTTGATTCCGATGGGGTGGAACATAGGTTTGTTGCGGTGGGGATGGAGGTGTAGGATTCAAAACATTCTGGCTAGACCACCTCAAATTGGGATGAACTCCAGCTTGATTATTAAAGTAAGAGCCTCCTTGCCTAAATTGTTGAAAGGCATAGACTTGCTCCTTCTCAGGTAAACACTCCACTGCATTATGGCCATCAGCACCACATCTCTCACATGAGACGGTCTCTTGTCTAGACAACAAATGAATCCTCTGTTGATTTCTCCCTGCCTGCAATTCTAACTTATCAAATCTTACATTCATGGCTTCAAGTTGAGCCACAAGTGCACTATTGTCTGCAGCAACTGTTCTAGTACCACTCCTTGGATTCCCATATTCAGCGCAATGGTTAGTCATATCCTCTATAATATGCCAGCCCTTAACATCATCGATATTCTTCTGAAATCTTCCATTGGCTGCAGCATATAAAACAACATGATGGTTATCATACAACCCATTGTAGAACTGGTTGCACAGAAACCACTGGTCAAACCCGTGATGTGGGACAGACCTAACCAGCTTCTTAAATCTGCTCCATGCTTCACACAAGTTCTCAGTCGAATTCTGTTTAAAACTTGTAATCTGCCCTTGCAATGCATTAGTTCTCTGTGGAGGTAGTATCTCTTGTAAAAAGCAGGAGCTAGGCTATTCTAATCAGTAATTGATACGTCTGTCGTGTACCTATCAAAAATAAACTAACTAGATTAACTATATAGCTAGGGAAGTCAAGTCGATCTCCTCAGGGAGGCAAGATATATGTAGAAGTCCGTCTATTTGGTCACCAATGGGGAGGGGGGGGGGGTTGTTAAAATTGGTTTCTAAACTAAAGGTTTAAAGGAAGAGAGGTAAAACCAAGAGCAGTAAAGGCAAGAAATAGAATTAAACTATCAGATAGAGAAAGGTCATGTCAGGAATTCGGTTCACTACGATAGTCCAGTGACTCAACTGTAAACAACTTAGACAGATTAATGCGAGACGGATATGGAAAGGTCCTTTCGGTCCACTTTCTATCCTAAATTACCACTAACTTAACTTTCATCCTCGTTAGGGTAGTGTAATGTTCATAGCAGGTCTATTTAGTCCAATCTTTCGATCTAGGATTAATTTTAGCCAGATTAAAAGGGTGACTCAGAAGCGTACACTCAACTAAGTCGGCAAAATACAATTAAATTGCTATGGTGACAGAATCTCACAATTAATTCATCTAAACTGATTTAGGCATTAGGATTACTAATCAAGAACGAAAGTTAGTATTAGTAACACCTAGGGACTAATAGCATAGACCGAGAGGGGCTATTAGTTGACTTGGACCGAGAGTACTTGTCATACCCATCACCCACGACTGTATTTCGAGACTTACCTAAACTTTTGTGCCATCGTAGCTATAGTGACCCGATCGTCCTAGCTCCTTTCTATTATTTGTTTACATCATCTTCTTATTTGCTTGTTTTTATTTGCTTATTTATTTCATTTGCATTTAGACTTAGACAAAATCCAAACCCCCTCAATTTGTTACCCTTTGACTAAAATAGAAAGCAACTATTATCTCCCCCGCCTCCCTGTGGATCGACCCTGTTACCACTAGCTTCTGTTAGTTTTAATAGGTTTTATAAATATTATTTTTGGTGCACACAACGACAGACATCAAATTTTGGCGCCGTTGCCGGGGAGGCAGCGCTAGTTTTAGTTGTTTTATTTATTTTTAGTCTTTCTCTTAGTTTAAGGGGCATTTGTTCCTTAAACTATTCTCATATTCTACTTGTAGTTTCTTCTTATGCGCTGGTCACAGGGTGGTGAATTGAGACCATTAGATCCCGAGATCGAAAGGACTTTGCGTGAGTTGAGACGATCATCTAGGGTATTTCCGACAGAGGAAGAGCTGAGTACTCTGTCCAGTTACTACGAGAACGAGCTGTTTGAGGAGGATCCACCTTCGTCACCAATTTCTACTTCCTCAGCTAAGACCCTCACATCTCCAGACATGGCTGAATCTCTATAAGGGATTCGCATTACCAGGGAAGGACTTACATTAACGAATTAAGACGGCTAAATTGCTAGACTGAAAGGTAAGTGATTTAGGCATTAGGATTACTAATCAAGAACGAAAGTAAGTATTAGTAACGCCTAGGGACTAATAGCATAGACCGAGAGGGGCTATTAGTTGACTTGGACCGAGAGGACTTGTCATAGCCATCACCCACGACTGTATTTCGAGACTTACCTAAACTTTTGTGCCATCGTAGCTATAGTGACCCGATCGTCCTAGCTCCTTTCTATTATTTGTTTACATCATCTTATTATTTGCTTGTTTTTATTTGCTTATTTATTTCATTTGCATTTAGACTTAGACATAATCCAAACCCCCTCAATTTGTTACCCTTAGACTAAAATAGAAAGCAACTATTATCTCCCCCGCCTCCCTGCGGATCGACCCTGTTACCACTAGCTTCTGTTAGTTTTAATAGGTTTTATAAATATTATTTTTGGTGCATACAACGACAAGCATCAAAATTTTGCACCAAAACAAGCAAATTTTGATGCCTGTCGTTGTGTGCACCAAAAATAATATTTATAAAACCTATTAAAACTAACAGAAGCTAGTGGTAACAGGGTCGATCCGCAGGAAGGCGGGGGAGATAATAGTTGCTTTCTATTTTAGTCTAAGGGTAACTAATTGAGGGGGTTTGGATTATGTCTAAGTCTAAATCCAAATGAAATAAATAAGCAAATAAAAACAAGCAAATAATAAGATGATATAAACAAATAATAGAAAGGAGCTAGGACGATCGGGTCACTATAGCTACGATGGCACAAAAGTTTAGGTAAGTCTCGAAATACAGTCGTGGGTGATGGGTATGACAAGTCCTCTCGGTCCAAGTCAACTAATAGCCCCTCTCGGTCTATGCTATTAGTCCATAGGTGTTACTAATACTAACTTTCGTTCTTGATTAGTAATCCTAATGCCTAAATCACTTTGTAGATACCCGTATCCGTCGATATTGGAATTTATAGAGAACCCGACAAACACCCGATGATGATAGGACACATGTATTCTTTAGTTGTCATTGTCATTATTTGGGCTCGTTTTACGATGTAGAATGAGCGTTGTCGACGAAGTATTTTATTAATTTAAATGATATTTAAATTAAATGTTTTTTTTTAAAGTGAATTAATTTTATTGTTTTAATTTGAATTTATTTTCTTAAATTTATTTTATTGAAAATAAAATATATTTTTGATTTGAAAAATCATTCTTTAGTTATTTGATTTGAAAAATCAATTTATAAACTGTATTTGAAGAACTCGATTTTTTTACGATGGTTTTATACGCGATTTTTGAGCTCGTTTTCTACTTGATTTGGGCTCGATTTTCGACGCACTTTCGGCCCAATCCCCTCTCCTCCAACCCGTGTTCAAATCCCAGCCAAAACCCACCACAAAACCCTGGCTTAGCCCTCCCAAATCACGTCCCAAACAGCCCAACACCACCTTCGCTGCTCTGTTTTGCAGCCCCAACTCCGACACCAAAACAAACCCCGTATTCGACTCCAATGCGACCCATATCTCACCTCCCACCTAGCCCACATATCAAGCTATAATTACAAGCCCTTTCCCATGCAACCCACGTCCAAACTCCTTCACAAACCTCACGCAACAAGCAGCCCCCCTGTTTTCGTTCTCAAAACCCGAGCCCAATCAAACACTTCCAAACCCGCTCCAAACGGCTACCAAACCCGTGCCCATGACAACCCATCCACACCTGAGTATCCTAAACATATTACCATGGCTTTCCCACCAAGAAACACCCCTCAAAAACCCTACACGAGCTCATGAAAGCTGCTGGACAGCAGCAGCGAAACAGAGCAGCCCGACTGGTTGTTGCTCTCTTTTACCCTACTTTAACTCCCTATAAATACCTCCCCTCTGCCATACATTCATTCCTCTAAATTCTCCATTCATACTAACGTCACTCACAAGCATTAAACTCAAGACACAAACCATAATTGCCTCTCAAAACCCTCGACAAAACCGAGACATCCAAGCTGAAACAGTTTGTGTCTCTCTCGAAATACAATTTGTTTCCCCTTCAAATCTCCATTAAAATTCTAGTTTATTGTTCCTAATTAACCACATAACATCCATCTACATCTTAGATAAATATTCACGAGCCAAATTGACCTTGAGAGTACACGAATCCCCTCGAAAAACAGAGTGTCATACACTCTGTTTTTGCGGCTTTTCCTGTCTGTCCAGTTCTGTTTGTGCTCGTTTTTCGTGCCCAATAACTCAGAACGAGCATGGTTTGTTTTAAGATCTTTATTCTACTCTCTTTCTAGTTTTCAAAACATCTTTTAAATCTAATTTTCACCGTGAAACGAGTGAGAAATTGTAGTTTGAAAGTTGTTGTCCAGATTTGCAAAAAAACGTGTTGTTGCTTTGTTCCTTCGTCGACGACGGCCTCTCGAGCTAAAATCTACGATCGATTACAACCCAAGACGGTGTCAAAGATACATGTAGGTTGAGGGTGCATCAAATCCTCCTCTTCTCCTTTTTATTTCGTTCTTTTTATGTTTGTTTTTTATTGTTAGTTTTACGTTGTTTATCGTTTTGTTTATCGTTTGACATCGTTAACTATGAAACTAGTTTAGTCCGAGTATGAGTTAAAGTACCACCATGAACACCTGCGTTGAATTTAGATGGGAAAGAAATCCGCCACATCGGTCGGTCGTATCCCCCGTCTCATTTACATATCCTCGTGTTTAAGGTAGGGCATTAATAAAACGAATCCTAACTTCGTTCCTCGCTTTTGACCTCTTGCTTGTTTCGTTCAATTCGACCTACCCTAGGACCCTTCGCATGTTAGTTCGACCTCTGATTGTTAACATATGAATTATTTAGATGAAATTAGATCAATTTAATAACCTAATTGGACACGTTAGGTGGCATCGACATAGCCTTAAAAATCGATTAACAATTCTCTAATCTAATTGAATGCATCTCTCTTTTCAACTAATTTCTCGCTAGTATAAGAGTGCGTGATTAGCACCTTATTATTAACACTCGACGAGTTAACTTAATTAGCGAACTTGGCCTAATTCGACCCTTTTAGGCCGTGTAGAACACTCGGTCTTAGGCGAAGCCTTCTAACCTCTTTTATCATCAATTTCTAATGTATATCCCATATCTCTTTGCAAATCTATCTAACCTAATGAACCTAACCTAGGAACTAGGGTGGCCGTGTCTGGGGCCGTGTGCTTGGCCGTGCCTTTTTGTCATTCTTGCTTCATCTTTATATTGTTTATTTATCGTTGTTTTGTATTTTGTAATTACCTTTTTGCTTATCGAGTCGCCTCTTGTAATTCACTTGTAATTAGTTTTCTTTTGGGTCGAGTCAATCGATTTATAAAAACCTTAGTCTTATTTGGTTAGATAGTTGTGCTCCAATTCATGTAAGAGCGTAGTAAATCGCATGTTGTTCAAAGCAACATGGCCCGATTTATGCTAATGCAAGCTTTGGTGTGTGACCCTATGTCTAATTCGGTAAGATTAAGTGAAAGCACGCATTACGAGAAGTGACCTAAGGCCGTGAGTCATGTAAGCCGTGGGCCACCCCCCTTGTGCACGTTTTCCTAGGTCGAATTTGCCGTGTAGTGTGTCGTGTATGGTTTTGTGTATAGCGTTGTGTTTTAGATCGAGTTGTATCTTTAATTTCTTGTTGTGTCGGCATGAAATGCCTGGGTTGTAATAGGATAGATCCCAACGGCTCCCCCATTCCCCTTAAGCCTTGTTTGCTTTGTTTTGGATGTTGTTAGACCAATCAACCCACATGCTAAATTACAACTTTGACAAAGTTAGTTTAGTTGCATCTAAAACGACATAGAAATTGTTGTCACGTGATAGGGTTTTAAAACGATGTTTGCATATCATATATCGCAGTAGCTACGACCTTGTTTGAAATCCGATACTTGACTTAGTAGAGGCCGTTATTGACGGGCGGGGTTAGGTGTCCTTATGGGCTTCCTAACACGTACCCTCACCCCTTACTCAAAATCTATGGTTTGTGGATCCGTCTAAATACCATTGGATTACGAGAGTCATTCAAATCGAGTGATATAGGGTACAAGTCTTTATCTTTAATCACTCGTAGTCGATTGGCTTTATGCTTTTCGACGAAAGGTGTAAAGTTGACTTGAACGGTTCCAAGTTCCCATAAAACTTGGTGGCGTCTCTAATTTGTCTTATTTCGATTCGAAAGAACCTCGAGTCGATTATGCCTAGTGTGGATCCCGCGGACGCAGTTCCCGCGGGCGTTGTCAACAGTTTGTCTTAATTCGAGTCATGTGGGTCGACCAATTGGTCTAGGATAGTCCACAGAAACGTCTAAGCTAGGCCATTTAGGGCGTTTCACTTAAACCTATGGGCTATGTTAGTCCAATCACGGGTTTAGTCACACCGAGTCCAGTTTAGAATCGAGTTATGATGGTTTGGATCATGTCGTTTTGTCGAGTCCAAAATGAATCGAGGTCTAAATCCAACCGTGAGTCGAACCTTCTGGTTAGTCAGTCATAAGTCGAGTCTTTGTTTGAGTCAAGTTGGTGTCGTGTCCTTAAGTGTGCAGGGGCTCTTACATTTGAATATTGACTCGGTTCGGGGTTTTCTTGTAGAAAGGCCGCCAAAAACCCGACTTCAAGCAATGGAAGATGCTGTTAACAAACTCACTGAGGCCGTGAACCTCATGATGACCAGAATGGATGCGATCGAATCCAAGCTAGGTGAAGATTCCTCTTCATCTACCCCACCTCTGACTGATCTGGAGAAACGGTTCAAATTCATTGAAGACCGTCTCAAAACTCTCCCGGGGAAGAACATCCACTACGAAAATGCTAGGGCCTATGCCCCGATTCAGATAAGTTGCCCACAAACATGGTACTCACGATATCCCAAAGTTTAAGGGCACGAAGATCCATCTACCATGTTAAGGCCTATAAGGGGTACTTAGCACTCGAAGGGAGTACCTGGCCGACATGCTCTCGAAATTTTCGCTCAATCTCGGATGAACACCCGAAGGCGTGGTTCTACAACTGGACCTTAAGAACTTCCCCACTTTCGAAGATATTACGGTGGAGTTCTCAAGCACTATGCTTTGATAATGTCGAGATTCAAACCAACATAAGAACATTGGAGGTGATGACACAGAAAGACAAAGAAGGCTTTACTGAATTCCTTGCAAGATGGCGCGCTGAAAGCGTGAAATTAGCCAAGAAGCCTGACGAATTTGAAATGGTAGATAAGTTCGTAAAGAATCTACGACCCATTTACCGCAATGCTCTGAAATACCAGAATTTTGGCTCTTTCAAAGAATTGATAAGAATCGGGATAAAGGTAGAAGATGATGTCATAAGGGCAGAGGCTGAAAAGCCGAAAGGGTACCAAGGAGCCTCATCATCTAAGGGCAAAGCCCCAGCAACGACCCATTTTGATGAAGCCATCAATCTCTTAGAAGGGCAACAAAAGAAGTCGCAGCGCCAAACACTTAGGGCATTCACCGATATTGGATGCACTTATACATACGCTCTCCAAAGGCTCATAGCCCAAGGAAAGCTGAAACCTATTGGTCCGACTCCGGACCCACCCGCTGAGCAACAAGGTAAATGGTACAAACCGAATGCCTATTGTGCCTTCCACCAAGGGAAGGGACACGATACTGAAAGGTGCTTTAGACTAAAGCACGAAATTCAAGACATGATTGAGAACGGAACACTCCCAATCCCAGCCATAAAACCCAATAACGTCACCAATCCCTTTGGGGACCACACTAACTTTTTCTCTGTCGAAGACAATGTAGATTATTCCCATCTTATCCGCCCATGTCACTTGAAAGGGGTGTTTATCGGGAACATATTTGTGGATTGCTTTTAATTCTTGCCAAACCCAAAGAATGAAATTCAAATCGGGAGTCTCGCTCTAGAATGTACTCCTCTCGTTAACGAAGTTAATAAAGGGCAATTCGATTCACCAACCTTCATCACTGACGTAGATCCTCAGAGGACTACCTCAGGATGGAGGCAGACCATCAAAGGGATCAAGGACTAGAACCGAGCATCTAAGCTGACAGCTGAACAAGGGAAAGCTCAAGACCAGATTTGAAAAATTATGAGTCGGGATCTGTTTTCTTTTCTTAGTCAAGTCGAGTCTAGGACTTTCTTTTCTTGAAGTTGAGTCGTGTTTCCCGCAATGACCTAGGGTGTGTCCTAGGAATCGTTCCTTTGAGTTTGTTAAGCAATTGCCTTTCCAAATAAAAAGTTGCAGTTTCGTTTCCAAATATGTCTTGTTTCCCATCCTCAATCATTCCGAAATATGATAAAACGCACAACACACTCAAAGGCATCCCTAGGGTAGAAATATGTCTCGTTTCAAAATATAAGGTACACTAGGATCCTGTGTTTGATTCCTTTACCTATTCCATGTCTGGCGGTAGTAAGCCTCCATCAAAACCAATGCTTAACACAAGCCTTTAGATGATTCTATGATGAACCCGGCCTAGCTCCTGGTTTCCTTATCGATGATGGAAGGCAAGCCCATCCCCAAAAAATCATCCCCTCTTGAAGAGAGAAGAAACCAACCCGTTCTAACAAGGAATTGTTCGTTCTGACCCAAATTAGTTGGCGAAGCGATGTTTTCAAGGTGTATCCATTTGTGACTAGGAGAATGAGTAGAAGACTTTTTTTTTCAAAAAGAATGAAAACATGAGAAAAAGAGAAAAATTGGAAAAATGAAAAAAATGAAAAAATGAAAAGTGATGAAAGAAAAAGGAAAAAAGAAAAAAGATGTTGAAGTCATTGTAGAACGCTTTTGGTTGAATGTCGAAGTTACGGAAGCCAGAAGTCAAGTCAAGTACCCATAGTTGAAGTTCAATGGGCGAAGCCCAAAAGCTTAAGTAATAACCTCTTTACCCTCTAAGTCCTTCCCGAGACAGTCACAAAGGGATAGTCGGAAATTTTGAGAATTATTCCGCTTGTGTTGTTACACCCAGCCTTTAGGGTCCAGACATGGAAATTTGAACCCACGTCATTTTCCAACCCATTTGCACTCGTGGTTCATCAAACCCGAGACACCCATTCCAACCACATCAGCAGCCATAGCCTTTGGCCTTAGCACCACAAAACAAACCTTCAGAATGATGGTTAACCATTCCAACTTGTTATTACCAAGCTCCACATCCCAAAAGATCCAAGCCTTTTACACCTAACCCCAAACACGGGATTTAACGGTACTTTACAGGCTAGAATGGGATATGACATGATACCTTAGGTGAAACCTTCGAGTGTGTACACACAATCAAAATGCCATGTTTATGCACCATGATCGAACTACGTCGGATTTGATTTCGCTCCACACGAATACGTAGGCAGTCCTTCAGAATAAGGGATTCAATCCACTCCTCAACCAAGTTGTCATCTTGTCGGTTTCTTACGGGTCCTAACCAAGTCCAAATGAAGCCACCTTTGTTTGAGTTGGTCTTAGCACTCGATGTAGGCTAGGATAGGGATATAGATTCAGATGAGTAGTGTCTAGTCTCGGAATGAGCCTTATCTAACGGTGTAGACAAAGATGCTCAGTCAGATAGGTGTGGGTTTTTTTGTTGGGAACAGAAAATATGACAAAACCCGCTGAAAAAAAATGAAGGCGTGGAAGAAAAATAGTAACAGCCCGCTGAAAAGAAAGAAGGCGGTGGCAAGAAATAATGAAAACTCGCTGAAAAGAAAGGAGGCAAGGAGAAGAGTGACAGAATGTTCCCAACAAGAGTGATGTGTGATGTCTAAGTGTTCTCATAAAATCAGTCTGTGTTTAGTGTCTGGGCGAAGCCAACGTTGTTGCTCTGTGAGTTTAATCCACCTTGTCAATGCCAAGTGATCTTGATTCCCATGTGCCCTCGGGAGCACGCCCTTGACATACGATATCTCCGTCCCAAGTCAGACGACCTTGTGATTCCCATTTGCCATCTTTCGGTGCGCCAGATTGGCCAATTTACATTTCTACCCCCAACAAGTCAATAATTGAATTAAAACCCGGGCACACTTACGGTTTTATTTTCCTTTTTTGTTTCACGGTAGCGGGCTACGTCCACATTTTTTACGAGTCATACGGAGTGTCTGAGTCGTAATTCATGCTCACCCATCAAGGTTCGATTTCAAAATTTCAAAATTTCAAAAACTTTTTTGGGTCGACGACCCACCATCCAAATGATTCGTTTCAAATTCGAATTTCGGGTCGATGGCCCAACATCGTAAGTGATGTCAGATTCAAAATTTGGGTCGATGGCCCAATTACTCAAAATTTTCAACATGTTCAAATTTCGGGTCGATACCCACTCTTTCAAATTTGATTTTAGGTCGACGACCCAACATTCCAACACTTCAACTTCAAACCTCGGGTCGATGGCCCAATATTCTAAGTGATTCAAAATCCGGGTCGATCGCCCAATTATTCAAGATTTTCAATGTGTTCAATTTTCGGGTCGATGACCCAATCTTTCAAATGATTCAATTTTCGGGTCGATGACCCAATCTTTCAAATGATCCAATTTCAAGGTCGATGATCCAAATGTGCTTATGTGATGATTATTGCTCGTACGTTTTTGTGTTTCAAATGTAGCAGGATATGCTTCAACTGGGGGCTCTAAAGTCTTCGACTTTAGAGCCATTACAAATCGGGGCTCTGGCCGCGGGTTTCGAGACCATTATCAAGATGTAAAGGATGACATCCACCAAGAATTCAATTCAATACAAGAGTATAAAATGGAAGAATTCCGTAGCTGAAAGCAAATGATGAAAGCGGCGGCAACCTCCTTGGAAAGTCCCGTCCCATTCAGACAAGCGCCAGCAGATGATAAATTTTGGGTAAAGGTCAGCAGATGATGAATTTTGGACAAACGCCAGCAGATGATAAACTTTGGGCATGTGTCAGCAGTTGCCGAACTACGACGCGGATTTGATTCCGTCAGAAACGGATACGTAGGCGCCTAAGGATAAGGCTCAATCCACCATATATGCAATTTATGGGTCGACGACCAATGATGACAATTTGACGCAACAGAAGCAAGAGTTAATCCCCGACGAAGTTTCGGTATGATCTCTTCTTATGGTCAAGCGAGCTTATATACGCAAGTTTAATGGACTATAAACGACCCGCGAAATCCTCGTGTCGAGAGGGACTGGGGTATACTTTGACTTTCGCCTTGTCCAAGCCTCGGTCAAAGTGGGGCTCAGAGATACCCGTATCCGTCGATATTGAAATTTATAGAGAACCCGACAAACACCCGATGATGATAGGACACATGTATTCTTTAGTTGTCATTGTCATTATTTGGGCTCGTTTTACGATGTAGAATGAGCGTTGTCGACGAAGTATTTTATTAATTTAAATGATATTTAAATTAAATGTTTTTTTAAAGTGAATTCATTTTATTCTTTTAATTTGAATTTATTTTCTTAAATTTATTTTATTGAAAATAAAATATATTTTTGATTTGAAAAATCATTCTTTAGTTATTTGATTTTAAAAATCAATTTATAAACCGTATTTGAAGAACTCGATTTTTTTACGATGGTTTTATACGCGATTTTTGAGCTCGTTTTCTACTTGATTTGGGCTCGATTTTCGACGCATTTTTGGCCCAATCCCCTCTCCTCCAACCCGTGTTCAAATCCCAGCCGAGACCCACAACAAAACCCTGGCTTAGCCATCCGAAATCACGTCCCAAACTGCCCAACACCACCTTCGCTGCTCTGTTTTGCAGCCCCAAATCCGACACCAAAACTGCCCCGTATTCGACTCCAATGCGACCCATATATCACCTCCCACCTAGCCCACATATCAAGCTATAATTCCAAGCCCTTTCCCATGCAACCCACGTCCAAACTCCTTCACAAACCTCACGCAATAAGCAGCCCCCCTGTTTTCGTTCTCCAAACCCGAGCCCAATCAAACACTTCCAAACCCGCTCCAAACGGCTACCAAACTCATGCCCATGACTACCCATCCACACCTGAGTATCCTAAACATATTACCATGCCTTTCCCACCAAGAAAAACCCCTCAAAAACCCTACACGAGCTCATGAAAGCTGCTGGACAGCAGCAGCGAAACAGAGCAGTGAAACAGAGCAGCCCGACTGCTTGTTGCTCTCTTTTACCCTACTTTAACTCCCTATAAATACCTCCCCTCTCCCATACATTCATTCCTGTAAGTTCTCCATACATACTACCGTCACTCACAAGCATTAAACTCCATAAACAAACCCTAATTGCCTCTCAAAACCCTCGACAAAACCGAGACATCCAAACTGAAACAGTTTGTGTCTCTCTCGAAATACAATTCGTTTCCCCTTCAAATCTCCATTAAAATTTGAGTTTCTTGTTCCTAATTAACCAAATAACATCCATCTACATCTTAGACAAAGATTCATGAGCCAAATTGACCTTGAGAGTACATGAATCCTCTCGAAAAACAGAGTGTCATACACTCTATTTTCGCGGCTTTTCCTGTCTGTCCAGTTCTGTTTGTGCTCATTTTTCGTGCCCAATAACTCAGAACGAGCGTGGTTTGTTTTAAGATATTTGTTCTACTCTCATTCTAGTTTTCAAAACATCTTTTAAATATAATTTTCACCGTGAAACGAGTGAGAAATTACAGTTTGAAAGTTGTTGTCCAGATTTGCAAAAAAACGTGTTGCAGCTTTGTTCCTTCGTCGACGACGGCCTCTCGAGATAAAATCTACGATCGATTACGACCCAAGACGGTTTCAACGATACATGTAGGTTGAGGGTGCATCAAATCCTCCACTTCTCCTTTTTATTTCGTTCTTTTTATGTTTGTTTTTTATTGTTAGTTTTACGTTGTTTATCGTTTTGTTTATCGTTTGACATCGTTAACTATGAAACTAGTTTAGTCCGAGTATGAGTTAAAGTACCACCATGAACACCCTTGTTGACTTGAGATGGGAAAGAAATCCGCCACATAGGTCGGTCGTATCCCCCGTCTCATTTACATATCCTCGTGTTCAAGGTAGGGCATTAATAAAACGAATCCTAACTTCGTTCCTCGCTTTTGACCTCTTGCTTGTTTCGTTCAATTCGACCTACCCTAGGACCCTTCGCATGTTAGTTCGACCTCTGATTGTTAACATATGACTCATTTAGACGACATTAGATCAATTTAATAACCTAATTAGACACGTTAGGTGGCATCGACATAGCCTTAAAAATCGATTAACAATTCTCTAATCTAATTAAATGCATCTCTCTTTTCACCTAATTTCTCGCTAGTATAAGAGTGCGTGATTAGCACCTTCTTATTAACACTCGACGAGTTAACTTAATTAGCGAACTTGACCTAATTCGAACCTTTTAGGTCGTGTAGAACACTCAGTTTTAGGCGAAGCCTTCTGACCTCTTTTATCATCAATTTCTAATGTATATCCCATATCGCTTTGCAAATCTATCTAACCTAATGAACCAAACCTAGGAACTAGGGTGGCCGTGTCTGGGGCCGTGTGCTTGGCCGTGCCTTTTTGTCATTCTTGCTTCATCTTTATATCGTTTATTTATCGTTGTTTTGTATTTTGTAATTACCTTTTTGCTTATCGAGTCGCCTCTTGTAATTCACTTGTAATTAGTTTTCTTTTGGGTCGAGTCAATCGATTTATAAAAACCTTAGTCTTATTTGGTTAGATAGTTGTGCTCCAATTCATGTAAGAGCGTAGTAAATCGCATGTTGTTCAAAGCAACATGGCCCGATTTATGCTAATGCAAGTTTTGGTGTGTGACCCTATGTCTAATTCGGTAAGATTAAGTGAAAGCACGCATTACGAGGAGTGACCTAAGGCCGTGAGTCATGTAAGCCGTGGGCCACCCCCCTTGTGCACGTTTTCCTAGGCCGAATTGGTCGTGTAGTGTGTCGTGTATGGTTTTGTGTATAGCGTTGTATTTTAGATCGAGTTGTATCTTTAATTTTATTGTTGTGTCGGCATGAAATGCCTGGGTTGTAATAGGATAGATCCCAACGGCTCCCCCATTCCCCTTAAGCCTTGTTTGCTTTGTTTTGGATGTTGTTAGACCAATCAACCCACATGCTAAATTACCACTTTGACAAAGTTAGTTTAGTTGCATCTAAAACGACATAGAAATTGTTGTCACATGATAGGGTTTTAAAACGATGTTCGCATATCATATATCGCAGTAGCTACGACCTTGTTTGAAATCCAATACTTGACTTAGTAGAGGCCGTTATTGACCGGCGGGGTTAGGTGTCCTGATGGGCTTCCTAACACGTACCCTCACCCCTTACTCAAAATCTATGGTTTGTGGATCCGTCTAAATACCATTGGATTACGAGATTCATTAAAATCGAGTGATATAGGGTACAAGTCTTTATCTTTAATCACTCGTAGTCGATTGGCTTTATGCTTTTCGATGAAAGGTGTAAAGTTGACTTAAACGGTTCCAAGTTCCCATAAAACTTGGTGGCGACTCTAATTTGTCTTAATTCGATTCGAAAGAACCTCGAGTCGATTATGCCTAGTGTGGATCCCGCGGACGCAGTTCCTGTGGGCGTTGTCCACACACTTACCTTTCAGTCTACCAATTTTGCCTTCTTAATTCATTAATTTAACTCCTTCCCTATCTTTCGATCTACGGGTTGGTCAAAACTAAGCATCTAACAAGTCTCCGCTAGGTCTCATTGATAGATATTGCACTTAACGAGTCAAACGATGCAAATCAGACACGAAGATGGTCGATCGACCTGCTACCCCATTCGACCGACCAACCGACTCAGTCGACCGACTAGATAAGCCAATCGGTCGACCAAGCCCTAATCCGAGGGTAACCTATTCTAGTGCCTAAAATTCGCGCAAACCCAATAAAAACAGTTATAGTCTTAAAAATCCTAAAGCAAACCAAACAAAGTGAAGTCTCGCGCAAACCAACAACAGTAAAACGTCTTAAATGCGATAAATTGTCTTAAAAACTCAAGCAATAAAATGTTTATCCGCGAAAAATGCGGAAAATCTCCGACCATGGCTTCTGGCTACATGAAGTACCCTCCACGTTGGTTATCATCTCAGCACTCCAATCCACAACATCGTCCGACGGATCTACATCTGACGCATCCTCCCACTTGTCATCTGACTCCTCAAGCTCCAAGTCAGAAACTGTAACTTTGGCCGGCTTATCCTCTTCAGGCTCCTCGTCAGTTCCATAACTCAAGCATCCAAGACCGCCGCGCTGAACAATAGGCTCAACTGGAGTAACGGGCAACTCATCCTTCCACAAACCAACTTCTGCAATAGATGAAACAGACAAATCGCCCTCCAATTTGCTCCCAATCTGGGGCAGAGGTGTCACAACAGCAGGAATAATGGGTACAGGCAATAAAGTAGGAACATCAGAAATGACCACATAAGACGGTTTAGCAGAAATAGCATTGCATGTAACAGCCCACATGGGTTCCTTCTTTCTAGTGGTTTGAGCAAAAACAATGGACTGTTTGCCCACCCTAAAGGATAAGGTCCACTCCCCAACATCAATTATTGCACCAGCAGTGTGCAAAAATGGTCTCCCTAGAATGATAGGTATATGATCGTCCTCGGGCATGTCTAGGACAATAAAGTCAACAGGGAAAAAGAATTTCCCTCTTTGGACAGGAATGTACTCTAAGACTCCTATTGGCTGGACCGTAGAGCGATCAGCCATCTGAACAGTCATGTTGGTCACGGCAAATTTGGTCATGCCTAATTTCTTCGCTAAACTTAAGGGCATGACACTAATGCTAGCCCCCAAATCAGATAAGGCTTTCTCTATGGGAAAGGTGCCAATAGAACATGGGACAGAGAAACTACCCGGATCAGCTAATTGTCGGGGGGTAGTCTGGGTAAGATAGGAGCTAGACTCCTCAATAAAAGTCACGGACTGGACAGGCTCAAGTGACCGCTTTTTAGTTAAAAGCTGCTTCATGAATTTCATGTAAGCGGGCACTTGATTGACCAACTCAAGGAAAGGTACCTGAACATTTAAACTACGAATCACATCTTTGAATTTATCGAAAGAGACCTGTTCTTTGGTCGGAATTAGCCTCTCCGGATATGGGATTGGAATGGAACCATCCACAATTGGAGCTTGCCTCAAGAATCTCGGAGTACTCTCACTCCGGAACAGAAAATCTCTCAAGTTATCGGGAATAGAGGGACGAAACAACTCGGAATCAGCAGCGTTGGTGGTCGGTTGACCACCCTCCTCGGTCGGTCGACCAGGTTCAATTTTCTCAGAATTGCCAGGAACATCAGAAACCACTTCTGAAACAGTGGAGGTGGTCGGTCGACCGCTTGGGACGGTCGGTCGACCAACAGTGTTGCTATACGTCTTCTGTTTCTTCCCCTTTTCAGCAGCCTTTTTCTTTCCTTTAGCATTTTCAACTGTAGGACCCTCAAGTGTAGACCCACTTCTGGTAGTAATAACATTAAGGGTCTCCTTCTTTTGGTCCGGCTGCGATGGTAGTTGCCCAGGAGCTCGAGTTGCACTCTTGCTTGCCAGTTGAGCCATTTGACTCTCCAACATTTTTGTAGAAGTCTCTCTAGCTTGAGACTCCTTTTGCAGCAAACCCGACAGATTTTGAACCATGTTTTTCAGCTCAGAAATGTCAGAACTTTGAAATTGCTGTTGTTGAGGCACATAGGGAGGCTTTTGAAACTGTTGTTGCTTATGAGGGGGCACATAACTTTGCTGCTGTTGCTGCTGCTGCTGTGGGGGTGGAGTCGGATTTTGGACGTTTTGGCTACTCCACCTCAAGTTTGGATGGACATTCGACTCAAAATAAGTGTTTGTCTGCCGATAATGTTGAAAAGCAGCACAAGACTCATAAGGACTAGGACAAAAATCTGCAACATGTCCTTCTCCTCCACATCTCTTGCAGACGAAAGGACCGTTTGACACAGCATTCACTTGATAAATCCCTCCTTTTGAAGCTCCTCCCAACTCGTACTTATCAAATCTCGCCGTAAGAGCCTCTAATGCAGCTACAGAAGGGGATTCAGAAGCTCTCCTTTGATTTCCCCTGAAATTTCCATGCTCAGCTTTATGGGTGGCCATATCATCAAAGATTTTCCAACCCTTAGTTTCTCCAACATTCTCCTGGAATCTGCCATTAGCTGTCGCATCCAGGATAGCCCTATGATCGCCATAAAGCCCATTATAAAATTTATTGCATAGGCTCCATTGCTCGAACCCATGGTGCGGAATAGTTCACACCAGCATCTTGAAACGGACCCACGCCTCATGAAAATTTTCATCAGCACCCTGTTTGAAGCTCGTGATCTGAGCTCTAATGGCATTGGTCTTCGAGGCAGAGAAATATTTCTTGTAGAATGCTAGGGCTAGCGAATTCCAATCAGTGATCCCGTTAGTAGCTCGATCCAGATCTCGGTACCATTCCCTTGCTGATGTGTGCATTTTACATAGTCTTTATTGGCCATTTATGCACACATTTCTATGATATTTTAGTAGTAATTTGCTACGAATATGCCCCGAATAGTCTACTTTGGGTTCTCTTGTCATATTTGCAAGTATGAGTCAGAAAGGAGTAAATCAAGCCTAAAACATGTCCCTAGGCATGCATTTAGGAGATGAGTTGAATTGGAGCTTGGGAACTATTGATTTGAGATGCGCGCGGAAGTAAAGAAGCTAGGCGAGCAAAACAAGAACTCCAAATTACGAGTGCTTAATTCAATGAGCCATATCTCGAGTTCTACAACCGATATTCAGGTGATTCGAATTGGAGATGAAAGCTTATCCACTTAGCTTTCCAACGCCACAAAAATCGCTTGATTCGGACAAGTAACGAAGAAATGGCAGCCGTTTGAAGTTCAGTGCGCGAAGCAGGAATTACGCGCTGAGAAGTCCTCGATCGAGAGGAATTGTTCTCGATCGAGAGGAATGCTAAGGAATATCACTCGATCGAGAGCCTTAAGTGCTCGATCGAGCAACAATCTTTGACGAGCTTGGCCTGTTTTGTTATTTAGGTTTAGCAAGTCATTATTTTGTTATAAATAGGCTTGCACGCCAAACACATGAGACACACAGCCGGGACTGGAGCTCTTCTCCAGTTTCGACCCTTTCTTATTCCGGATCTTGAAACTCTATTCTATTCTTAATTCATTTTGGTATTTTCTTCCCCTTCTTTTATGCTTTATTCTTTAATTATGCATTGCTAATTCCTTATTAGGACATTAGGTGATCCGTGATTGTATTAGATTAGCAATCGATTTTATTATGATAATGCTCATATGATTTTTGTTGTTTTCGCTGCAATTAATTGCTATAGTTTAATTGAGTCGACGCAATTAGCCTATAGACCGTAGTAAACCTTGACCTGGACCGAATGGTTGGAAAGGGTGAGACTCGTAGCGATACATTAGGAGGTGGTAGTGAGGGCAAAAGCTAAGCTATTTGTGTTTTAGGGTGAATTAGGGACCGAAAGGTGACGTTCATTACCCCTTAGATCTATTTGTTTGACCTTATACTTTGATTGCTGGACTAATTAATTACGGTGAACCGATTGTCCTAGCTATCCTTCTTCCCTTGCTATTCTCTTAATTTCTCAATCTCTTAGTTTAGATACAATCACCAAAGCCCCCACTTGTGACCGAATAAACGAACCGTTAAAACAAATATCTTGCCTCCCTGCGGATCGACCCTTATTACTACCTATTAGTAATTTGGTTTTAGAAATATTATTTTTGATACTAAAACGACGGTATCAAATTTTGGCGCCGTTGCCGGGGAATCCCAGCTGAAGAGGTGGCTACGGCAACAGCAGGGTCCGTAGTCCTATTTGGTATTTTCTGGGCTAATATAAACAGCTAGAAAATTAAGGGAAAGGGGGTGCACGAAATTGGGAAGTAATAAAGAGGAAAATAAGTCGAAAAGAATAAGAGAAGTCGAAGGAACTCCTCTTAGTATCGAAATCTCCTTGATCGAGGAGTTTTTTTTTTTCCAAAGAGCTCTCGATCGAGCTGATTTCCTCAAGAGACCTCTCGATCGAGTAACAAGGTTACTCGATCGAGACTTGGCTATGCATCCTCTTCCTCGATCGACCAGATACGGCTCTCGATCGAGACTTTGTCCATCCAATTTCCCCTCAATCGAGTAGTAAACTACTCGATCAAACCTTCGTTAGCTATCTGCAAAACTCAAAAATGCATTCCAAATACCAAATAATTGTTTTGCGTGAGAAACAAAGTCTACCCAACTAAATGTCTAAAAATGTTAAAAAACAAGCATGGTTTTAAGTGTAAAATTTATTCCAAAGTGCACGGGGTTGCAAACCCGACTTAACAACTAACGAAATAATTCGCTCCTCCTCGAGGCTTTTGACTGAAAGCAGTTATTTCAGCCATTAGGAGCTTCACAATCGTCCTCCATATCACAGCAGTATCGAGACAATGGCCTATCACAGCCTCCATCACGACTTTACCTACCCATTGTGGTGCTTTCTTCCTAGGCGGGATAGAATCTTTCGATTCCCTTCCCGGGTCCCAGCTTGTTAGACCTGCATAAGAAGAAATAAAACGATTGTCCTCCAAATTTCTCCAGAGTTGGGGCGGAGGCGTCAATTCAAAAACAGCATATGAATCAACGGAAGGACTAAAACTAGTTGTACTAAGGTCAATAAAAGGAATGATAGTACCTTCTATTGGAGCGGTATGACCTTCGTTAGCCTTCACATCATCAATTGGGACAGAATCGGAAGAATAACCATTGATGTCCGCAGCTACTGTGGTCGATCGAGAGGTTGCAGCACTCGATCGAGACTCTTCTTCACCTAATCTGCTTGATCGATCAGTGGTAGCAGGTCGATCGAACAACTTCTCCCCACCAGCAGTCGATCGAGAGCTTTGAGGAGCTCGATTGACCAATTTTTCTGCTGGGATTCCCTTGTCAAATATCGCAATGAAGTAATCGTCCTCGTAGTCTGAGTCGTACACATCAAAGTCTGGTTCGATTGTTACTTGAGCGACCTGGTGCGTAAGACTCTCAATTGAGGCGTTCCTCGTTTGTTCCACTTGAAGAGTGAGTGTCGCTAATAGTGATTTTAACTCATCAAACTCTTCATTGTTGACAGCGGGAGCGGGGGTTGGTTGCTGCGGCGAAAAAGGAAGCCACTTTGATAGTACGGATGTGGCGTATAACTGCGCGGTGGGAGCGAGGCGAAATGACTTTGTTTATACTGTCGATAAGCATAAACATCGTCAAGATCTGCAAGGCAACAAATCGCATCGTGTCCCACGACACCACATCTCTCACAAAATACCTCCTGAAGCATCGCCAATAGGACATGTAAGACCTATCAAACAACACTAGAGAAGGAATAAGAACTGTCTCAGGAAATAAAATTCCCTGAGACGAAGGGGAAATAAACGAAACAAAAACAAACAAATAGGGCAATTGCCTCCCCGGCAACGGCGCCAAAATTTGATACCGTCGTTTTAGTATCAAAGATGAAATTTATAAACCAAATTACTAAAGGGTAGTAATAAGGGTCGATCCGCAGGGAGGCAAGATATCTGTTTTAAGGGTTCGTTTATTAAGTCACTAAACGGGGGTTTGAGCATTGATTTATTAAACTACGAGATTGAGAGAATAGGAGAAAAGCAAGGGTAGACGGATACCTAAGACAGTCGGTTCACCGCGATTAATTAGTTTAGCAATCTAGGTCTAAGGTCAAGCCAACAGATCTAAGGGGTAACGAACGTCACCTTTCGGTTCTTAATTCGCCCTAAAACACAAATAGCTTAGCTTTCGCCCTCACTACCGTGCCCTAATGTATCGCTACGAGTCTCACCCTATCCAATCTTTCGATCTAGGATGAGGTTTACTAAGGTTTATAATCTAATTGCGTCGGCTTAATTAAACTATAGCAATTAAATGTAGCGACAACAACATAAATCATACGAGCATTGTCAAAATAAATTGATTACTAATCTAACAAAATCATGGATCCCCTATTCTCTTAGCAAGAGAATTAGCAATGTATAATTAAAGAATAAAGCATAAAAGAAGGGGAAGAAAATACCGAAATGAATTAAGAATAGAATAGAGTTTCAAGATCCAGAATAAGAAAGGGTCGAAACTGGAGAAGAGCTCCAGTCCCGTCCGTGTGTGTCATGTGTTTGGCGTGCAAGCCTATTTATAACAAAATAATGACTTGCTAAACCTAAATAACAAAACTGGCCAAGCCCGTCAAAGATTGTTGCTCGATCGAGCACTTAAGGCTCTCGATCGAGTGATATTCCTTAGCATTCCTCTCGATCGAGAACAATTCCTCTCGATCGAGGACTTCTCAGCGCGTAATTCCTGCTTCGCGCACTGAACTTCAAACGGCTGCCATTTCTTCGTTACTTGTCCGAATCAAGCAATTTTTGTGGCGTTGGAAAGATAAGAGGATAAGCTTTCATCACCAATTCGAATATCCTGAATATCAGTTGTAGAACTCGAGATATGGCTCTTTGAATTAAGCACTCGTAATTTGGAGTTCTTGTTTTGCTCGCCTAGCTTCTTTACTTCCGCGCGCATCTCAAATCAATAGTTTCCAAGCTCCAATTCAACTCATCTCCTAAATTCATGCCTAGGGACATGTTTTAGGCTTGATTTACTCCTTTCTGGCTCATACCTGCAAATATGACAAGAGAACCCAAAGTAGACTATTCGGGGCATATTCGTAGCAAATTACTACTAAAATATTATAGAAATGTGTGCATAAATGGCCTATAAAGACTATGTAAAATGCACACATCACTTGCGGCGTCACGAAGCGAGAATATGAACATCGTCTCCTTCACTTGGTCCTGGGTCACACCTGCTGGTGGGGGTATGGAGCAGCAGTAGTCAATGAATGTCTCCATATGTTTTGCCGCATCTTCATTTGCAGCTCCCCCAAATTGGTTTCTCTCAACCAAGTTAATATAAGACCGTTTTGGTTCGAATTTTCTATCCGTACCCGGCAACGGCGCCAAAATTTGATGCCTGTCGTTGTGTGCACCAAAAATAATATTTATAAAACCTATTAAAACTAACAAAAGCTAGTGGTAACAGGGTCGATCCGCAGGGAGGCGGGGGAGATAATAGTTGCTTTCTATTTTAGTCTAAGGGTAACAAATTGAGGGGGTTTGGATTATGTCTAAGTCTAAATGCAAATGAAATAAATAAGCAAATAAAAACAAACAAATAATAAGATGATGTAAACAAATAATAGAAAAGAGCTAGGACGATCAGGTCACTATAGCTACGATGGCACAAAAGTTTAGGTAAGTCTCGAAATACAGTCGTGGGTGATGGGTATGACAAGCACTCTCGGTCCAAGTCAACTAATAGCCCCTCTCGGTCTATGCTATTAGTCCCTAGGTGTTACTAATACTAAATTTCGTACTTGATTAGTAATCCTAATGCCTAAATCACTTACCTTTCAGTCTAGCAATTTAGCCGTCTTAATTCGTTAATTTAAGTCCTTCCCTATCTTTTGATCTACGGGTTGGTCAAAACTAAGCATCTAACAAGTCTCCGCTAGGTCTCATTGATAGATATTGCACTTAACGAGTCAAACGATGCAAATCAGACAAGAAGATGGTCGATCGACCTGCTACCCCAGTCGACCGACCAACCGACTCAGTCGACCGACCAGATAAGACAGTCGGTCGACCAAGCCCTAATCTGAGGGTAACCTATTCTAGTGCCATCTACGCTAAGTTCGCCTACATCCTAGCAAGGGGTGATTTAGCTACGCATAATAGGTCTAATAAGAACGCATAAATTGATAAAAAGCATAAAGGAAAACATGATTGAAATTAAAGCAATAATAATACGATAATGAGATTAGGGTTTTGGGATTTTAACTACACAATTCTAATACTAACAATGAAATAAAGAAGTACTGAAAATAAAGAGCAAGAAAATACCGAATTGAGTAGCAAGAAAGAAAATCCGAGAGCCAAACAAGAGCTTTATTGAACAAACTAAAATAATGAATGTGTTTAATGTATAAATGTGATAGGAACTCAAATCTAATCTAATCTAATGAAAAATACTGAATGATTAATACAGGGGAGGAGTATTACATTATATAGCAAAGTCACGTAATACACACCCAAAACCTAATTACATATGGGCTTAAATCACGTCTTTTAGTTTCTCGTCAGATTTTGGAGTGGTCTATCGACCACATGTATCAGTCTACCGACCAAATGTCGGGGTAACAGTAGCTTCTGACTAAAAATAAATCTCGTGCTTCGTTATACTTGGTCGGTCGACCAATGTATCCAGTCGATCGACCAAACGTACTGTACAGCAATGCATTCTGACGAATTCTGCAGCGCGCATTGGTCTTAAAACAGCTGCCATTTCTTCGTAACTTATCGGAATAAAGCGATTCTCGCGGCGTTAGAAAGATAAGAGGATATGCTTTCACCTCCAATTGCAATCACTTGATTATCAGCTCTAAAACTCGAGATATAGCCATTTGAAATAGGCAGCAATATCGTGAAGTGCTTCTTTGCTTGTCAGATGCTTGTAACTTGTACGCACTCATGCTTCCTCTATCTTTAGCCCTTGAAACGGGCGCCAAGTTCATTCCTCAAGCTTTCCCTTCATGTCAAATGCTATGATAAACACTTAGGGACGAATTTGGCTCATTTTCCGCTGAAATCTTCATATTTCTGCAATATCACACAAAAACACAAAAGTAGACGGAAATAGGAAAAATAGTAGAATAAACTACTAATTGAGCTCTGAAACGCGTGTAGAATGAGGTGTAAAACATCATATAATAGACACACATAACACTTCCCCAAACCAAACCCTTGCTTGTCCCCAAGCAAGAACTAGACTCGATCTTAGGACCTAATGGAACGAGTTCAATCTCAGAGCGAAATGCAACAAGTAAAGCCTAAACCAATTTAATGCTACAAATTAACAATCAATTAGCAATATGAATCATGCAAACGAGTTATGTAGTCGTTAAAAACTTGCTGAACCGTCAACTATAGAGACTTATCATTATAGACTCTCACGGGTCGCTCATATCACACATAAGCATAGGTGAAAATATGTAAAAGATAGAAAGAATTCATTTTGTAGTGACACTCACCTAACTACGACCTATAAGAGCATCCCTGCAATCTAATATGAAAATAATCTCTACAACCGTACATACGCATTCCAACCAAACAGATGACCATGACACATGCCAAGGTAAATATGGATATGTGAGGTAATGGGTAAGAAGGGGCTAAGATAAATTTGGATATGAGGAGTTAAAGCCAAGCTAGTAACGACAGATCCAAACTATAACGACATCTCAACTTCATACTCAATGTAAACGATACAAGACGGTGCCAATTCGAGGCACAAAACTCACAACCTCCATAAAAGTCAACTCCTCAAAGAATATAAATGATAACATGAGAGTGAAAATCACCAAATCATAATAATTGAAACATGTGATTTTTCGAATTTGCAGTAACCATGGTCGACCGACTATAGGGGACGGTCGGTCGACCGAATGTCGGGTCTGATACAATTTTTTTGTCTCTTTTTTTTTTCTTTTTTTTTTCTTTCTATATTTTCTTTCTCTTTCAAACCTTTTCTCTTCTTTTCCTTCTCATCATTTCACCAATCACTCAATTGAGCATATAACCAAATAGCATTAAGCACATTCCCAAAAACACCATTACTACCTCGGATAAGGTAGGCTAATTTTAGTATGTAGTTTATGGGACAAAAAAAAGCAAATTCGGCTATGAGGGGCTTATGGGTAAAATGAGAAAAGGGGACCTCTTCCACATGTGTCAACAAACCACAGACCAAATGCATACAGGTATTAAGCAGATTAAGTTCATATTTATGCAAATTAATGTAACATGTCTCATAAGGAGAAACTACTCACAAATCCTAGATAAACCGGTCACATATGACACCAGTTATAGGCTCTAATAACTTAGAAAATGATGTAGTTTGCCAAAAATCTAAGTCAAGTCTAAAGCTCAGCAAGATATTTAACGAAAACTCGTAGATTATGCAAAATGAGTCTACTAATAACATGTCAATTAGCAAGGCTTAGGCATATACAAGTACAAATGCAATGTCATCATTGAAATACTACCGTTCCGACTCAGCCTATATGCTAAAATAAACGTGCAATTTGTTTGAATTTTCTGAATTTTTTTTTTTTTTTTTTGGATTTTTGTATATATGGAGAAATTGAATAACAATGCAAACAGAATAATTAAACGTGAATGCAAAAACAAATGAATGCTATGCAATGCAAAACCCTTCCCCAAACCAAATCACACAATGTCCCCATTGTGCGAAATCATGTATAAATAAGCAAAGAGGAAATGGTAATTTGCATTTAAAGAACTACAACTAAATAAGACATAAGAGAAAAAGATGTTGGGAACTCATAAGACTTCATGCGCGAACGGAAACCTCCCCAAACCAGCGTGAGCTAGGAGGTTTCGGTAACCAGCAGTGCTACCATAAGATACCTGAAAGACAGAAAAGCAAACATCATTCGAAAATAAAAGAATTTGGGCGGGAAAAATGTGCATGGAATTAAAGTAGAAGAAAACGAGAGTCAAGTATAGCAGCGTTGGTGGTCGACCGACCACATGAACAGGTCGACCGACCAACTACTTAACGAACAGTGCTTCTGGAAATCTGCAACCCGGTCGATCGACCAAGGGAACCGGTCGACCGACCACTGTACCTGACACTGAACCTGTTTTTCTTCGAAATAACTCAATAGATTGAGTTATCATGGTCTACAAACCTGCAAATGCACAATATTACGCGCCCAAAATTCGCGCAAACCTAATAAAAACAGTTATAGTCTTAAAAATCCTAAAGCAAACTAAACAAAGCGAAGTCTCGTGCAAACCAAAAACAGTAAAAAGTCTTAAATGCGATAAATTGTCTTAAAAACTCAAGCAATAAAATGTTTATCCGCGAAAAATGCGGAAAATCTCCGACCATGGCTTCTGGCTACACGAAGTACCCTCCACGGTGGTTATCTTCTCATCACTCCAATCCACAACATCGTCCGACGGATCTACATCTGACGCATCCTCCCACTTGTCATCTAACTCCTCAAGCTCCAAGTCAGAAACTGTAACTTTGGCCAGCTCATCCTTTTCAGGCTCCTCGTCAGTGCCATATCTCAAGCATCCAAAACCGCCGCGCTGAACAATAGGCTCAACTGGAGTAACGGGCAGCTCATCCTTCCCCAAACCAGCTCCTGCAATAGATGAAACAAACAAATCGCCCTCCAATTTGCTCCCAATCTGGGGCAGAGGTGTCACAGCAGCAGGAATAATGGGTACATGCAATAAAGTAGGAACATTAGAAATGACCACATAAGACGGTTTAGAAGAAATAGCATTGCATGTAACAGCCCACATGGGACCTTTCTTTCTAGCGGTTTGAGCAAAAACAATGGACTGTTTGCCCACCCTAAAGGTCAAGGTCCGCTCCCCAACATCAGTTATTGCACCAGGAGTGTGCAAAAATGGTCTCCCTAGAATGATAGGTATATGATCGTCCTCGGGCATGTTGTCAACAGGGAAAAAGAATTTCCCGAATGTCCTCTAAGACCCCTATAGGCTGGACCGTAGAGCGAACAGCCATCTGAACAGTCATGTTTGTCACGGCAAATTTGGTCAAGCCTAATTTCTTCGCTAGACATAAGGGCATGACACTAATGCTATCCCCCAAATCACATAAGGGTTTCTCTATGGGAAAGGTGCCAATAGAACATGAGACAGAGAAACTACCTGGATCAGCTAATTTCCGGGGGGCAGTCTGGGTAAGATAGGAGCTAGACTCCTCAGTAAAAGCCATGGACTGGACAGGCTCAAGTGACCGCTTTTTAGTTAAAAGTTGCTTCATGAATTTCATGTAAGCGGGCACTTGATTGACCAACTCAAGGAAAGGTACCTGAACATTTAAACTACGAATCACATCTTTGAGTTTATCGAAAGATACCTGTTCTTTGGTCGGAATTAGCCTCTCCGGATATGGGACTGGAATGGAACCATCCGCATTTGGAGCTTGCCTCAAGAATCTCGGAGTACTCTCACTCCAGAACAGAAAATCTCTCAAGTTATTGGGAATAGAGGGACGAAACAACTCGGAATCAGCAGCGTTGGTGGTCGGTCAACCACCCTCCTCGGTCGGTCAACCAGGGTCAATTTTCTCAGAATTGCCAGGAACATCAAAAACCACTTCTGAAACAGTGGAGGTGGTCGGTCGACCGCTTGGGACGGTCGGTCGACCAACAGTGCTGCTATATGTCTTCTGTTTCTTCCCCTTTTCAGCAGCCTTTTTCTTTCCTTTAGCATTTTCAACTGTAGGACCCTCAAGTGTAGACCCACTCCTGGTAGTAATAGCATTAAGGGTCTCCTTCTTTTGGTCCGGCTGCGATGGTAGTTGCTCAGGAGCTCAAGTTGCATTCTTGTTTGCCATTTGAGCAATTTGACTCTCCAACATTTTTGTAGAAGTCTCTCTTGCTTTAGACTCCTTTTGCAACAAATCCGACAAATTTTGAACCATGTTTTTCAGCTCAGATATGTCAGAACTTTGAAATTGCTGCTGCTGAGGCACATAGGGAGGCTTTTGAAACTGTTGTTGCTTATGAGGGGGCACATAACTTTGCTGCTGCTACTGCAGCTGTGGGGGTGGAGTCGGATTTTGGACGTTTTGGCTACTCCACCTCAAGTTTGGATGGACATTCGGCTCAAAATAAGTGTTTGTCTGCCGATAATGTTGAAAAGCAGCACAAGACTCATAGGGACTAGGACAAAAATCTGCAACATGTCCTTCTCCTCCATATCTCTTGCAGACGAAAGGACCGTCTGACACAGTATTCACTTCATATATCCCTCCTTTTGAAGCTCCTCCCAACTCATACTTATCAAATCTCGCCGTAAGAGCCTCTAATGCAACTAGAAAAGGGGATTCAGCAGCTCTCCTTTGATTTCCCCTGGAATTTTCATGCTCAGCTTTATGGGTGGCCATATCATCAATGATTTTCCACCCCTTAGTTTCTCCAACATTCTCCTGGAATCTGCCATTAGCTGCCGCATCCAGGATAGCCCTCTGATTGTCATAAAGCCCATTATAAAATTTATTGCATAGGCTCCGTTGCTCGAACCCATGGTGCGGAATAGTTCGCACCAGCTTCTTGAAACAGACCCACGCCTCATGAAAATTTTCATCAGGACCCTGTTTGAAGCTCGTGATCTGAGCTCTAATGGCATTGGTCTTCGAGGCAGAGAAATATTTCTTGTAGAATGCTAGGGCCAGCGAATTCCAATCAGTGATCCCGTTAGCAGCTCGATCCAGATCTCGGTACCATTCCCTTGCGGCATCACGAAGCGAGAATATGAACATCACCTCCTTCACCTGGTCCTGGGTCACACTCTTCTTTGGGGGTATGGAGCAAAGAGAGTCAATGAATGTCTCCATATGTTTTGCCGCATTTTCATTTGCAGCTCCCCCAAATTGGTTTCTCTCAACCAAGTTAATATAAGACGGTTTTGGTTCGAATTTTTTGTCCGTCCCCGGCAACGGCGCCAAAATTTGATGCCTGTCGTTGTGTGCACCAAAAATAATATTTATAAAACCTATTAAAACTAACAGAAGCTAGTGGTAACAGGGTCGATCCGCAGGGAGGCGGGGGAGATAATAGTTGCTTTCTATTTTAGTCCAAGGGTAAAAAATTGAGGGGGTTTGGATTATGTCTAAGTATAAATGCAAATGAAATAAATAAGCAAATAAAAACAAGCAAATAATAAGATGATGTAAACAAATAATAGAAAAGAGCTAGGACGATCGGGTCACTATAGCTCCGATGGCACACAAGTTTAAGTAAGTCTCAAAATATAGTCGTGGGTGAAGGGTATGACAAGTCCTCTCGGTCCAAGTCAACTAATAGCCCCTCTAGGTCTATGCTATTAGTCCCTAGGTGTTACTAATAAATTTCCTTCTTGATTAGTAATCCTAATGCCTAAATCACTTACCTTTCAGTCTAGCAATTTAGCCGTCTTAATTCGTTAATTTAAGTCCTTCCCTATCTTTCGATCTACGCGTTGGTCAAAACTAAGCATCTAACAAGTCTCCGCTAGGTCTCATTGATAGATATTGCACTTAACAAGTCAAACGATGCAAATCAGCCACGAAGATGGTCGATCGACCTGCTACCCCAGTCGACCGACCAATCGACTCAGTCGACCGACCAGATAACCCAGTCGGTCGACCAAGACCTAATCCGAGGGTAACCTATTCTAGTGCCATCTACGCTAAGTTCGCCTACATCCTAGCAAGGGGTGATATAGCTACGCATAATGGGTCTAATAAGAACGCATAAATTGATAAAAAGCATAAAGGAAAACATGATTGAAATTAAAGCAATAATAATACGATAATGAGATTAGGGTTTTGGGATTCTAACTACACAATTCTAATACTAACAATGAAATAAAGCAGTACTGAAAATAAAGAGCAAGAAAATACCGAATTGAATAGCAAGAAAGCAAATCCGAGAGCCAAACAAGAGCTTTTTTGAACAAACTAAAATAATGTATGTGTTTAATGTATAAATGTGATAGGAACTCAAAGCTAATCTAATCTAATGAAAAATACTGAATGATTAATACAAGGGAGGAGTATTACGTTATATAGCAAAGTCACGTAATACACTCCCAAAACCTAATTACATATGGGCTTAAATCACGTCTTTTAGTTTCTCGTCAGATTTTGGAGTGGTCTATCGACCACATGTATCAGTCTACCGACCAAATGTCGGGGTAACAGTAGCTTCTGACTAAAAATAAATCTCCTGTTTCAGTATACTTGGTCGGTCGACCAATGTATCCAGTCGATCGACCAAACGTGCTGTACAGCAATGCATTCTGACGAATTCTGCAGCGCGCGCCGGTCTTAACACAGCTGCCATTTCTTCGTAACTTATCGGAATAAAACGATTCTCATGGCGTTGGAAAGCTAAGAGGATAAGCTTTCACCTCCAATTGGAATCACTTGATTATCAGCTCAAAAACTCTAGATATAGCCATTTGAAACAGGCTGTAATATCGTGAAGTGCTTCTTTGCTTGTCAGATGCTTGTAACTTGTACACACCCATACTTCCGCTATCTTTAGGCCTTGAAACGCGCGCCAAGTTTATTCCTCAAGATTTCCCTTCATGTCAAATGCTATGATAAACACTTAGGGACGGATTTGGCTCATTTTTCGCTGAAATCTTCATATTTCTGCAATATCACACAAAAACACAAAAGTATACGGAAATAGGAAAAATAGTAGAATAAACTACTAATTGAGCTCTGAAAAGCGTGTAGAATGAGGTGTAAAACATCATATAATAGACACGCATCAAAATTCCCCAAACCAAACCCTTGCTTGTCCCCAAGCAAGAACTAGACTCGTTCGTAGGACCTAATGGAACGAGTTCAATCTCAGAGCGAAATGCAACAAGTAAAGCCTAAACCAATTTAATGCTACAAATAAACAATCAATTAGCAATATGAATCATGCAAACGAGTTATGTAGTCGTTAAAAACTTGCTGAACCGTCAACTATAGAGACTTATCATTATGGACTATCACGGGTCGCTCATATCACACATAAGCACAGGTGAGAATATGTAAAAGATAGAAAGAATTCATTTTGTAGTAACACTCACCTAACTACGACCTATAAGAGCATGCCTGCAATCTAATATGAAAATAATCTCTACAACCGTACATACGCATTCCAACCAAACAGATGACCATGACACATGCCGAGGTAAATATGGATATGTGAGGTAATGGGTAAGAAGGGGCTAAGATAAATTAGGATATGAGGAGTTAAAGCCAAGCTAGTAACGACAGATCCAAACTATAACGACATCCCAACTTCATACTCAATGTAAACGATACAAGACGGTGCCAATTCGAGGCACCAAACTCACAACCTCTATAAAAGTCAACTCCCCAATGAATATAAATGATAACATGGGAGTGAAAATTACCAAATCATAATAATTTAAACATGTGATTTTTCGAATTTGCAGTAACCATGGTCGACCGACCATAGGGGACGGTCGGTCGACCGAATGTCGGGTCTGGTACAATTTTTTCTTTCTATATTTTCTTTCTGTTTCAAATCTTTTCTCTTCTTTTCCTTCTCATCATTTCACCAGTCACTCAATTGAGCATATAACCAAATAGCATTAAGCACATTCCCAAAAACACCATTACTAGCTCAGATAAGAGATTACAATCGTGCACATTCTCAATTGAGCATATAACCAAATAGCATTAAGCACATTATCAATTGAGCATATAACCAAATAAAGCAAAACGAAGAATTAAAGCAAATGAAATAAAGTTTATTATTAAGAAAGGAGAAAGAGATTACAATAGTGCGAATCTGGCGTAAAGAACAATCAAATCCGAGCGAAATAAATCCCAAAATAAAGTTACAGTGAAGGGGAAAATAGTACGCAGTCTTGAATGATAGATAAACTTGATAGTAGGAAAATTAGATGCTAATAACCTAGTAACATAATGCTTAAATAGAAAAACAACTAAGTCCATAAGCTAAAATAAATTCACGGGCTAATTAAAGCCCACGCCAGCAGAAACCACTCGATCGAGTGGAATAAAACCACTCGATCGAGCAAAACTCAGGATAATCTACTCGATCGAGTAATAAAACCACTCGATCCAGTCTTCTGTCTTCAATTCAGCTCAAATCCATGCCCGACTGCCTCGTAAACCGTGCCTTCATGTTTCCCAATGCAGTATCTTGCTCTGGAAAATCCCGTCTCCTCTAAATGCATGCAAAAAGGACGAAAAAGGGTACGATTCCACTACTTTCGCATTCATTTCTACAAAACGGACAAAACGAACCAAAGTAGCCAATTCGGGGCATAATACTATATAAACAGTACAAAAATGCATAGAAATACGTGCTAAAATAGGCTTAAAAGACTATACAATATGCACGTATCAAATCTCCCCAAACCGAACCTTTACTCGTCCTCGAGTAAACTAAAATGCAACTAATGGAACATAAATGAAAACTCAGAGCTAGCTTAACTTGTCTACTTGAACCAATTTAATGCAAAAAAAACTAACAGTTATAGCCAAGCAGTCAATACGTAAACGAGTTATAAGCTGTTCAGAAATATAGCCGACCTATCGACCTTGCAAGACCAACAAAATCGGACTCTCTCGTGGTCACTCTTCTCTCATGAAGCAAAGGGTGAATGTTATATGTAAAAGAGAGAAGGAAAGACAGTCACTCACCTAACTGCGACCTACATAGCATGCATGCAACAAAAATGAAAGACAATTCAAATACTAATGCACACACTCTAACCAATAATGTCCGTCACAGGCGAGGGCTAACAAATAATATGGGAACAGTGAGGTTCAGGTGAGAAAAGGCAAAACAAGTTATGGTAATGTGGAGGTAAAAGCGTCAAGCTAGTTCCTAAACAGGACCATATAAGACCATCCGAATCTCAACTGACTGAAAAACTAAGTACAAGTACCCTTCATTTGGCACACAGCTCACTAAACTTAAACACAATCTCCTCAAAAATATAGAATAAGAATGGAGGAGTTAGACGGTCACAAACCTTCCCTTTTTTTTAACACCGTCTAAAAGAATCATATGAAATCAATCTCACTTTTTTTTTAAATTTTTCTTTTTTTTTTCTATCACTGTACACGTGAATTCTCTTTTTTTTTTCTTTTTTTTTTCTTTCCACGTTTTTTTTTCTTTTTCAATTCTTTTTTTTCTCTTTTCTCCTTCCTTAATTTTCACCAACTCCATACAAAAGATACGGGCCAAACTGCAGACGAAAAATCATACCACAAAAGACATACTAAACTAGCTTGACTAGACAGGCTTAATTTGGGATGTAGCTAATGGGTAAAAAAGGCAAGTTTTGGCTAAAGTGGAGCAAAATAGGTGAAAAATAAAAGAAAAGGGGAAAATTTGCAAGCACCTCCCTGCATGTGACACCAACCACAAACCCGAATGTGTGCATTTGACAAGAAATTGAATGTCATAAGAGTGCAAAAATGATGAACATGCTATGCAAGGAGTATTACTCTCAATTCCTAATGAACCGGTTATGAATGTCACCATTTATGGGCACTAAAACTCAGAATTTATGGAATAGTTTCCCAATTTATCAGGTCAAGTCTAAACAGTCAGCTATAATTGAACAGAAACTCGTAGGCTATGCGTATGACAGAGCTAATAACTATAAACAGAAGAGCAAGGCTCAAGTGAAAATGACAAGTTATAGTGCATTATCATCACGAAAATCTACCGTTCTGACTCAACCTATATGCAAAAATAAACGTGAATATTTTTGGATTTTTTGAAATTTTCTAATTTTTTTGGTTTTTCGATTTTTTTCAATGAAATAAATAAACAATGGAAGCTGAAATAATTAAACTTGAATGCAAAACAAATGCAAATACAGAATCAAAAGGATGCAATACCCTCCCCAAACCAAAACGGACAACGCCCTCGTTGTCCTCCAGCATACACCAGCAGAATATACATGGGAACGGGAATATACAACCAATAAAGAATAAAAACAATGAAATAAAAAGGAGACAAAAATAAAAGAGTAAGATATACATACAAAACACGAACTTCCCCAAACCAGCCAGAAAACTGGGGAAGTGAGTAGACCAGTAGCTACTCATCAGCCTCCTCGTCACGGATGTCCTCCACCCTGAACTCCGGATCCTCCTCCTCCTCTGCTCAGCTCGAGCTCTCTCCGCTGCCACCGCAGGGTCCTCGTCCTCGTCCTCCTCAGCAGACTCAGGGTACCCCTCAGCTGGGTACCGGCAAAAAGAATGGTGTAGGCAACCCTCTGGGATCGGACGGTGTCGCCTCAAGTGGTACTCGTGCAGAGGGTGTAAGGTAAGAGCTAAGTCCCTCTCCATACGAGCCTGTCGCTGTGCAATCTCAAGCAATAAACCGTCACGGCGCCCTTGGTCCATGACCGCGGACGCCACAAAGGGTGGAGGTGGTACGAAAGTAGCCCCGTAGGGCCCGAGGGACCGGCCGTGCCGTGTCAGTCGGTGGGTGCAGGAGTAGGAGTGGGAGTAGGGGTCGGGATGGGAGTAGTCGTGGAAGGCTGGGTACTCCCAGAAGGTGTGGACCCCTCTCCAGTCTCAAGTCTACGCCGCTTCTTGGCGGCGGGTAAAGTGGGAGGTGATCGGAGTGGAAGGTGGTAGTCCGGTGGAGGTGGCAGTCAGTCGCCCCTAGCGACTGTAGGCGAAGGGGCTAGACAGGGGAGAGTGTCACAAGGTAGGTCGACAGACAAGGTACCGTCTATCTTCCATGTCTGGTAGTCTGTGGTCAGCCAATGCTGAGAAAGCATGGCATCCAGACTCAGATACCTCTCTCCCTCGAGGTACTGCAAGTCACGAGGCCAGACGAGGAAAATAGAGCGGGCAAGAATGGTGGCTATGCCACCGCGGGCAATAGATCCCGTCTCCTTCAGCCCCTGGGCCTGAAAGTAGTGGGCGGTCAGATAGGCAATGTTGAGGGTAAAAGGACCCTCACAGTCAATGTTCAGCTAACCGCCCAAGATGGAGAGCTCGGTGTTGGTGATGTTGTTTGGCTCCTTTCGGCCAAAAATGGTGCTCCCCATCAATCGAAGAAAGTAACGGGCAGGGGGAAGGTGGACATGTGCGAGCTTTCGCTCGGGAAAGGTGCTCCGGGCCAAGGTCCTCCAAAGCTAACGGATGACCCTCCTAGGGACGGTAGCGTCGCCCGTAGAGGAAAAGCCAAGTCTGCGACCAAACTCCCCCAAAGTCATCGAAAAGGTCCGGTTGAACAACCGGAAAGACACAGAAGTACTAGTGGAGGTAGCGTCGTGTGCCCCGGAGGAGAAGGTGAAGGAGCTGAGGAACTCAAGACTCAGCTCCAGAAAGGTACGGCCACTCATAGTAATGAGTCCGGCTATCCCCGTGCCCCGTAGAAGCTCACAAACTGACTCGTAGATGCCAAGTCTCTCAAGTGCCGGTTTATCTAAAAACCGGGAAGGTACAAACTCACAGCCTAGGAGGTGATAAAACCTCTTACGATGTATGGCGTTAATAAAAATTACCTGCAAGTAGTCTGGGTGAGATTCGAGGGAGTTATCCCCTCGAACAGTGACCGTGCCAGAAGGAGAAGCAGCTGAAGTGGAGGGACCGGCAAAAGTAGAGGTAGCAGGAGCTGGTGTAGAACGAGCACGTCCACGACGTCGGCCCCGGACTCTAGAACCCGAAGTAGAAGCCCGTCCAGTGACGGTGCGAGCAACTAGGGCCGCTCTAAAGGCAGCTGCAACTACATGTGAGTCCGCCACAGGTGTGAAAACAGCGGCTGGAGTAGAAGCTGTGGCTGCTGTGGCCACCACTGACGAAGAAAGACTAGCAGCAGTGCTAGCAGTGGCGGTGGCCGTAACTGAAGTGGCAGCCGAAACAGAGCTAGCAGCAGTGCTAGCTGGCGTAAAGACAGTACCGGCAGCGGAGACTAAGAACACAGGGACTGCGG
The DNA here is from genome assembly GCF_048544455.1 of Silene latifolia. Classification (NCBI taxonomy): domain Eukaryota; kingdom Viridiplantae; phylum Streptophyta; class Magnoliopsida; order Caryophyllales; family Caryophyllaceae; genus Silene; species Silene latifolia. The sequence goes on from NC_133538.1 coordinate 974,319, forward strand.
CACTAACAGAAGTGGAGGCGGTGGTAACAGTAGGGATCACCGTCTCAGTCAGGGATGGACTAGAAGTCTGGCTAGTAGAGGGCAGTGAGATAGAATACATCCTGTATACAAAGGGCAAGGGATTTGATAAGAAAGACAGCTAAACAGCATGAAAATCAGCATGTTAACAGCACGACAAATCCCAAATAGTCGAAAGAATTCAACTTCAGCCCTAAAATTCCCTATATTTCCTCAAAAATTTCGAATAAAGACATGTAGACAGCGATAGGGGACGGGGTAGCAAGCATCAACAGCAATAGTTAAGCAGCAACCAAAGCAATTTAGCATGTGACGACATCAAAAAACCAAGCTTACAGACGGAAACTAGGTTTCAGTCGAAAGTTTCGACTGTAAAGAACCCTAAACGCAAATTTCGCGCAAAATTCAAATTAATCATGCAACAAACAGTGAGGAGTTGGGAATTAAGTATCAAGTAGGGTAAATTAAGCATGAGATCGAAATTATAATCGAAAAATTCGATCCAAAACGGAATTCGAAACCTTAAGTCTTAATACACTTCATGAAATGCAAAATAAATGAAATTTAAATGCTTAGAAGTATAAGGATCACTTACTTGATAAGGATAAACCTACAAATTGCAATTAAACGACAAACAACAAGCAGAAATTGGCGATTTTGTTTCTAAAAACCGTAAACCCTAAAATCCCCAATAGACCGAGTAAAATGGCGAAAATCAGAGGGAAAGTAGAGGGCTTTTGACGATTAATTAGCAAGCAACAAGATGTAGGTGACGGATTTGGCAAAAGGGCAAGAAATATGGAGGGCTTGGGGTGTTCTTTGATCGCAAATAGGAAGAGAGTCGAAAAATAATGGGGAAAATGAAATAAGAATGAAAAAGAAGGAAGTTAAAGAAAAACTCCCTGCGTCTCTTGCAATTTCACTCGATCGAGTGGTTTAGAACCGCTCGATCGAGGACTTTGATAATTTATCCACTCGATCGAGTAGAAATTTACTCGATCGAGTACTCCCCATTTCTGCTTTACTCGATCGACTTATATAGCAATACTCGATCGAACAAAATCCACTCGATCGAGTATAAAAAGTACTCGATCGATCTCTTTTTATCGTGTAAGCTTTTGAATTCATCATTCTTCCTTTATATTTGCGTAAAAATTCCCCAAAGCTGCATAAAAACACTTGGACAAATATCCCAAAATACCAAATACGCAAAATAACAGTCTATAGTCTCTATCTACGCTAAAAATTGTCTAAAATCTAATTGTCCTAATTAAAAGCAATAAAAGAAATTCAACGGAAATTCAAAAATTGTTTATACAAGATGGTACACGGGGCATTTCCCCGCTCACTTCCCAAAGCAATTCAGTAGCCCCTCGGAGGGCTCCTGACTGGAGGACGTCAACTCAGCAACATTGATTGTCCTCTTCATCTTTCATGAGCTTGAACTTGAATCATTCGGAGGAGAATAGTTCACATCCACATATGCTCGAACTTTTCTCACCCTCGCTCCTTTCTCACCGGCTGTAACACTGTCACTCCCAACTTGACTAGCATTAATTGCACAATGCCCTTTGATAGCTCCTTCATTGTCTTCATATGTACCTGCAGCAACGAAAACAGACGAACGTTCCTCCTTTTTGCTCTCAATCTGAGGCGGAGGGGTAACAATAGCAGCACAATGCTCCAAATTTTCATTTGGAGTGTCAATAATAAGGTCAATAGAAGAGAGGGCATTGCAAGGCTGAGCTTGCATGGGGGCCCTCCGGAACTTAGACTGATAGAATATCATCTCCTCGTCCCCAACCTGAAAGATCAATGTTTTGCCCCCGACGTCTATTACTGCACGGGCAGTAGATAAAAATGGTCTCCCCAAAATAATAGGGGTATGTGCATCTTCGGGGATGTCAAGTACAACGAAGTCAACGGGAATAAAGAACCTCCCGATCTTAACAGGTACGTCTTCTATTACACCTAGTGGCCGTGATATGCTACGGTCGGCCATCTGAACAGTCATGTTGGTGTAATTGAACTTTGTCAAACCAAGTCTCTTAGCCAGAGACAACGGTAAGACACTCATACTAGCGCCTAGATCGCATAGCGCGTTATAAATCAAATGGGTACCGATATGACACGGAATCGAAAAACTACCCGGGTCTGACTGTTTGGGAGGTAACTTATGAACTAGGGCCGTCCCCACCTTAGTCAAGGCTACCGTCTCATTATCACTAATATGCCTCTTACGCGATGAAATTTCTTTCATAAATTTAAGGTAAGAGGGTACCTGTGTCAGCAGTTCGGCGAATGGTACAGTGACCTGCAAGCTTCTCAGGATCTCGGCAAATTTGCCAAATTATTGATTAGCTTTAGTATTCTGCAGATGCCTCGGGAAAGGAACCGTGATGGGTATCTCGAGTCCTTTGTTTCTCTCTTCCAACGTGTCAGTCGGATCAAGCTCCGTATCCTTTAGACACTTCTTTCCTCTCGAACGAGGTCTTTCAGGTGATTTCTCACTTAATCGAGCACTAGCAGGCTCTCGATCAATCTGTCCGTCATCCATACTACTCGATCGACCAAAATTCCAATTCGATCGAGTAGTTTCTTCAATATCATCACTCGATCGACCAAAATTCCCATTCGATCGAGTAGTTTCTTCAATATCATCACTCGATCGAGTAGAAAATTCACTCGATCGAGCAGTTGGCTTTTCCTGTTCACTCCATCGAGTAGAAATTCCACTCGATCGAGTACTTTCTTCATCAAATCTACTCGATCGACCTCCAAAAACTAGTCGATCGAGTACTTTCTTAGCCGTCAGTGCATTTCCTTGGACAGAACATTGTTCATCAGCTATTATTTCCTTCCTCGGGTCTGATTTCAACACTTCCGGTCCCTCATATGAACGACCGCTTCTCAAATTAATTAATTTTACCGTCTCATGTGGATTTTTATCAGTTTGTGATGGTAAATGACCCGGTTTCCTTGCAGATTGGTTCGCGGCTAATTGGGCAACTTGAGTTTCAAGGGCGTTGATGGATGCATCTTTCTGTTGATCACCCAATTGCCACTGCTTTGTAAAAGATTGCAGCATAGTCTTTAGCTCACCAATCTCACTCACCCCTCCAGAAGATGATGCTCCATGATTGGGAGGAGGGAAGGAAGGAGGCTTCTGAAAGCCTTGTTGATTCTTATGTGGAGGAACATACGGCTGCTGCTGGTACGGAGGAGGGGTAGGATTGAGCACATTTTGAGTAGTGCACCTCAAATTGGGATGAACTGCCCCATGGTTGTTGTAATAGGAACCCCCTCCTTACCTATATTGTTGAAAGGCAAGGACTTGTTCCTTCTCCATAAGACAGCCAACAGCTGTGTGACCATCATTTCTCCCACACCTCTCACATGTGACGGTCTCCCCTCTAGTAAGTACATGGACCGTCTGAGGCTCCCCAGCAGAATGTAACTCTAACTTGTCAAATCTAGCATTCATGGCTTCCAGCTGAGCCACAACCTGCTTATCGACTGCATGAACTGTTCTAATACCACCCCTCGGGTTTCCATACTCAGCACTGTGATTCGCCATCTCTTCAATAAGGGCCCATCCCTTATCATCGTCGGTGTTTTCCTGGAATCTCCCATTAGATGACGCATCAAGTATGGCTCTGTGGTCATCGTACATCCTATTATAGAACTGGTTAGATATAAACCATGGGTCAAAACCATGGTGAGGAATAGACCTCACCAATTTCTTGAATCGGTACCATGCCTCATATAAAGTCTCATCGGGAGCTTGCTTGAAACTGGTAATCTTGGCTCTCAGCTGATTAGTGCGCTGTGGAGGGAAATATCTCTTGTAAAAGGCAAGAGCAAGAGACTCCCAATCTATAACTCCTGCAGCTGTGCGGTCCAAATCAGTCAGCCACTCCCTGGCTGAGTTGGTCAAAGAAAAAAGAAACAAAACTTCCTTAATCTTCTCTTGAGTTACCCCCTTTGTGGCGGGGATACTAGAACAGTAGTCTGTAAAGACCTCCATATGCTTCCTCAAGTCTTCACCTGCCACACCTCTATAAAGATTTCTTTCCACCAGATTGATGTAGGAAGGACGGATGTCGAATGTATTCCCATCCCCAGTCTGGAGATTGAAACCCTTTGGAATTGAGGATGCTTTAGGCACCGAGTGACTGGAAAGTTTTGGCATCTTTACTTGTTGATCGGCAAAAATAGGAATGTCTTCTGCGAAAAGAGAATGATGTAGCTCTGGCTCGAAAGTACTAAACTCTTCCTTTCGTGATTTTCTCTGCAGACGGAGTCTATGCCTGAATAATCTCTCTGGCTCTGAATCAGCTGAAACTAATTCAAACCTGTCTAACCTGGGCATAAACAACACTGAAAAAAAATAAATAAGAACTGGCTCCAGGAATAAAAAATTCCATGAGACGGATGAAATAAACGAAACAAAGACAGATAGGGCAATTGCCTCCCCGGCAACGGCGCTAAAATTTGATACGTCTGTCGTGTACCTATCAAAAATAAACTAACTAGACTAACTATATAGCTAGGGAAGTCAGGTCGATCTCTTCAAGGAGGCAAGATATCTGTAGAAGTCCGTCTATTTGGTCACAAATGGGGGGGAGGGGGGGGGGGGGTTGTTAAAATTGGTTTCTAAACTAAAGGTTTAATGGAAGAGAAGTAAAAACAAGAGCAGTAAAGGCAGGAAATAGAATTAAACTATCAGATAAAGAAAGGTCATGTCAGGAATTCGGTTCACTACGGTAGTCCAGTGACTCAACTGTAAACAACTTAGATAGATTAATGCGAGACGGATATGGAAATGTCCTTTCGGTCCACTTTCTATCCTAAATTACCACTAATTTAACTTTCATCCTCGTCAGGGTAGTCTACTGTTCATAGCAGGCCTATTTAGTCCAATCTTTCTATCTAGGATTAATTTTAGCCAGATTAAAAGGGTGACTCAGAAGCGTGCACTCAACTAAGTCGGCAAAATACAATTAAATTGCTATGGTGGCAGAATATCACAATTAATTCATCTAAACTATTTACTACATCGTCACATTTTTACCGTAGATCCCATAATCCCAACATGAATTAGATTTAGCTACTCATATTGCTATTAATACTATCAAAACTAACAGCAGATAAATAACCAGTATTCAACATATTAAAACTATAAATAAATTGCATAAAAAGTAAATTAGGGCAAAAAGTAAATAAAGCAAAATGAAGAATTAAAGCAAATGAAATGAAGTTTATTATTAAGAAAGGAGAAAGAGATTACAATCGTGTGAATCCGACGTAAAGAATAAACAAATCCGAGCAAAATAAATCCCAAAATAAAGTTACAATGAAGGGGAAAATAGTACGCAGTCTTGAATGATGAATGATAGATAAACTTGATAGTTTGGAAAATTAGATGCTAATAACCTAGTAACTTAATGCTTAAATAGAAAAACAACTAAGTCCATAAGCTAAAATAAATTCACGGGCTAATTAAAGCCCACGCCAGCAGAAACCACTCGATCGAGTGGAATAAAACCACTCGATCGAGCAAAACTCAGGATAATCTACTCGATCGAGTAGAATAGTTACTCGATCGAGTAACCCCTCTTTATAGCACTTCTAGATCGAGCAGAAAAGCACTCGATCGATCAACCAAGGATGTAGAAACCACTCGATCGAGTAATAAAACCACTCGATTGAGTCTTCTGTCTTCAATTCAGCTCAAATCCATGCCCGACTGCCTCGTAAACTAAGCCTTCACGCTTCCCAATGCAGTATCTTAATCTGGAAAATCCCGTATCCTCTAAATGCACGCAAAAACGACGAAAAAGGGTACGATTCCACTACTTTCGCGTTCATTTCTACAAATCGGACAAAACGAACCAAAGTAGCCAATTCGGGGCATAATACTATATAAACAGTACAAAAATGCATAGAAATACGTGCTAAAATAGGGTAAAAAGACTATACAATATGCGCGTATCAGTAATCTCTGCTGTAGTCCTATCCAAGTCAGTCAACCATTCTCGGGCTCCATCATTAAGAGAAAAAGGAAATAAGACTACCTTAATCTTCTCTTGGGTCACTGCCTTAGTAGCAGGGATAGTAGAACAGTAATATGTGTTTATCTCCGTATGCTTCGTCGGATCCTCACCAGCTAAAATAAGAGAAAAGAATAAGAACTGCCTCAAGGAATTAAAAATCCCTTGAGACTAAAACAAACTAAAATAAGACAAGTAAATAAAATAGTTACCTCCTCGGCAACGGTGCCAAAATTTGACACGGTTGTCGCAGCCCTATCAAAAAAAAACCTAACCGGCTCTAATTAATGCAGCAGGGGTAAGTCGGGTATCGTATCCATAGGGAGGCGGTCACAATCTACTTGTTATCTAGTCTGTCTACGGCCACAAAATGAGGGGTTTGATTGAGTTGTTTTAACTAACTAATGAACTGAATTTAAAAGTAATAAAAGAAATAACAATTAAAATTAGCAAGAGTGAAAAGGAGTGTGATCAAATAGAGAGAAAGATGCTAGGATGTCGATTCACCATGATATTACGCAAATCAGCTAAAGGTAAGGTCAGTCGGTCTGATGTGAGAAAGGTAGTGGAAAGGTCCTTCCGGTCCGCTATCCGCCCTAGATTCTTCCTAAATAGCTTCCGCTCTGATTAGGGTAGTCTATTGTTCATAACAGGTCTGTTCATTCCAATCTTCCGATCTAGGTCTGAATTTAACCGGGTTAATTATATTAGTTGCGTGCACTCAACTAAGAAATTACTGTTATGTTGCTATAAAACAATTATCACATTCAAAACCTCCTAAACTAATTATGGCTTCATTGTTTTACTATCATGGCTCCCCTAATCCTAGCAATAAGGATTTAGCTACTCATAACGATAATAAAACAAACAACGATAAATAAAGCAATAATAAACATGGTATAAATATGATTAAATAGAAATTGCATAAACCAAATAAAAATTCTAATAACTAACAACAATTAAAGGGCAATAAATTAAGTATTCCAAAGGGAATTAAATTGAATAGGAAGAAAGTAAGGAGATTACACAAATCGAAGATCTGAGAAAGGAAACGTCAAACGGAAGTAAATGAAAGTAATGAATGCTTAAGTTCTGAAGTTAATGAATAATAACTGAATCATTAAACCTAATTAAAATTCTCCTATTTATAGGAGATATATTTATTAACCTAAATACGTAACTTAAGATAAGTAAATAAGGTTTATGCAATAAAACCTTGTGTTAAATATCAAATTGTTCGATCGAGCACTTATAAACTTCTCGATCGATTAATCTCCAGCTAAAACCTCTCGATCGAGTACAAAAACTACTCGATCGAGGAATACCGAAAATCCACTTCTGTATCGAACATAGCAGGAGTTCGATCGAGTGGTCTTCACCATCAAAAAGGTCTCGATCGAACAACTAAGCCAGCAAAAGCTCTCGATCGAGTTAACTGTTATTGAATCAGCCATAGGACGTTTGATTTAGCTTACAAGACATCTTCATGCATCCTAAGACAGTAGTATTCTTGCTCCGATTCCTTCCATCTCCTAAATACAAGCTAAAGGGACAGTAAAAGGCTCAATTCTTCTCCTTCCGGGTCCATTCCTGCAATTAAAGCCAAACGAACCAAAGTAGACTATTCGAGGCATTTCGTAGCCTAAAACTACGGGAAACGCATAGAGATGCGTGCAAATAAGGCTTAAAAAGACTATATAAAATGCACGCATCAGGGGGAATGGGTTGTGTCAAAGAAAATCTCGAAACTCGTGTCGAAATCCGTCCAAAAATTGAGCTTAAATTCGTCTTTAAAACGAGGTTAAAATCATTTAAAAAAAACTCTTTTAAAACCGCTTTAAATTAACTTTTCAAAAATAAAAAATAAAGCGATAAAATGAAATCGTCACATATGTTATTTCAAATAAATTCAAAAATAAAAACTTTGAACGATAATTTATTTTTCAAATAAATTATAAATGCTTAAATTTTAAATAAACTCAAAAATAAAGAAAACCGATGAAATAAATTTCATTTATTTAAAAATAATTTAAATTTCATTTAAATTATAAAACCATCAAATAACGCTTGTCCCACATCAGAAAATGAAATCCGCTAACGAGCGATGTAAGTAAACATGTGTCCTATCATCATAGGGTGTTCTGTCAGGCTTTCTGTAAATTCCAATATCGCTTTATTTTTTAATTTGAAAAGTTAATTTAAAGCGGTTTTAAACGAGTTTTTTTTAAATTGGTTTTAACCTCGTTTTAAAGACGATTTTAAGCTCATTTTTTGGACGGATTTCGACACGATTTTCGAGACTTGCTTTGACACAACCCATTCCCCCCTGATGCGTGCATTTTATATAGTCTTTTTAAGCCTCATTTGCACGCATTTCTATGCGATTCCCGTAGTTTTAGGCTACGAAATGCCCCGAATAGTCTACTCCGGAAGGAGAAGAATAGAGCCTTTTACTGTCCCTTTAGCTTGCATTTAGGAGATTGAAGGAGTCGGAGCGAGAATACTATTGTCTTAGGATGCGTGAAGTCGTCTTGGAAGCTAAATCAAACGTCCTATGGCTGATTCAATAACACTTAACTCGATCGAGAGCTTTTGCTGGCTTAGTTGTTCGATCGAGACCTTTTAATGGTGAAGACCACTCGATCGAACTCCTGTTATGTTCGATAGAGAAGTGGCTTTTCGGTATTCCTCGATCGAGTAGTTTTTGTACTCGATCGAGAGGTTTTAGCTGGAGATTAATCGATCGAGAAGTTTATAAGTGATCGATCGAACACTTTGATATTTAACGCAAGGTTTTATTGCGTAAACCTTATTTACTTAATATTTGAAGTTACGTATTTAGGTTAATAAATATATCTCCTATAAATAGGAGAATTTTAATTAGGTTTAATGATTCAGTTATTATTCATTAACTTCAGAACTTAAGCATTCATTACTTTCATTTACTTCCGTTTGACGTTTCCTTTCTCAGATCTTCGATTTGTGTAATCTCCTTACTTTCTTCCTATTCAATTTAATTCCCTTTGGAATACTTAATTTATTGCCCTTTAATTGTTGTTAGTTATTAGAATTTTTATTTGGTTTATGCAATTTCTATTTAATCATATTTATACCATGTTTATTATTGCTTTATTTATCGTTGTTTGTTTTATTATCGTTATGAGTAGCTAAATCCTTATTGCTAGGATTAGGGGAGCCATGATAGTAAAACAATGAAGCCATAATTAGTTTAGGAGGTTTTGAATGTGATAATTGTTTTATAGCAACATAACAGTAATTTCTTAGTTGAGTGCACGCAACTAATATAATTAACCCGGTTAAATTCAGACCTAGATCGGAAGATTGGAATGAACAGACCTGTTATGAACAATAGACTACCCTAATCAGAGCGGAAGCTATTTAGGAAGAATCTAGGGCGGATAGCGGACCGGAAGGACCTTTCCACTACCTTTCTCACATCAGACCGACTGACCTTACCTTTAGCTGATTTGCGTAATATCATGTGAATCGACATCCTAGCATCTTTCTCTCTATTTGATCACACTCTTTTTCACTCTTGCTAATTTTAATTGTTATTTCTTTTATTGCTTTTAAATTCAGTTCATTAGATAGTTAAAACAACTCAATCAAACCCCTCATTTTGTGGCCATATATTGTGACCGCCTCCCTGTGGATACGATACCCGACTTACCTCTGCTGCATTAATTAGAGCCGGTTAGGTTTATTTTTGATAGGGCTGCGACAACCGTGTCCAATTTTGGCGCCGTTGCCGGGGAGGCAACTATTTTATTTACTTGTCTTATTTTAGTTTGTTTTAGTCTCAAGGGATTTTTAATTCCTTGAGGCAGTTCTTATTCTTTTCTCTTAGTTTTATTTATGCCCAAGTCCAACAAGTCAGAGTTAGTACCAGCTGATCCTGAACCAGAGAGGACATTTCGCCGTAGACAAAACTTATTGAGGGAGATTCGTCGAGAGGAAGTCTTGAGTACTCTTGACCCAGTTCTCTTACTGATGGAGCCCGAGAATGGTTGACAGACTTGGATAGGACGACATCAGAGATTACTGATTAGAATAGCCTGGCTCTTGCTTTTTACAAGAGATACTACCCTCCACAGAGAACTAATGCATTGCAAGGGCATATTATAAGTTTTAAACAGAATTCGGCTGAGAACTTGTGAGAAGCATGGAGCAGATTTAAGAAGCTAGTTAGGTCTGTCCCACATCACGGGTTTGGCCAGTGGTTTCTGTTCAACCAGTTCAACAGTGGGTTGTATGATGAACATCCTGCTATTTTAGATGCTGCAGCCAATGGAAGTTTTCATAAGAATATAGATGATGATAAGGACTAGCATATTATAGAGGAGATGGCTAACCATTGCGCTGAATATGGGAATCCAAGGAGTGGTACTAGAACAGTTGCTGGAGACAATAGTGCACTTGTGGCTCTACTTGAAGCCATGAATGCAAGATTTGATAAGTTAGAATCGCAGGCAACGGGAAATCAACAGGCGATTCATTTGTTGTCTAGACAAAAGGCCGTCTCATGGGAGAGATATGGTGCTGATGGCAATAATGCAGTGGAGTGTTTAGCTGAGAAGGAGCAAGTCTATGCCTTTCAACAATTTAGGCAAGGAGGCTCTTACTTTAATAATCACGCTGGAGTTCATCCCAATTTGAGGTTCTCTAGCCAGAATGTTTTGAATCATACACCTCCATCCCCACCATAACAAATCTATGTTCCACCCCATCGGAATCAACAACAAGGCTTTCAAAAGCCTCCTTCTTTCCCACCGCCGCATCAGCAAGGTGCCTCTTCTAGTTGTAATAATGACATAGCTGAGTTGAAGTCACTGGTGGAAACACTTGCACTTCAAATGCAGATAAATGACCAAGCAAGGGATGCTTTTATTAAATTGCTTGAGTCCCAGTTAGCTCAATTGGCTACTAAGTAAGCTTCAAGACAACCGCTCCAGTTACCGTCACAACCTGACAAGAAACCACATAAGACGGTAAATCTGATCATTTTAAGGAGTGGTCTTTCCTATGAGGGACCCAAAATGCTAAAGGAGAATGATTCACTTTCAGACTCGGCGGTTGAAGCTACTGTTTATAAGAAGGCGTCTTTTGACGAAAAAGTAACGGATTCACGTGGTGTACTCGATCGACCGTTTTTTATGGTCGATCGAGCATATATACTGAAGAAGTGCTCGATCGAGGGGATAAAAATGATCGATCGAGCAGTGAGGAAAATAGGTCCCTCGATCGAGTAACCCAAACTGCTCAATCGAGCAAATTGTCTGAGAAAACCTCTCGATCGAGTGGTGAAGTTTCTCGATCGAGCAATATTAATGCTGAGGTTGATAAATTGTCGTCTAAATCTAATTTGGAAGATAATTATGCAAATAAGGTTAATTCCTATAAGCCCCAAGTTCCATTTCCAGGGAGGCTTTGGAGGACAAAGGTGGAACAACAATTTGGCAGATATATCGATCTTTTGCGGAGTCTTAAAGTCAACGTGCCCTTTGCTGAGTTACTCACCTAGGTACCCTCTTACTCAAAATTTATGAAAGAAATTCTTTTGCGTAAAAGGGATGTAGATGAAACTGAAACGGTGGCTTTGATTGAGGAGTGCTCTGCACTTCTTTAGAATAAGACTCCACCGAAATTAGCTAACCCGAGTAGTTTCTCAATTCCCTGTCATATTGGAACTTATTTGATAGATAATGCACTTTGTGACTTAGGAGCTAGCGTAAGCGTCTTACCTCTGTCTCTTGCAAAGAGACTTGGTTTAACAAAATTTCAATGCACAAATATGACCGTACAGATGGCCGATCGCTCATTATCACGGCCGTTAGGAGTCTTAGCGGACATCCCTGTCAGGATCGGGAAATTCTCTATTCCCGCTGATTTCGTAGTCTTAGACATACCTAGGACTCATACACTCCCATTATTTTGGGAAGACCATTTTTGCATACTACTCATGCAATAATTGATGTCGGGGCTAAGACTTTGACCTTTCAGGTGGGTGGGAGGATTTGACATACACCCAGTCCAGTGTCCGCAGGGCGCCCATGCAAGTCATGCCCTGGAACGCTATTCCCTCTATACACCTCGACAAGGATCTCTCTAGCACTATTATTGAGTCATATACTGCTGTTATGACACCTCCACCCCAGTTTGGGAGCGAATTGGAGGACCATTCTGCTGTTTTTATTTTAACAAGACTTGGCGGAATGGACAGTGGAGATCCCGTTGCTAGACTTGGTGCATTGCAATTGGAGCCTAACACTAATGGCGTTAAAGATCACAAGGGGCATGGAAAGAAAAAGTCTGACAAAGAAAAGAGGAAGGATGCAGATTATGAGGTGAGCTATTCTCATTCCGATTGATCATTTGTTTGGAAACCGAAGACGGAGGTCACTAATGCTGAAGGAACCTCGTCGAGCCAGAAGCCCAGCTTTGGGCTATTTAATTGCTTCGGAAGATGATACGGGACGTTATCCCGTTTGTAAACATTTTTAAATTTGAAATTTTGCTAGACATTTATTTCGTTATTTGCTTTAGCCTTTAGTATTAGTTTAGATAGATTTAATTAGCTCAGGACGAATATAGACTGCATATTATTATTTTGATATTTTGCGGGAAGTATTTTTGCTTATATTGCAGGTTTTGGGAGGAACACTAATCATTGGGAAGCGTGCCAAGAAGAAAGCCCTCGATCGAACACTTTATGTGCTTGATCGAGTAAATGCCCAAGCAAAAGTCTTTGATCGAGTTGTTCAAACCTCTCGATCGAGCAAGCCAATTTCAAAGGGTTCTCGATCGAGTAGTCAGATCACTCGATCGAGTATATGGAGGAGGAATATTCTCGATTAAGCAGTTCTAAACCACTCAATTGATCAGTTCAAGCGCTTAAACAGATGAGGGAGTTTTCTTTTCTCTCACCTTATGTTCATTTGCTTGTTTTATGTTCTTCCCCAATTGCTTCGACACCCTCAAATCCCTAACCTAATTTCCTATTTTCTTCCCTAAATGTACCAAAAAAATTACCCAAATACTTTCTAAGCATCAATTAAACCATTTACCCTTAATTGCATCATCAAATTCTCGTTTAATTTGGGGAATTTTCGAAATTAGGGTTTCGAAAAAATTGATTTATTTCGATTACTTGCAGTTTCCTTTGGTTTTAATTGATTATATTATTGGGTAATCGTCTATGTAAGTTCCTTTCCCTTTCTTTATTGTTTCATGGCAATTTTCCCTTAGTTTATACAACTTAGGGTTTTGAAAATTGATTTGGGGAAATTCGATTTTGTTGATTGATTTTAATAGGAACTTGCATTTTGTTATAGTTATGGAGAGTTCCAAAGACGCCAGTATCGAGAAGCCCTCTTTGACGGCTTCTGTTGCGACACCGTCATCTTCTATGGCCGTGGTCCCTACTGCCACCACGGTTACTGCTACCGACATCGTTGCTGCTGTCACTACTACAGATGCTATTACAACGGTGTCGACCCCTGCTGTGACGACACCCGTTAGTGTCACTGCTCCTGTTGTCACTACTCCTGCTGCTGCCGTTACTGTTACTGTCACAGCTGCTGCTGGTTCACGGTCCGGGATGGGCACGGGTTCCCGTGCTGCTGCTTTACGGGCCCCTGCAAGGAACATTGCTGACACTTTTACGGAATTTCTACCCGAGTTTTAGGAGGTACGATTTTTGTCGCCGTCCCACCGTACTTATTTTTTGAATCTGATGGAATGTCACATGACTTCGACCGATTTGGAGTGTCGATCTTCCTAGAGACTCTAGGAATTTTAGCGCCCGTTGTTGACCTGCTCAACGGGACGGGAATGTCGGGATTAGCTAATTTGAAGGAGCTCACCTATAGGACACTCACCTTAGAATTCTTTAGCTCCTTTGAATTCCACCCTACGGCCTATGCGACTGACCATGGGAGTACTTGCATCACTTTCCGACTGTTTAACACCACCTTTTCTTGGACTTTAGGTGAGTTCGGGGAATGGTTAGGCTTAGTTAGTGATGGCTGCATTGAGCCTCCGAGGAAGCTCATGCCTCAGTTTGGACTACATTGTCACACATCCCCTACGGTCAGCGTCGTGGTGCCCACGTCCATCTACCCCCATCCCGCTACTTTCTCCGTCTGCTTTGAGAAACTATTTTTGGTCGTCATGAACCTAACAGTGTTAATAATACTGAGCTATCCATTTTAGTTGGGTACCTGACTGTGGTACCCCTTTTGTTTTCCACATTGCATACATGATAGCTCGGCATTTTAACACTTTCGGGTTAAAAGTATCGGGTACGATAGCGTCTGGTGGGCTAGTGACTCGCATTGCCCGCCGTCTTTTCCCTGACTTTCCCCGTGGTCTTAAGTATCCTGAAAAGGATAATGGCATCGACATTTCAGTTATGTTTTAAATAAACTGGCTAGCTGCTGACCATATGACGTGGAAGAGTGGCGCTTCCCCGTCCGTGACTTTACCTTCACCCTTTCTACCTCGTCTTTCTCCTTTAACTACTGTGACGGGTAGATTACCACCACCTCCACCTTCTTACCTCCTTGACTTCTCTCTTCCCGCTTCTAGGAAGTGGAAGAGGGCTTCCCCTGTTGTTAGGGAAGTCGGAGGGGAGTCTAGACCTACACAGGCTGGGCTCACACCCGCGCCACACCCACGCCCACGCCTACACCTAAACCCTATGCCTCTGAGCCGGCTTTACCGGCTAATTTTATTCCACCTCCTGTTTTTGAGGCGCCCGAGGTTATAGACCAAGGGCGTCGTGATGCTCTTATTTTGGCTATGTGCAGGAGGGTAACTCGGATGGAACGGGATCAGGCTCTCGCCTTATTCCCTCTTTGCGAGTATCACGTGCGTCGAGGCCGTCCGGTGCCATAGGGGTGGCCACATCCTTCTTTTTACCGGTACCCGGAGGAGGGGTACCCACAGCCTGAGAGTGAGGAGGACACGACCAAGAGGGAGGAGAGGATCAGAGCTGATTTGGATGCAAGAGGTCATTCTAGGAGGAGGGGAGAGGGGAGGAGAAGGACCCCATCTTTCAGGTGGTTGACGAGGAGGGTGCTGAGGAGTAGTTGCTGGCTGCTCACTTCCCTAGTTGTCTGGCTGGTTTGGGGAAGTTGTATTTTGTATGTATTTTTGCTTTTCATTCTTATCTCCTTTCGTTTTATTTCATTTATTTTGCATTTGTGTTGTATTTTCCCTTTCCCTATTATTCTGCTGGTGTATGCTGGAGGACAATGAGGGCATTGTCCATTTTGGTTTGGGGAGGGTAATGCACACTTTGAGTCTGCATTTGCATTTGTTTTGCATTCACGTTTATTGCATTTTTGTTTGCATTGTCTTTTATTTGAAAAAAAATTGAAAAATCAAAGAAATTAAAAATTTTGAAAAAAGCAAAAAAATTTCACGTTTATTTTTGCATATATATTGAGTCGGAACAGTATATTTCAATGATGAAATTGCATTGCATTTAGTCCCTTTACTTGAGCCTTGTAAAAACTAAATATCTTTTTGCACAGTCGATTTGCATAATCTACGAGTTTATGTTGAAATTTAGCTGAACGAATAGACTTGACCTAAAATTTTGGCAACCTACTCATATTTTCTAAGATTTTAGATCCTTAAAACTGGTGTCATCCATGACTAGTTCATGTAGGATTGTGAGTAGTTACTCCTTGCATAGCATGTAACATTAATTTTCACAAGTATGAAATTCAATTTCTTATTGCCTGCATACATTCGGGTTAGTGGTTAGTGTCACATGCAGGGAGGTGCTTACATTCCCTTTTCTTCCATTTCTACCCATTAGCTTCACATTTAGCCAAATTTGTCTTTTGACCCCTCAACTACATCCAAATTTATTCTGCCATGTCAAGCTAGTTTAGTTTGTTTTGCGGGTATTTTGTTTATCGTGCCAAATTTGGTTTGCATTGAAAAGACGGGAGTTGGCAGTTTTGGAGAAGGAGAAGAAAAAAGGGAATGAGAAAAATGAAAAGAAAAAGAAGAAAAGCAAATACAGAAAAACCGGGGAAAAGGAAGAAAAAAAAGGAAAGAGAGTTTGAATAATGTCGGTTTCACTCCTATGCTATCATTATATCTTATGAGGAGTTGTTTGCTTTTGGTTTAGTGAGTTTTTATGCCTAATTAAAGGCATTGTGTTCGGTTTTGGAGAGGGATTAGAAGTGGATGTTGTCATTTGGCTTTGTTTAGGTAGCTAGTTTGGCTTATACCCTCACATTTCCAGAATGTTTGGCCCTTCTTGCCCCTTACCTCACTTTTCCAAACTTTTGTAAGCACTCGGCTGTGACGGGACCTTTTTTGGTTGGAATGTATGTGTACGGTAGCTAGAATTGTTTATCTTACTACATTGCATGCATGTTTATGTGGGTAGTAGTCTAGGTGAGCGACTATACTTTTAATTCTTTCTCTCTCAAATATACTTGCTTACCCTTTGCTTCATGAGAGAAGAGTGACCCATGAGAGTCCATTTTTAAAGGTCTTGCAAGGTCGACGATTCAGCTTTATTATAAACATCTTATAACTCGTTTGCATTTGACAGTTTTTGCTATAAGTGTTAGTTTGCTTGCATTAAATTTGTTTAAGGGGACGATTTGTAGCTAGTTCCGAGTTTTATTCCGTTCCATTAGTTAGTTGCATATAGTTTGCTTGGGGACAAGCAAAGGTTTGGTTTGGGGAAGTTTGATGCGTTCATTTTATATAGTCCTTTTAAGCCTTATTTGCACGCATTTCTATGTAATTCCCATAGTTTTAGGCTACGAAATGCCCTGAATAGTCTACTTTGGTTTGTTTGGCTTTAATTGCAGGAATGGACCCGGAAGGAGCAGAATTGAGCCTTCTACTGTCTCTTTAGCTTGCATTTAGGAGATGGAAGGAATCAGAGCGAGAATACTACTGTCTTGGGTTGCGTGAAGTCGTCTTGTAAGATAAATCAAACGTCCTATGGCTGATTCACTAGCAGCTAATTCGATCGAGAGCTTTTGCTGGATTAGTTGTTCGATCGAGACCTTTTTGATGGTGAAGACCACTCGATCGAACTCCTGCTGTGTTCGATCGAGAAGTGGCTTTTTTGTGTTCCTTGATCGAGTAGTTTTTGTACTCGATCGAGAGGTTTTGGCTAGAGATTAATCGATCGAGAAGTTTATAAGTGCTCGATCGAACACTTTGATATCTGACGCAATATTTTTTGCGTAAACCTTATTTACATAATATCTTAAGTTACGTATTTTGGTTAATAATTATATCTCCTATAAATAGGTGAGATTTAATTAGGTTTAATGATTAAGCTATTATTCATTAACTTCAGAACTTAAGCATTCATTACTTTCATTTACTTCCGTTCGACGTTGCTTTTCTCGGATCTTCGTTTTGTGTAATCTCCTTAATTTCTTCCTATTCAATTTAATTCCCTTTGCAACACTTAATTTCTTGTCCTTTAATTGCTGTTAGTTATTAGAATTTATATTTGGTTTATGCA
This sequence comes from Silene latifolia, assembly GCF_048544455.1. NCBI lineage: Eukaryota > Viridiplantae > Streptophyta > Magnoliopsida > Caryophyllales > Caryophyllaceae > Silene > Silene latifolia. The sequence goes on from NC_133538.1 coordinate 991,923, forward strand.
ATTTCTATTTAATCATCTTTATACCATGTTTATTTTTGCTTTATTTATCGTTGTTAGTTTTATTATCGTTATGAGTAGCTAAATTCCTTATTGCTAGGATTATGGGAGCCATGATAGTAAAATAATGAAGCGATAATTAGTTTAGGAGGTTTTAAATATGAGAATTGTTTTATAGCAACATAACATTAATTACTTGGTTGAGTGCACACAACTAATCTAATTAACCCGGTTAAATTCAGACCTAGGTCGGAATATTGTAATGAACAGACCTGTTATGAATAATAGACTACCCTAATCATAGCGGAAGCTATTTAGGAAGAATCTAGGGCGGATAGCAGACCGGAAGGACCTTTCCACTACCCTTCTCACATCATACCGACTGACCTTACCTTTGGCTGATTTGCGTAATATCATGTTGAACCGACATCCTAACATCTTTCTCTCTATTTGATCACACTCCTTTTCACTCTTTCTAATTTTAATTGTTATTTCTTTTATTGCTTGTAAATTCAATTCATTAGTTAGTTAAAACAACTCAATCAAACCCCCCATTTTCTGACCGTAGACAGACTAGATAACAAGTAGATAGTGACCGCCTCCCTGTGGATACGATACCCGACTTACCTCTGCTGCATTAGTTAGAGCCGGTTAGGTTTATTTTTGATAGGGTTGCGACAGTCGTGTAACCCCCCAAGGTCACGGGTTCGAACCCCCATGCCAACCCCCTTTTCTCTTCCCTTTTTCCACCCCAAACCTGCAACCCAACTCCTCCTCCCCTGTTTTCCCGAGCCCATTCCAAACACCAAACACCAACCCAACTAGCCCTGCACCACACTCCCACCATACCCACCAACCCAACACTCAACCTAGCCCAAAGCCTTGGCCAAACCCGCACCAAAACCCACCCAAAAACCTGATACCCATACCCTGTTTTTCCGCGCAAAACAGGGACTCTCCGAGTCCATTTTCAAGCCCTATCCAACTCATACTCCCTTCCCTCGTTTCTCCTTCTTGTTCCCCAAGCAAAAGGAGATATTTCAACCTATCAAAGCAGCACATAAGATCTTCCCATACCCGAAACAATATCCCTTCCTTATCACCTTCCATAACAAACATATCCACCTCCACCTTCCTTATTCTCGTCCAACTCTCTTTCCCCTTCCACAGGCCAACCTTGAGCATCCTAAATGACCTAGCCCTAGCACCCCTACCATGTTTCCTATATAAACCAACACCCACACACCTTAAAACATGACGAAAAAAGAGACAAAAACCCGCACATTAAACACGGCTCAAAAACCTAGCAAAATACCATCAAACTCACGTAAGAAAGATGCCCTAAACTGCTCTTATACCCATAAACAACGTACAAGTTTAATACAAAGGATTATACAAGCATTAGAGCATCGATTTGCTCTCTTGTTTATGTTTTCCAGCGTCCTGGACAGCCACTGTTCGCGTTTTTTCGAACTCGTGTGAACTGCACCTGTTCTCACTCGTTTTTAATCATTTCAAAGTACCTTTTCATTATTTTATTTTAATAATTCAAATCTTTGGAGTCTAAGGATTCCAGAACATCCTTCGGATTCATATTTGAGTAAGAAACGAAGTCATAATTTTCGTTTGAAAATCGTTGCACGAAGTGCTTTTTACGTGAGAAAGTTTGTTTGTTTTTCGAAATTGTTTTCATTAAATTGTTTCGAAATTGGTTTTATAATCGTTGAAGACGCACCTTCTAAGCAAAGCTGTCATACGGGATCCCGAGTGGTGTCCAAGTCTACATGTAAGTTGAGGGTGCACAAAATCCCGTCTCTTTCTCTTCCTTTTGCTCGTGTATGTCACAGCCTAGTGGCCTCTTTTATTTCGATTTTGCATCGTTCTTTAATTATCGTTTATTTAGTTAATGTTTCATAATTATGAGGTTAATTATGGGTTAATTGTTGTTTAGGATAAATAGTATGTTAATCATACACTTGTATTTCGATTTACGACGCTAACATGCTTAGTTAGAATAATTAACATGTTTAAACTAAAAGTTTGTTAATTTTATGACGATAACATGTTTAAATTAATTAAAATGAAATTTTGGTGATTTTAATTCGATCTCACATGATTTATGCTTGTTTAATTTTAATTATGAAGTAATTAGAATAATTCACATGTCTTATGTTTGTTTTAATTTTAATTATGAAATAATTAGATTAAATCGTATGTTTGTTTAATTAATGATGCATGTATGTTATTTGTATCGTTTATCATGTTAAATCATAACTTGGCCAAATTAATATGTAGAAAGCATATTAAATGAATTAGACATTCATAGATCATACAAAATCCGACATAGGATTTAAATGAATTTCTTAAATAGAATTTAAATGAATTCATCTTTTCTTATGACGATTTCTCGCTAGTTGAATTGCGCATGTTTAGCATCCGATTCATTGCACTTGATGATTAGAATAGTCAACGTTGACCACCTATTTTGGCTGTTTGATGCCTCGGCCTTCGTGCCAATTTTGCTTCAATTTTTTTGTTTTATTTAATTATTGCGGTTTTTCAATTATTATTGTAATTTAATCGTTGTAATTATTGTAATTAATTCAAGTAATGTAATTTGTGCTTTAAAATATGGGTGTAGTAAGTCCTTTATTTTGAGTCAAAATGATTTTACAAAACCTTTGCTTTAGTTGGTTAAATTGAAGTATTTAATCAATTAAATCGAAGTGAGTGCGCAAAACAATGATGAAGCCAAGGACAAAGTTCTATGTGAGCCATGGTCTCATCATTGGCTTGTTATTCGACGCCTAAGTAGGCATGTCAAGCGTGAGACAAGTGTCATCTATTAGCAATTGTATTTAGATCGAGGTGTATCTTTAATTCAATTGTTTGCAAATCGAGTTGACGAGAATCGTCTGGGTTGTAATAGTTAGTTCCCCAAAGGCTCCCCCATTCCCATCTAAGCCATGCTTTTGAATGCTTGTTAGTATAGTTCAAATCACCCTCACATGCTAAATCACTTGGACATGTTGGGAAATGTGTCCTCAACAATAGTGCGATCACATGATTTAAATATCATTATTAAATCTCATTTTAAGAATACATGTGGGATGTAATATTTTACAAGTCAACTGGTCCACACATATCGGTAATGATTGGCTGACTAGAGTTTGACATTACTGTCGTGCGACGGTGGTGATCAGTTGATCCCCTTAGGTCATACCTATAGGGAAATACTCTTAATTGATTATTTAATTAATCGTATACCGATACGAGTTAATTAAATTGCTTAAAATTGACGGATAATTTTGTGAGTATAATTTACGTATCTTATTGTAAATATGATTAAATAAGACACGGTCTAAGTAATCGAATTGTTTTATTACTTAGATGAAATTATTGTTTACAGAAACAATTGAAACAAAATGAATAAATTATTATAAATACAGAATGTTGTAGTTTATAATTTGGAAACTTTTGGTACAAGTAATTACGAATTACTAGTCGATTTTGTAAATGACATATTTTATGAGTATGTTGATTTTTAATATGTTAAAAATACATTACAATTTCATATGTCAAGTAACATGTCACATATGTTACAATTGACAAATGACAAAATAAAATGGAGCATCCATTTTATGTTGTATATGCCAAAATAATGGAGGGAGTATATGATATACATTGTGTTTTTATCTTGAGTGGAAAACACAATAATTATACCTAAAGGAGTAGCCATGCACACCTATGCTTTTGAGAAGAGCAAAAATAAAAGGTATTGGGCTACCTACCCAAGGCCCTCTCTCTCTCTTCTCTTTTTCGGCCCTATCAAAAGAAAGAGGGCAATTTTTCCTCTCTAATTATTCATTCATTTTTGTGATACAAAATACAATTTTCTAGTGTAAGAAAATGGATAATCTCTACAATGTATGATTTTTCTAGAGAAATAAACTCACAAAAATTACTCCTCTCTTGACCGAAATATTCAAGAGTAAAATTACAATTTATATTGTGTCAATTTTATAGTAAAACTAATATTATTACTAGATCTAAATAATATTAGTTATTATGAGTATTCCTTGGGTATATGCTTTTGGGAGGGATTCTATACTTGAATCCTTGTTCTTCCATTTGGAGAGCTCAAGAACAAGTGAGTAGGAGAACTCACTTGTGCCCATAAGAACCGAAATTACAATGTAAGGGTGATTTCTTCTTTATTTTGCTACCTTGTTTGCATGCATAAGACCTTTATTTAATTTTATGAAAAATTAATTTAAAACATATATGAGTATGTTTATTTATATAGATCTACATTTCCTTCAATCGGTATCAAGAGCCACGGTTGTTTGCATGCAAATCGGTTAAAAGTTTTTCCGAGTTATAAGAATAACATATAAAACTTGTAAAATTTGTGTTATTATGATATATCACGAAATTAATCCATGCAAGTTAATATTTCTGGTCCTAAAATGTTTTAGGATATTTTGGTTAATTGTTCGGATTTTTATTGTTCATATTATACAATAATGGCATTTAAATATGATTTTATGAGTAAAAATGTCATTTTTGGTCTAAAATTAGCTATACTTCGAATTTTCCATTGATTTTTGGATATGTTGTCACATATTTTATTTTGAGATAACCTGTAAATTTTCAGAATTTCTGGACTTGTTATGCTGGAAAAATGGATTTTTCATTATTAAATTCGGATTTAGGTGAAAAATAGGTTAATATGAGTTAAATTTCGAATCTGGTCATAGAAAATTAATATGTTGTCACATGCAGTTTTACAAGATGTGTGTAAAATAATTGGCTATAAAGAAGTCTTTTTGCATGATTTATGGATTTTTGAAGAGAAATAGCATAAATAGTGACATTATTAGTGAAAAATTAATAAAACATAATCTATGACTTAGGAAAAACGTCTAATGTTGCATTTTATTATCTTTTTCAGATCTAAAATTGAAAAGTTAATGAAAATAATTTTTCCATGTTTTTATGATTATTTTATTAAAAATCGATAAACCGCAACATTGTTTTTCCGGAAAAATTTCGAAATTGTTAACCTAAGATTTTGAACATTATGAGTGTCATGGTATTTTTCCAGAATGTTCATGAATTTAAATTTCAAATTTTGAATTTATTTGAAATTTTGTGATTTATTTGAAGTTTATAGCTTATTTTTGTAATTTTTGGTCCATTTATGAACAATTCTATAAAATATAGGTTAATTATGGTCAAATTATTAGTGAAGACTAAATTTTGAGTCCTAAGAGGTTAGGGTAATTAACTTATGCATAAATATGAGTTTATGTATTTTTGTGATTATAAAATGTTGAAATCACGCAAATCCGTAAAACCGAGTAATATACGATATTGGCTATTTAAAGGCGATTTAGCATAAAATTGAGCATGTTCATACATATTATAATGCTGCATTTTTCTTTATGATTGTCATAATTTTAATTTATGTAATTTTGTATTATGTAATTTTACTTAGTATGGCCTTAGATTTTAATTGGTATTTCCCGAAATGTATGGGAATATCGATTCGGTTGTAATTTTATTGTGATCTCGTATCACCGTTTTGTAATTTAATAGATTTATTTTATTTTAGTTACAAATGTATAATAGGAAATTATGTAATTTATTATGTAATTTTATTCATTCCGGAATTCCAAAAGACGGATTTCTTCAAGAATGGCGATACATAAAGACGGTGGTACCTCGAGATGCGTGCCACAACCGAAGTTCAAGGGACCAATGGAGTTGGTTTCCGAATATGTAATAGTTAAATAGTTTTTCTATTTTAGGAAAGGCCATACTAGGATTTATTTATTTTTATGCTTGCATTTTATTTTATGTCGCATGCATCGCTAAATCGCCATAACTAAAACATGCATCCTATTTTATCGAGTTCATCGACCGTGTCAATTAAAATTATCGTAGTTCACCGCTTTAGTTCACTTAAAACGTGATAGATAATAAATTGACATGACCTCTCGCTAAAACAATCAATTGAGACATAGCCTTACCAAATAGTAGAAACCATGAAAACCTATTTCGCGAGGGAGTGCGCTCGGCCCCACCGGGTACAAACCTTGTTACGTAGGGGAAGTGGGTGATAAATGTCTATCCACCGAATTCATGTTGATAAGGGATGTATGGCCACACCGTGCCCAAGTTAATGTGGGTTTGGATCATGGACACATTTATTCTAAATTTGGATTGAACTCAACAAAAGTTTTTGATAAGGGATGTATCGGCCCCACCGTGCCCTTGTCGAATGTGTTTTGGGCTAAAGATAAATGTTAATGTAATATTATCGACCAAGAGTTCTAAAAGTAGAATCGATTAAACGTTAATCCACCGAGTTATATTGATAAAGGATGTATCGGCCCCACCGTGCCTAAGTCAATATGAATTTGGGTCTTGGAATCATTTATCATAGTTGGGTAGAGGTCACTATGTAAATGCTATACTTGTTTTTCAAGTATTAATAAAACGATAAATGTTAAGTTTTCCACTATTCCGTTGTTATATTGTTCTATTTCTTTATCACAATTAATATACGATATCATTTCGTTTTTGATTCAAAACTCCATTAAAACATCGTAACTAAAGACAAATATGAATTTGCTTCTAAAACCTCATATGAACCATTGCTAAGGATCTTTGGTAAAGAGTATAGATTAAAGTTATTCATTATCAAACAGGTTTTTGATTCTTGACTAACACATCTACTTACAATGGATTATTTTTCATGTACTTAAATGAATTAAGTACCTTGAAGCGATAAATTGTTTTGGTAATTAGTTTTGTCAAGAATTCGTAATTGACCAAAATAACGCAACCACTTCAATGAAAGTTTTAAGACTAAAACGAACAAATGAAGAGTAATCTTCATGAATTCAATTTTGCTTCTCAAAGCAAAGACTCATTGAAATGAGTGGGAGCATTCTCTTAAACCGTTAAGATGAGGACGAGGTTCAAGAAGTAAAGATAATAATGGAATTGATACAAGGTAATGTTAAAAGTAAAGTCATTGAGGAATGACGATACTAAACCTATCAATCCCGACCAATAAAGTTTCCATTGTCTTAAATGTTGGACACAAGAAAGGAAACTACCCCAAATTATTGAAGAATCAACAAGTTAGTTGTGGGACATCTAATGGGACCTTCTTCGTTAAATGTTTATTTGATTAAACATAATTTTGCTAGTATTACTTCGTCAATATTAGAAACCGGTGGTGGTTTTCATCATTATGTTTGATACATAGGATGATTAGAATATGACGACTAGCAACAATGAAGTCAAGAGATAGAGTCATTGTGTACTAAATCTAGTTTTCGGGTTTGGAGTTGTACTTAATTGTGACTATTAAGTACATAAACTCTAAATAAGAATACAATTTGTTAAAGATACAAAAGAGGTTTCACTTTTGTGACCCTATACACCATGATTTGATGTATGGCTAGCCCATCATCAAGGTGATTATATTCTAAACCAAACTAGAATAATATATCATGAAGATGATGCAAGACTCAAAATTGGTAACCCAAGATTAAACCTTAAAATTTTGGAATGATGAACGCAAAGAGTTATCGAGTACTCTTGAAACCACTAGATTGTTAATGGTATATGCGTATCTTGTATTCAAAGCAAGATGTCTCGTGCCTTTTGGTTGAAAAGGAGATCGAGGTTATAAATCATTGATCGATAATAGGTTGATCATTCTCTTTTACCAACGATTTAAGTTGACGCTAATGTGTTAACTTAATAAGGTAAATAGAAAATCTTTAAAGAAGTTTAAAGAGTTAAAGAAATCACGATTTAGTCGTGATGGGATTATCAAAGTGAAGACTTTGATATAAGCCAATGGAAATGTGATCTAATATCACAAGTTAATCTCTCTTAGCACGCATTATAAAATAATGTGTGATTGAATAAGAAATCAAACGCTATTCGATATGGTTTGGACTTCAATCAAGTTACTTTGAGTTACATGATCCTTTTGGGGATTTTATCATTTTTGTCTAAATTATTTTTCCACTAAATCGAATCATATGAGATATGAAATGGTAAGGGTACCATGTTTGTAAGTTTTCACAATAAACAAATGCTCATTTTTCCCTTTTCAATTATCACGAGTACACACGGTTTGTGGCTCGTGAAGTCTTTTTCTAAAATGCAAGTTTATTTCTAGAAGACAGAGTGGGAGAAAATTATTCAAGAGCCACAGAGAATGTTATGTCGCAAGAAACTGGTATAAACTGGTATTTCTTGGCTACATGTTTTGTGTAAAATATTGTTTCTTTAAAACCTAGGAGGTTAAATTCGTCACTTGTTAAAAATGATGAATTCATGCTACTTTTAAGAAAGAAAGGAGCTTATAACTTACAAAAGAAATTGTTTGATTCAAGTTGATTACTTCTAGAAAGTAATGAACATATGACTTACATAAGAGTGTTTAAGTCACAACTCAATACAAGGCTTAGAGTCATAAAAATCCGAATCAAAAGGGCTTGATTAGTGACAAAGGGTTTTGCACTAATAAAGAGATATTTCAAAGCAAAATTGGTTGCAATGGGTTTTTCACTAATTGAAATGATTAAGTCTATTTGGATCTTCTTAGGGATTGTGTTTCATTATGAGGTTATGAAATACATAGTGTTGGACCATATAGATATATGATTAAGTTTTGATAATGACAAGTGTATGTCTTATTTTATATACTCTTGCTCGTAATTGTTTGTTCAAGTCTTTGTTAGATTAACTTAGGATTACAAGTTTAGCAAGTAATGTTATAGCTCTCTTAGCTATAACATTGAAGATTTGTGAAGCATCATTCAAGTCATGTCATAGCAGCTTGAGCTATAACATTGAAAGTTCTTAAAGCATCATAAGCAACTGTAACAAGTTTCAAGTATGATGATCATTCAAGTAAAAGGCTAGATCAAGTCTCTAACAAAGCTCAAGATGAAGAGCTCTTGGTCAAGATAAAGAGAAGATCCTTTACTGAACATCTCCAGGAAGTTTAGTTAGTATAGGTCTTCATCTAATGACGTATCTTAAGATAAGAGTATTGGGAAAGTAAAGTTATAGCTATTTCACCTATAACTTTACTAACCAAACTTAAAGTTATAGTTGTTTCTACTATAACTTTAGGTAGCATTTTAAAGGCACGATTTTAATAGTTTTAAAATCATTTTTCAAAGAGTAAAATTCTCTTAAACTTATTTCGAAATCTTTTGTATATAGTAGAGTTGAATTATGGGTTATTATAATTGGTGACTTGCATATTCCTATTGGTTAGTAAAACGACTTATGGGTCGTTATGCTACCTAGGGTTTGCTAGTCTATCTAATCTAACCCTAATCCAAGGAGATAGGTTTTATCCAAGATGGACACGGGCCTAGGGTTTCACCGTGAGTCGCAAACCATTGGGGCGTGTGAGGTTGTTGAGATTAAGTAAACTATCTAATCAAATCTAGCTTATATTTATATAAGATACTTTCCTATCTTTATAATATATGATTTGATTTGTTTACTTATCCTAACATCTTAAAGATATAGTTTTACTTGTTAAATAAGATTTACTTTTATCTTATTTACTTAAAACTAAATTATCTTGGATTAAATTTAGGGAAGAGATAAAAATTTATCTCTTATACCCTTGCCTATTATTCTACGGCATTCTAGGGTTTCGTGCAAACCCTAGTACCTACTTCTACTATAAATACAATTGATCATTCTTCATTTATCTAAGCTTTTCGAAATACAAGAAACTTTGCAAAACATATTTGAGTTTAATTCTTAATTGTCTTATTGTTTTGTTTTAGAAAATATCTACGAAAAGTCGTGCTCTTCAAATTTCTTATCTTTCCTTAAGATTACGTCATAAGATAATAGTACTTCATATTGTTTCTTACTCGTTCAATTGTGTGAACACTTAGAAGAACAATCAAGTGCTTTCTTAGTAACTTAAGATAGTCAAATCGAATATCTAGTGATATTCAAATCGAGTTATAGTTAGAGTTAACTATACGAGTTGGGTTGATAATTTTGTAATCCGGAGTAAGGTACTAAAATTATTAATCGAGAATAGTGGACGTAGGCTTCGACGTGTGAAGCTGAACCACTTCAAATATCGTGTGTCTTTGCATCTTTCGTTTCAGTCATTTCATTCGTTCATAATCAATTAGTTAATTAGTTAAAGTTTAATCAATAAACTTTAAGTAATTAATTACCTTGATATAAAATAAAAAGTAGGCATAATTTTTAAATACTCAATTCACCCCCCCCCCTCTCGAGTATTTCGGGTGTGATAGACTCTTCAATTGGTATCAGAGCCTCGTGCTCTTGATTGCCTAACCGCAAAGAGGCTAGATCCGTCTATATTTTTATCTTTTTATTTTATTTTTATTCCGCTGCCTTACACGTGTGAAATGGATTCCAAGTATCTAAAGTGTCCCGTCTTTGATGGGAAGAATTATGGACTTTGGAAAAACATGATGACACACTACATAAAAGGACATGATTGGGAGTCTTTGGACGATTATAAGGAACGGACCACACAAAATTTTGGTCGCATCTTCGGAAGGCACTACCTATGAGAAAAAGGAAGAAGACTATGTTGAGGCTGATTACAAGAAGGCTGAGAAAAACTCGAAAGCGATAAGCCTGTTACAAAACGGCATGACATCGACTGAATTCGATCGTTTTTCTTCTTGCACTTCGGCCAAGGAAATATGGGATGGTCTTGAGTTGGCCTATGAAGGAACATCGGCTGTAAGGAAATATCGCATTGGTTTGCTGATTCAAAAATATGAACTCTTCAGAATGGAAAATAATGAATCACTTGATAGCATGTCAGCACGATTTTCTACTATAGTCAATGAGCTCAAAAATCTTGGTAAAACTTTCAACTCCGAGGATATTGCTAGAAAAGTACTTAGGAGTTTAACCAAGAAATGGCGTCCCAAGGTCACGGTTATGGAAGAAGTAAGAGATCTCACTTCTCTCCCTTATGCAGAACTCATTGGTGCTCTTATGGCTCATGAACTCGTCTTGGATGACGATGAGGCCGAGTCCAATAATAAGAAGAGCATGGCTCTACAAGCTTCGCCAAGGAAGAAGGAGATGTAGAAATAGAGGGCGAAAACGGTCTTGTTTGCTAAACGATTCAACAAACGCATTTTCAGAAATAAGCAAGCAAAATCGTTCAATAACAATAATAATAAGTTCACCAACAAGAAAGTTTCGAGTCAAAGAATACGTTTGCTAATAGAGGATGCTTCAAGTGTGGAGAATCCGGTCATATGATTAAGGATTGTCCCACATGGGAGAAAATTAAGGATAAAGCAAAACGTGAGAAGACTAAAAGGGAATTCAAGCAAGTAATGATAGCGTCTTGTTGGGGAGACCTAGACCCTGAGGACGACGAAGCATCAGAAGAAGAAGAAGAAGAAGTTGCTAACCTATGCTTAAGCAACGTCGCCTTGACCTCTTCTCGACAATGACAAAGATAGTGTGGACTCCTACCGTCGCTTCCTAGGAGACTCCGATTCAGAAGAAGAAGATGAGGTAAGCTATCTTGAACTTAAGAAGAGGGTTAAGAATTTGTCCAAGAATGCCTTAATAGAATATTTTGAGCAATCTCTTGATAAGTGTCACGAACAAGAGATGGAATTGAAAGATTTGAAAGAACAAATTCTTGATATCGCTGAAGAGAATCAACTCCTTAAAGCAAAAGCCAAAATGCTCAAATCTAAAGTTACAGCTAATACGGCTACAACTTCAGATACGACAAATGCTGAGAAGAAGGCTCTTGAGTCTAAAATTATAGCTAATGAAGCTATAACCTCAGACCTAAAACTCAACATTAAGCATCTTCAAGCCAAAGTTATAGCTAGTGAAGCTATAACATTGGAATTGAGGAAAGTCAAAGAGCTTCTTGAGTCCAAGGCTACGGCTACAGAAACCGTAATCTCAGATCAAAAGAAGGAGATTGAATCTCTTACTCAGCAATTAAAGGAATCTAAGACCGTTCTCTCAAATACTAAAAGAACGCATACCGAAATGGTTCGAGTTCTTAATGATAGATTCCATAACTTTCGTAACAACTATGAAGAGACTCATCGTCCCAAAGTCATAGAGTCAGACCATTCCAAATGCAACAAAGAAATAGAATCCCTAAAAGAATTACTCTTGCATGCTAGAAAGGTTCATGAGAAATGGGAAGGTAGCACACGTGTTCTAAACTTCCTAACTGAGCAATCAGATAATAACATGAAAATGGGATTAGGACACGAGTGCTACGGTCGTAGAGATCACTCTAAATGCAAATCAACCCCTTCCGAACAAGACTTCAGAAAGAGAAAATATACAAATTTACCAGAATATTTGATTTGCAATTACTGTGGTCATCTTGGACATATCCAAGAAAATTGTGTCAAATATGCTCAGATTTAAGTAAAGGAATTGACTTTGTCAAAACATCTGACACTATCTTCGAGGAAAGCATAAATACCCCATCTGAACCAAGTACCAGTGAAAAACGCAACAATGATCATCGTTGGTTCTACGATATGAGCTTCGATTTTAAAAAGGCTACCAAATCAAAACAAACACCTGAGCCCTTCGAAACCAGAGCTCCCCCCAAACAACCTGAAAGACCACGACATAAGGAACCCATAACTCAACCCAAGACGGTTCATAAACAAACCAATTCACCTCCAAAACGTAAAATCATAAAAAGAGTTTGGGTTAGAAAAGACCTAGTTTTTAGAGTGATCGACGTCCAAGGACCCAACTTAGCTTGGGTACCTAAAAACTCGTATCTAATCATTTTGCGAGTTGTGGTGAAAGAAAATAATCTATGGTACCTTGACAAATGGATGCTCGAGGCACATGACCGGAGATATAAACTTATTTCTTTCACTTGAACCCTTTGATGGAGGTAAGGTCACATTTGGTGATAACAAGAAGGGTAAGATCATCGGTGTAGGTAAAGTTGGAATATCATCTTCTCATGCAATTAGTGATGTTTATCTTGTTAGTGGTCTCAAACACAACTTACTCAAGATCTCTCAATTATGCGACAAAGGAAATAAAGTTGTTTTCCATTCGATTCTGTCGAATAATAATTGAAGGAACGAGTAGTGTTGTGCTTGAAGGACACCGTAGAAGGAATGTCTATATGATTGACCTAAATAACATTCCTACTAATTCGTTCACATGCATGAAAGTAACGACAGATGATCCGTGCCTTTGGCACAAAAGATTTGCTCACATAAACTCAACAACATTGAATAAGCTAAAGAAATGGGATCTGGTTGAAGGACTTCCATCAATCAAATTCGATCAAGAAACTCTATGTGATTCTTGTGCCCGTTGCAAGCACGTTAGATCATCGTTCAAACCTAAGAGAATAGTAAGTACCAAGGAACCACTAGAACTCGTACACATGGATCTTTGTGGTCCAATGAAGGTAAGAAGTAGAGGTGGATCCAGGTATGTCTTCGTTCTAGTTGATGATTATTCCAGATTTGTTTGGCCAATCTTTCTAAACTCAAAAGATGAGACTTTCGAGGAGTTTGCGCTCTAATGAAACTTGCCCAAAATAAGTATAAATCAAAATTAATTTCCATTCGTACGGATCATGGCACCGAATTTGATAATCAAGCCTTCATACAATATTGTAGGGAAAATGGTGTTGGGCATAACTTCTCAGCACCACGAACCCCACAGCAAAACGGTGTTGTGGAACGTATGAATAGAACATTGGAGGATATGGCACGCACGATGTTATTGTGTAGTGGCCTACCTCGAAATTTTTGGGCTGAAGCTATTAGTACTGCATGCTATGTTCATAATCGAGCTTTGATTAGACCTATTCTCAAGAAGACTCCTTATGAGCTTCTTAGGGGACGTAAACCTAACATATCACATCTACGTTGCTTCGGGAGTAAATGTTTTGTCCATAATAATGGTAAAAATAGATTAAGCAAATTTGATCCCGAATGACGGCGGTATTTGTCGGTTATTCTAATCATAGTAAAGCATATAAGGTTTTTAATAAAAGAACCTTATGCATCGAAGAAAGTGTTCATGTTGTTTTTGATGAGAATAACATGTTTGACAAAGCTGAACAGGATGAGGAAGAAGATTTGAACGAACCTGATTTCCGGCTATCCAGGGATGAACTTCCAGAATTGGATGAGGAAGATAAAGAAATTGAGGGCACAAATGATGAACAAGGAACCCCTTCGAATGATAAAGGAAAGAGTACTGAGAGTTTAGTTGATGATACTACAACCTCTTCTCAATCCAAGCAATTGGAGGATAAAGTTATAACTGATGAAGATATAACTTCAACTTCAAATCAACGAACTAAGTCCAAAGTTATAACTGATTCTGTTATAACCCCAGACTTGGACTCGGGGGAACAAGGCTTGGACCCCAATCATTCGAAGAAGGCGAGACAAGTTCAGATGAAGATGTGCCTCATATTTCTAAGAAATGGAAATATAAGGATTCCCATGCAATGGAAACCATCCTAGGAAGTTTGAATGAAGGCGTTCGAACTCGGAGAAGACTTAACAATTTATGCTCTTTCTACTCATTTTTGTCAACCATTGAGCCAACAAATATCAAAGAAGCACTTGCCGAACCAGATTGGATCGTGGCAATGCAAGAAGAGCTTCAACAGTTCGAACGAAACAAAGTGTGGCATTTGGTTCCAAGACCTAAAGATCGAACGGTCATCGGTACGAGATGGGTGTTTAGAAACAAGTTGGACGATACAGGAGTGATTGTTTGAAACAAAGCTAGATTGGTTGTACAAGGGTATAATCAACAAGAAGGAATTGACTACGATGAGACCTTCGCTCCTGTAGCCAGACTTGAGGCTATTAGATTATTAATAGCATTTGCTGCTCATAAAGGAATAAAACTTTTTCAAATGGACGTTAAAACAGCTTTTCTTAACGGTTATTTGAATGAGGAGGTTTTTGTTGAACAACCACCAGGATTTCTCGATAGCAAGTTTCAAAACCACGTTTTCAAATTGGATAAAGCTTTGTATGGTTTGAAACAAGCTCCGAGATCGTGGTACGACAGATTGTCAAAATATCTTCTAGAAAGTGGTTTTAAAAGAGGATCTGTCGACAAAACCCTATTCCTGAAGACTGAGGTTTCCGATTTATTAGTCGTTCAAATTTACGTTGATGATATTATTTTTGGTTCAACTAATAATCGTCTATGCAAGTATTTTTCAGATTTAATGACCTCAGAATTCGAGATGAGCATGATGGGAGAACTCAAGTTCTTCCTTGGACTCCAAATCCAACAAACTCCTGAAGGGATTATGATACACCAACAAAAATACATCAAGGAGCTAATCAAGAAATTCGGTATGGAAAATTCTAATTCTAAGCCAACTCCTATGGGTACTGAGAAGAAGTTGACCTTAGATGAGAATGGTAAGTCTGTCGATGAAACGACTTATCGAGGTATGATTGGCTCACTTCTTTATTTAACTGCTAGTCGTCCGGATATTATGTTTAGTGTATGCGTTTGTGCTCGATTTCAATCGTGCCCTAAAGAATCGCACATGATGGCAGTTAAGAGAATCTTGAAGTATTTGATCGGTACATCTAAATTATATCTGTGGTATCCTCTTGAGTGTAATTTCGATCTCATAGGGTATTCAGATGCAGATTATGCAGGATGTTCACTTGACAGAAAAAGTACTTCCGGCATAGCCACATTTGTTGGACCATGTATCATCACGTGGGGATCCAAGAAGCAAAATTCCGTTGCATTATCTACTGCTGAAGCCGAATACATTGCTGCTGGACTGGTATGTTCTCAACTTTTATGGCTTAAGCAACAACTATGTGATTATGGTGTTAATGTTGGGTGTATACCTATTCTGTGTGACAACACAAGTGCTATAATTATCTCTAAAAACCCTGCACAGCATTCACGTACTAAGCATATAGACATTAGACACCATTTTCTACGGGATCATGTAGATAAGGGCAACATAAGAATGGAATTTTGTAGCACAGAAAAACAATGGGCTGACATTTTTACCAAAGCATTGGCTAGAGAACGTTTTGAGATTTTACGATTGGAAATTGGTTTAATTGGTGGCAACTAAACTTGTCACAAAATTTTATTCTCTATATGACTGACTAGATTTGACGAGATTGTATGACTGTGTCCGTATTTTTAGTTGCACTTTTATGTATGTCAACTTTATATTATATTCTGAGAATATTCCGTTTTCTAGTCATATATATTTTAAGTTTATTATGAGCCAAGAGTCGTAACCAACTACTCGTTTCTCTTGCCAAAACCGAAATTTCCATAAAATTATCTCTCACCATATCTTACTTTATCCTTATATATCTTACCATATCTTTTACCCTAACCACTTGTCTATCTTTTGGTAAATCCTTTATTAACAAAAAAAAAAAAAAAAAAAAAAGGAAATTTACCTAACTCATCTCCACACGCCACCTCCACTATCCTACTTCCCCTAAATCTCTATTACCATAATGAGATTCCAACTCCCATAAATACTCCCTCCTACCGTCACCATCACCATCACAAACACAAAACCCAAAGATCACTTTTTAGACTTTTCTACACTCTTAACCTCCAAAAATCCTTTCACCATCATGACTCCTCCCTCAACCCGTTTTCACTCGCCCTCAACTCGGTCCACAACTCGGACCGGGTCATCCAAACCTTCATGCACTAAAACCTATGTCCCTATCAAGACTCCCTCACCTTCTTCAAACCAAAAACCAACTAACCCCGATCATAACCGGGTTGATCATAACTTAGAAGGGAAAAGACGGAAGTTGAATAAAGGGAAAAAGAAGGACGTGGGGTTCGAAGACTCGGTGGAAGAAACTGAGGTTGTAGCTACTCAAGAAGGTCCTCAAAGGACAATGTTTCGGGAATATATGCCGAATGCAACATCAAAGGGGCTTGATACTCTTCGACTCACCGCGGATGAAAGAACCCGTGTCAACAATGTTGTGAGATACGGTATTCATGGTGGTCGTCTCTATTCCGAAAAGTGGTATGGAAAAATCGAAGCCTTGCAATTCTTTAAGGATTTCTTGAATTTTCAAGAATGGAAGAAAGTTTGTTCCTTTGTTGGTCCGATTTATCCTATAGAGGTAATCCAATTTTATTCTTCCGTCTCTGTCAAAAATAATGTGTTGCATGCGATGGTAAATGATTCTGAAGTCAAAATCTCCCTTGCCGATTTTTGTACTCTGTTTTCGGTCCCTGATGATGGGATCGAAATAAATCCGAGTGCGGAATGGGGAGATGTGACGGAGGAAGAGAAGCTTAAAATTAAGAAGTCGTTTGATGTTGATGCTACGGGGTCGAGTAACATGCTTGCGGGATCGTTTACCCCAAAATTGAAATTCTTTCTTAATTTCATTTGGAACACGGTTGTTCCGCGACGGGGTGGTCGTGATAAGTTGTCTAGCTATGAGATGTTGTTGTTGTCTAGGTGGCTCGAGGGAACCAAAGTTAGTCTTCCTCGTCTTGTGTTTCATAAAATCATTCAAACTAGTGTTTGTGTCACTGAGGAAAAATTCTATACAACTTTGGATTTGCCTTATGGCATGTGGGTCTCTCGACTTTTGGAACAAAAAGGGGTGATTGGGATTTCCAGTTATGGTGTAAAGGTGAAAGATGAGATGAGTGACACTCATCTTAAATTGATGAAAGTCGGTGCTATTGGACCCGACTTAGTGTTTTTGTCAAAAGGGAATGTGGTGGAGAAATCGTCTGATGTGGTCTCGGTTATTGAACAAAAATTGGAAGTGTTTATGGCTAGTATTTGTGAGAAATTGGATGCACAAAATAAGATGGTTGTGGAATTGGTCTCGGGTTTGGGAAAAGACAAGGGTGAGGCTTCGGGTTCGAAGGGTTCGGATCATGGTGAAGTCTTGTCTTATTTACATGGGCTTGAAACACGAGTGGATGCTATGGCTAAGGATGCGGCTAGGGCGGCAAAAGAGTGTGTTCGTCATTCTAGCTCGTTAGCTAATTTGGCTAGTCAAGGTGGAGCCTTGTGGAAGGAAGGGAAGGCTATGCATGAGGATATGCGGGTTGTGTACGAGGCTACTCAAGCCTTGTCAATGAAGGTGCTTAATTTTGAGCGGTGTCTCACGGCTCAAGCTAATCACGTCCGTTCATGCTTCGATCGTCTCGACTCTCTTGAGTTTAGGACCCGTCCCGGTTATGTCAACCCAAATGTCGTGAAACGTGACATTCCTTAAACCCGTCCTCTTCTTTTCCTTGCCTTTTCTTTTGTTAGACTTTATATTTTGAATAATTGTCTAATTCGGCCCATTTTGGCTTACTTCCCATTCGGCCCATTTGGCTTAAAACTCTTGTTCTTATTCAGCCCAGTTGGCAATTAGACTAATTTGGTTTGTAGTATGCTTACTTTCTATTTTGGCATGTTAATGTAGATTACTTTCTCGTTTTCTAATATCTCGTTGCATGCTTACATTGTGTCTCGACTAATATTATTCTAGTTGTTTTATGTCTTTTCTTGTCTTTTCTCGTCTTTTCGATGATGTCAAGAGGGGGAAGAAATCTTCGTGACTTAAGTATTTGCCTAAGCTTGCTCCTTGTCGGAATCTTTAATCTCTTAAGGTCCTTAGAAGCTATACTTTGTATATAAGTGATTGTTCTTGCGTTCAACTGTCTATGATTTTTTATAGTATTTTGTTGAGGGGGAACTTACACTTAGTCACAAATCTTAAGAGACTTGTCATCATCAAAAAGGGGGAATTTGTTGGACCATATAGATATATGATTAAGTTTTGATAATGACAAGTGTATGTCTTATTTTATATACTCTTGCTCGTAATTGTTTGTTCAAGTCTTTGTTAGATTAACTTAGGATTACAAGTTTAGCAAGTAATGTTATAGCTCTCTTAGCTATAACATTGAAGATTTGTGAAGCATCATTCAAGTCATGTCATAGCAGCTTGAGCTATAACATTGAAAGTTCTTAAAGCATCATAAGCAACTGTAACAAGTTTCAAGTATGATGATCATTCAAGTAAAAGGCTAGATCAAGTCTCTAACAAAGCTCAAGATGAAGAGCTCTTGGTCAAGATAAAGAGAAGATCCTTTACTGAACATCTCCAGGAAGTTTAGTTAGTATAGGTCTTCATCTAATGACGTATCTTAAGATAAGAGTATTGGGAAAGTAAAGTTATAGCTATTTCACCTATAACTTTACTAACCAAACTTAAAGTTATAGTTGTTTCTACTATAACTTTAGGTAGCATTTTAAAGGCACGATTTTAATAGTTTTAAAATCATTTTTCAAAGAGTAAAATTCTCTTAAACTTATTTCGAAATCTTTTGTATATAGTAGAGTTGAATTATGGGTTATTATAATTGGTGACTTGCATATTCCTATTGGTTAGTAAAACGACTTATGGGTCGTCATGCTACCTAGGGTTTGCTAGTCTATCTAATCTAACCCTAATCCAAGGAGATAGGTTTTATCCAAGATGGACACGGGCCTAGGGTTTCACCGTAGTGAGCTGCAAACCATTGGGGCGTGTGAGGTTGTTGAGATTAAGTAAACTATCTAATCAAATCTAGCTTATATTTATATAAGATACTTTCCTATCTTTATAATATATGATTTGATTTGTTTACTTATCCTAACATCTTAAAGATATAGTTTTACTTGTTAAATAAGATTTACTTTTATCTTATTTACTTAAAACTAAATTATCTTGGATTAAATTTAGGGAAGAGATAAAAATTTATCTCTTATACCCTTGCCGCCTATTCTACGGCATTCTAGGGTTTCGTGCAAACCCTAGTACCCACTTCTACTATAAATACAATTGATCATTCTTCATTTATCTAAGCTTTTCGAAATACAAGAAACTTTGTAAAACATATTTGAGTTTAATTCTTAATTGTCTTATTGTTTTGTTTTAGAAAATATTTACGAAAAGTCGTGCTCTTCAAATTGCTTATCTTTCCTTAAGATTACGTCATAAGATAATAGTACTTCATATTGTTTCTTACTCGTTCAATTGTGTGAACACTTAGAAGAACAATCAAGTGCTTTCTTAGTAACTTAAGATAGTCAAATCGAATATCTAGTGATATTCAAATCGAGTTATAGTTAGAGTTAACTATACGAGTTGGGTTGATAATTTTGTAATCCGGAGTAAGGTACTAAAATTATTAATCGAGAATAGTGGACGTAGGCTTCGACGTGTGAAGCTGAACCACTTCAAATATCGTGTGTCTTTGCATCTTTCGTTTCAGTCATTTCATTCGTTCATAATCAATTAGTTAATTAGTTAAAGTTTAATCAATAAACTTTAAGTAATTAATTACCTTGATATAAAATAAAAAGTAGGCATAATTTTTAAATACTCAATTCACCCCCCCCCCCCCCCTCCTCGAGTATTTCGGGTGTGATAGACTCTTCACATAGCGAGTGAATCTAAAACCCACTTCTTCAATAGAAGGAATGTATTCAATACATGTCTTGAGTTTAGTAGATTCTTGCAACCCTAAGATAATGTGAAACTTGAGAGAGGGTCTTAAGTAGGACATCAATGAGTTAGAATCAACATTTTTATCATGTGATAAAACATTTCTCGATAAGTCGAGAAGTTGTGTTTATACATGGAGTTTAGTGGGAGTTACGGAAATTTTAATTAGTCCGATATGTGGATGACATATTGATCATTGCGAATGATTTAAGACTTTTGGAGTATTATAATACATCTTGAATATCCGGATTTATGAAGATAAATCCACATGATATTAGCGTCAGTAAGAAGTCTTACGTTGATAAGATTCATAACTAGTTCAATTAAATTGAACATATTTGATTGATTTCATTTGCTTCCGCTGCCGAATCAATTAAAAAGAAATGATGTATAACACTTCATATGCTTTGAGTATGATGAATTGTTTTCAAAAATCGAATTTAAGTAATCTTTACCAAGTAAGTCAGAAAAGATTACCCTTAAGTGCTTGCAAAAGCATTAAAGAAGTAAAGCAAAGTGTTTATGATGCAATTTTGTGTAAGGGTGTTACACAAGTGACAATTGACAATTGAGATTGCGCATGGTTTCCGACAAAACCATAATCAAAACACATTAAGATGGTTAAGATACCATTGTGGCTATGTTAATTAAGAAGTAGATTTTCTAAAATCGTTCTAGGCAATAAAGAACAATGAGAGATATTTATAACGGAAATTGAGTACACTTGCAATCATGAGATGTGCAAGAAGGATGAGTCCCGCACACTGTGAAAACAGTGGGAGCTATTCTTAGGCTACAGGGCCTATGTCTTGATTGGATTTCGACACGTACTCAGAAAGTTTTGTAATGCAAATGTATACATTACAAAGGAAAACGAGTATGTAGTAAGGTTGAGTAAGGTACAAGAAATTGATAAAACCTACTAACCAAAGCCTTCTCAAAGGCTAAACATGATGAGTCATGTCATTTCAATTGAATTGAAATGAACAACTACGTACAAGATCAAATTAGATTATAGAACATGAAATAGTAATCAGGCATTGACTATTCATGTGTGATAATCGCATTTGTCGTTCGAGTTTTATTTTAAAACTCTTTTATTATACTTTGTTACATCCAAACGGGTTGTGGAGACAATTGAACCCCGTTAAAGTGAACACGGATTAACATTGTATTTGCCCATAGTTACTTGTATGAGGTGACGTCTCGAAGTGACTAGAGTGTGATGCGATTGATGGCAAGTTCAAGTGCCATAGAGTCATGTGAGATGACTAGTCGATCACATAGGCGATCGTTAGGAACATTTTATCGGGCCCTATGACCGCTTATAGAGTTCTGGCAATTTATATAGCCTGGTCGTGGCGAGAGCTACTATAGTATTCAAATGAGTCGATTCTTTTGACTAAAGACTATTCGCCTAAGATTGCACAGTTTCAGATTAACTTTGATTTGTGTTACTACGACCTTCGTAAATGGGGTCAAATGGGCATATTTTGGGTTATGATGGCTGTGGCTAGTCGAAGGGAATGAGTGCGATAGGAATTGTCCATTCCCTTATCAGGGTTAAAACAATATCTCAGGGCCACTCGAGGAGTAATGAACTGGAAATGCGTGGCCACGCTCGGAAGGTATCTATGATAGATAAATCCGGTCAAACAGTTATTCTCCAGATCGAGGAAACCACTCTCGATATGATCACTTGCAAGTACGACCTGAAAGACACCTTGCATTGAGTGGGAGATAGTAATAGGACAAGAGAATTGGTGACGCACACTTGTCGAGGACAAGTGGGAGATTGTTGGGAAATGTGTCCTCAACAATAGTGCGATCACATGATTTAAATATCATTATTAAATCTCATTTTAAGAATACATGTGGGATGTAATATTTTACAGTCAACTAGTCCACACATATCGGTAATGATTGGCTGACTAGAGTTTGACATTACTGTCGTGCGACGGTGGTGATCAGTTGATCCCCTTAGGTCATACCTATAGGGAAATACTCTTAATTGATTATTTAATTAATCGTATACCGATACGAGTTAATTAAATTGCTTAAAATTGACGGATAATTTTGTGAGTATAATTTACGTATCTTATTGTAAATATGATTAAATAAGACACGGTCTAAGTAATCGAATTGTTTTATTACTTAGATGAAATTATTGTTTACAGAAACAATTGAAACAAAATGAATAAATTATTATAAATACAGAATGTTGTAGTGTATAATTTGGAAACTTTTGGTACAAGTAATTATGAATTACTAGTCGATTTTGTAAATGACATATTTTATGAGTATGTTGATTTTTAATATGTTAAAAATACATTACAATTTCATATGTCAAGTAACATGTCACATATGTTACAATTGACAAATGACAAAATAAAATGGAGCATCCATTTTATGTTGTATATGCCGAAATAATGGAGGGAGTATATGATATACATTGTGTTTTTATCTTGAGTGGAAAACACAATAATTATACCTAAAGGAGTAGCCATGCACACCTATGCTTTTGAGAAGAGCAAAAATAAAAGGTATTGGGCTACCTACCCAAGGCCCTCTCTCTCTTATCTTTTTCGGCCCTATCAAAAGAAAGAGAGCAATTTTTCCTCTCTAATTATTCATTCATTTTTGTGATACAAAATACAATTTTCTAGTGTAAGAAAATGGATAATCTCTACAATGTATGATTTTTCTAGAGAAATAAACTCACAAAAATTACTCCTCTCTTGACCGAAATATTCAAGAGTAAAATTACAATTTATATTGTGTCAATTTTATAGTAAAACTAATATTATTACTAGATTTAAATAATATTAGTTATTATGAGTATTCCTTGGGTATATGCTTTTGGGAGGGATTCTATACTTGAATCCTTGTTCTTCCATTTGGAGAGCTCAAGAACAAGTGAGTAGGAGAACTCACTTGTGCCCATAAGAACCGAAATTACAATGTAAGGGTGATTTCTTCTTTATTTTGCTACCTTGTTTGCATGCATAAGACCTTTATTTAATTTTATGACAAATTAATTTATAACATATATGAGTATGTTTATGTATATAGATCTACATTTCTTTCAGGACAAAGTAGATTAGATGCATTAAACGATTAGAAACCAAGCTCACATGTTAGGATCAAAATGATGTTTTGCATTCTTTTACAACGAATCGTAGTTTTGTCGAATTAGCCATCGTAGTCCTTAGTAGAGGTCGTTATTGCAATGGGCAGGGGTGTGTGTTTTATTAATGAACTTCCCATCACGTACTTTCAACAACGAACTCAAATCTCGTATTTAAAATGGTTCCTAAATTTCCATAAATTTGGTGGCGACTCTAAACGATTTTCAAACCCATGGATTGCGATCAAATCCCCACATCCACAATATCCAACTTAGTATGGCAAGTAAGTTGGAGTCAAACCCAAAGGACGTGGGTATTCAAATTGTTTAATCTAATTATAGTTGCACTAGGGTTGTCACAATTGAATTGGGTAAAGAGTATGGATCAACTAACAACTACTAACAACAAATGTAAATAAATATAAACAAGGCAAGTATGTAAATAATAAGAGTGGAAACAATAGATTAAAGACACTAGCGTGTCATGGGATCATAGGAAAATCATGGTAAAATCACATAAATGAGTCACATAAATACAAGTGTTGTGTTGGAATCAAGTTAATTTATGTCTTTCAATTCCTAGGATGACTTAGTTCTCGGAGTTGAGTTTATTTATAGCTTATGACACCTACATCGACTTGGGTCTCCCTATTCAAATATATGCATGGTCTAACAATCCATGAGTTGATTTATGTCTTACAAGTCTTGTTGAAAAGATAGAGAATCATGCTATGTTGTCAAACAATCATTTCATCAAACATAACATGTGCATAAGTTGAAAACACAACAAGAAATCATTCATATGAAATCATTAGGCATGGAATTATTTTATAATTACTCCCCTAATCCCCCACTAACCATAGTTAAGAGACAACTTATAAGTCATCATGATTAACATGTCATAAATGGTGTCAAACATCTTATTAACAAGCATAAACATGATGATGAAGTGAGATAATAAACAAAGGATTAATAAGTAATTAAAGGAATATTGAGAAGTAATACCAACTAATTGAACAATAAAAGGAAGGAAATCTTGAATAAAGATGATGACTTGTCACTAATCTTCAAGCATAAACCCAATAAAATCCAAGAATAATGCTAGATCTAGAAGTATTTGAAGAGTAATTAAGGAACGATTATATTAATTGGGGAAGATTAAGTCTAATCTACTCCTAATCCAACCTAAGCCTCCTCTAAGAGGATTTGATTTGCTTCTAATTATAAGAGTGGTATATATAGTAAGTAAGTTTAAGGGTTAACTAAGGGCTTAAATGAAGGCTAGGTCCAATAAGAGGATCCATCGACTTGCCAGACCCACTGGAGCTCGTGGAAGCTGAGCCCTGAAGAATCAATCCTGCTAGCCAACTCGGGCAAGCTGAGTAGGGGCTCGGGCGAGCTGAGCTTAGCCCGGGCGAGCTGGTGCTCAGCTTGTCTATTTGAGCTTCAATTGTAAAACGGACGTCATTTCCTCATATAAACTCCTATTGGAGTGATTCAAAAGCCTAGACAACTTGCTTTTTCAACGCTGTTTCATCTTAGTTTGTTTCCAAGCAATTTCCTCTTATAATGGCTCCCTTCTCGTCATTCTTGCTCAACAACTTCTGGGGATTAACTCTTGGGTCATGGGGATTGTCCTTCATTGACGGAAACTTGCTTTATTGACTAAGGCCTTTAGTCTTGGTCTCCTCTTTGGTTCTTGGTTGTTAGATATAATGAATTTAGCTCTCTTATGCTCCATTTAAGCAAGGCTAGTGTTCTCACCTACCAAAGGCACCAAACCTCATAGAATTTGCATAATAGGAAGCAAAAGACAAGAAACAGCCCTAATAATCACATAAAAGCATCTGAAATGAGGCTAGTTAGGGGACTAAATGTGCGTACATATGAGTCACATCAAATATCCCCAAACCGAACCTTTGCTCGTCCCGAGTAAAGAGGTGACTAAAACTATGACCTTTATTTATACTAATCCTATTAGCGTATCCGACGTGAGACAATTAGCGGGTCTCACTCCGCCCCTTCATCTCATAGCAAGATATTCATGAGATAGAATGCCTTCTTGCAAGGCAAGGTGGGGCTTGCCAAAATGGCAATGCTGTTAGAAATCTATATCTCATTATTTAACATACTCATATATGTTCTAATTAATTTAGTCATAAAATTAATTACAAATCTTATGCATGCAAACAATAAGTAAATATAAAGAAGAAATAATCATTCTTACATTGATTATTTCGGTTTTATGGGCACCAACAAGATCTCCTTCTTGTTAGTTCTTGAGCTTCCAAATATTGGATGAACAAGGTTCAAATTAGAACCTCTCCCAAAAGCATATACCCAAGATAACCCCTTAAAAGATAAATATTATTTGACTAGAACAATATATATCTTACTAAAAATTGACCCAAAATATTTATATTGGTCTCCATTATTTCGACATAGAGAAAGGAATTTTTGGAAGTTATTATCTCTCTAATTTCTCATAAGATGTTGAGAGGAAATTATATTTCTTACTCTAGAAATATTGTATGAAGATGTGAATGAATTATTAGGGAGAAAACCTCTCTAAATGTGGCCTTGGAAAACCGGGTGGAGTGTGGAAAAAGGGGCCGATGCATGACACTTCCTTCTACCCATAAAATGTAGGTATGTAAGAGTAGGTATTAGTGTGATGATTACACTTTTAAATAAAATATAAAGCACACTTAATACTCTAATCCACCCTAATTATTTTCGGTACATTTTGTGTAAAATGAAAAGTCCATTTTACACATTATTTTGTCAATATGTCATATGTAACATGTTCCAAGACATTATGTGTATAAGATGTATTTTTAACAATTAAAAATCAACATATTTATAAAATATGTCACTTATAAAATTTACCTAGTAATTCATAGTTACTTGTACCAAAAAGTGTTCCCGAATTATAAACTACAACATTCTGTATTTATAATAATTTGTTCATTCCGTTTCAATTGTTTCTGTAAACAATAATTTCATCTAAGTAATAAAAGAATTCTATTACTTAGACCGTATCTTATTTAATCAAATTACAATGAGACACGTAAATATTACTTCCAAAATCGTCCGTCAATTTTAAGTAATTTAATTTACTCGTATCGTCATACGATCAATTAAATATTCAATTAAGAGTGTTACCCTTTAGGTATGACATAAGGGGATCAACTGATCACCACCGTCGCACGACAGTAATGTCAAACTCTAGTCAGCCAATCATTACCGATATGTGTGGACCAGTTGACTGTAAAAATATTACATCCCACATGTATTCTTAAAATGAGATTTAAACATGTGATCATTATGATCGACAATTGTGATCGCATTATTGTCGGAGGACACATACTCCAACAATCTCCCACTTGTCCTCGACAAGTGTGCGTCACCAATTCTCTTGTCCTATTAAAATCTCTCACTCAATGCAAGGTGTCTTTCGGGTCGTACTTGCAAGTGATCATATCCAGAGTGGTTTCCTCGATCTGGAGAATAACTGATTGACCGGAGTTATCTACCATAGATACCATCCGAGCGTGGCCACGCATTTCCAGTTCATTACTCTTCGAGTGGCTCTGAGATATCGTTATAACCCTGACAAAGGGGTGGACAATTCCTATCGCACTTATTCCCTTCGACTAGCCACAACCATCATAACCCAAAATATGCCCATTTGACCCCATTTACTAAGGTCGTAGTAACACAAATCAAAGTTAATCTGAAACTTTGCTATCTTCGGCGAACAGTCTTTAGTCAAAAGAATCGACTCATTAGAATACTATAGTAGCTCTCGCCACGACCAGGCTATATAAATTTGCCAGAACTCTATAAGCGGTCACTGCCCGACAAAGTGTTCGTAACAATCTGCCTATGTGATCGACTAGTCATCTCACATGACTCTATGGCACTTTAACTTGCCATCAATCGCATCACACTCTAGTCACTTCGAGACGTCACCTCATACAAGTGACTATGGGCGAATACAATGCTAATCCGTGTTCACTTTAATGGGGTTCAATGTTGTCTCTACAACCCGTTTGGATGTAACAAAGTATAAAAAGAGTTTTTAAAGTAAAAACTCGAACGAGAAATGCGATTATCACATATGAATAGTCAATGCCTGATTACTATTTCATGTTCTATAATCTAATTTGATCTTGTATGTAGTTGTTCATTTCAATTCAATTGAAATGACATGACTCATCATGTTTAGCCTATAAGAAGGCTTTGGTTAGTAGGTTTTATCAACTTCTTGTACCTTACTCAACCTTACTACATACTCGTTTTCCTTTGTAATGTATACATTTGCATCACAAAACTTTGTGAGTACGGGTCGAGATCCAATCAAGACATAGGTCCTCTAGCCTAAGAATAGCTCCCACTACTTTCACAGTGTGCGGGACTCATCCTCTTGCATATCTCATGATTGCAAGTGTACTCAATTTTCGTTATAAATATCTCTCATTGTTCTTTATTGCCTAGATCGATTCTAGAAAATCTATTTCTTAAATAACATAGCCACAATGGTATCTTAACTATCCTAATGTGTTTTTATTATGGTTTTTTCGGAAACCATGCGCAATCTCAATTGTCAATTGTCAATTGTCACTTGTGTAATACCCTTACACAAAATTGCATCAAAAACCCTTTGCATTATATCATTAATGCTTCTGCAAGTACTTAAGGGTAATCAATATGTCTACTTGGTAATTATTTCTTGAATTCTATTTTGAAACAATTCATCATACTCAGAGTATATGAAGTGTTATACATCATTTCCTATTTAATTGATTCGGCAGCGGAAGCAAATTGAATCAATCAAATATCTTCAATTTTATTGAACTAGTCATGAATCTTATCAACATGAGACTTCTTATTAGACACTAATATCATGGAGATTTATCTTCATAAATCCGGATATTAAAGATGTATTATAATACTCCAAAAGTCTTATATCATTCTCAATGATCAATATGTCATCCATATATAAGACTAATTAAAATTTCCGTAACTCCCACTAAACTTCATGTATAAACACAACTTCTCGACTTATCGTGAAAAGTTTTATAACATGATCAAAACATTGATTCCAACTCATTGATGTCCTACTTAAGATTCTCTCTTAAGTTTCGCATTATCTTAGGATTGCAAGAATCTAAAAAACTCAAGACATGTATTGAATACATTCCTTCTATTGAAGAAGTGGGTTTTAGATTCACTCGCTATGTATTTCATAATAATGAAACACAATCCCTAAGAAGATCCAAATAGACTTAAGCATTTCAACCAGCGCAAAACTCTTTGCCACCAATCTTGCCTTGAAATCTTTCTTTATTAGTGCAAAACCCTTTGTCACTAATCAAGCCTTTTATTTCGGATTTACATGGCTCTAAGCCTTGTATTTAGTTGTGACTTAAACACTCTCATGTATGTCATATGTTCATTACTTTCCAGAAGTAATCAACTTGAATCAAACAATTTCTTTTGTAAGTTATAAGCTCTTTAATTTATTAGAAGTAGCATGAATTCATCATTTTCAACAAGTGACGAGTTTAACCTCCTAGGTTTACACAAAACGTCTCATGTAGCCAAGAAAGACCAGTTTCTTGCGACATAACATTAACATTATTTGTGGCACTTTGAATAATTTCTCCCACTCTGTCTTCTAAAAATAAACTTGTATTTTAGAAAGACAGCTTCACGAGCCGCAAACCCGCCGTACTCATGATAATTGAAAGGAAAAAATGAGCATTTGTTTCTTGTGAAAACTTACAAACATGGTAGCCTACCATTTCTTATCTCATATGATTTGTTTAGATTTAGTGGAAAAATAATTTAGACAAAATGATTAAATCCCCAAAAGGATCAAGTAACTCAAAATCATATCGAATAGCGTTTGAATTCTTATCCAACCACACATTATTCCATAATGCGTCCTAAGAGAGATTAACTTGTGATACTATATCACATTTTCTTTGGCTTATATCAAAGTCTTCACTTTGATAATCCCATCACGACTAAATCGTGCTTCTTTGAACTTTTGAACTTCTTCAAAGATTTCTCTATTTAACTTATTGAGTGAACACATTAGTGTCAACCTAAATCGTTGGTAAAAGAAAATGATCAACCTATTCTGTATCAATGATTTATATTCTCGATCTCCTTTTCAACCAAAAGGCACGAGACATCTTGCTTTGAATACAAGATACGCATATACCATAAGATCTAATGGTTTCAAGAGTACTCGATAACTCTTTTCGTTCATCATTCCAGAATCTTAGGTTTGATCTTGGGTTACCAATTTGAGTCTTGCATCATCTTCATGATATATTATTCTAGTTTGGTTTAGAATATGATCACCTTGATAATGGGCTAGCCATACATCAAATCATGGTGTATAGGGTCACAAAAGTGAAACCTCTTTTTGTATCTTAACAAGTTCATATTCTTATTTAGAGTTTATTCACTTAATAGTCACAATTAAGTACAACTCTAAACCCAAAAACTAGATTTAGTACACAATGACTCTATCTCTCAACATTATTGTTGCTAGTCGTCATATTCTAATCATTCTATGTATCGCATACAATGATGAAAACCACCATCGGTTTCTAATATTGACGAAATGGTACTAGCAAAATTTATGTCAATCAAATAAATAAAGAACTAAGTCTTATTAGATGTCCCACAACTAACTTGCTTATTCTTTAACAACTTGGGGTAGTTTCCTTTCTAGTGTCCAACATTTAAGACAATGGAAACTTTATTGGTCGGGATTGATAGGTTTAGTATCGTCATTCCCAATAACTTTACTTTTAACATTACCTTGAATCAATTCCATTTACTTCTTGAACCTCGTCCTTTTCTTAACGGTTTAAGAGAATGCTCCCACTGATTTCAAAGAATCTTTACTTAGAGAAGCAAAGTTGAATCTTATGAAGACTACTCTTCAATTCAATCGTTTTAGTCTTAAAACTTTCATTGAAGTGGTTGCGTTATTTTGATCAATTACGAATTCTAAAAAATCTAATCACCAAAACAATTTATCGCTTCAAGGTACTTAATTTAATTAAGCATATGAGAAACAATTCATTGTAAGTAGATATGTTAGTCAAGAATAAAAAACCTGTTTGATAATGAATAACTTTAATCTATACTCTTTACAAGAGATCCTTAGCAATGGTTCATTTGAGGTTTTAGAAGCAAATTTATATTCGTCTTTAGTTACGATGTTTTAATGGAGATTTGAATCAAAAAACGAAATGATATCGTATATGAATTGTGGTAAAGAAATAGAACAATATGATAACGGAATAGTGGAAAACTTAACATTTATCGTTTTATTAATACTTGTAAATAACAAGTAAAGCATTTACATAGTGGCCTCTACCCAACTATGATAAATGATTCCAAGATCCAAATTCATATTAACTTGGGCACGGTAGGGCCGATTCATCCCTTATCAATATAACTCGGTGGATTAACACTTTAATCGATTCTACTTTTAGAACTCTTGTTCGATAAAATTACATTAACATTTATCTTTAGCTCGGAACACATGCGACTACGGTCACGAATACTTCCGTTGAGCTTAATCCAAATTTTGAATTATTGTGTCCATGATCCAAATCCACATCAATTTGGGTACGGTAGGGCCGATTCATCCCTCATCAACATGAATTCGGTGGATAGACATTTATAACCCACTCCACCAAAGTAACAAGGTTTGTCTTACGGTAAAGCCGGCTCAACTTCCTTGCGAAACTGGTACTTCATGGTTTCTAATTTTTGGTAAGGCTAAGTCTCAATTGTTTATTTTAGCGAGAGGTCATGTCAATTTATTATCTATCACGTTTTAAGTGAACTAAAGCGGTGAACTACGATAATTGTAATTGACACGGTCGAAATACTCGATTAGATAAAAATGCATGTTTTAGTTGTGGCGATTTAGCGATGCATACGACATATAAATAAAATGCAAAGCATAAATTAAATCCTAGTATGGCCTTCCTAAAATAGTAAATCTAATTAAATATTACATATTCGGAAACCAACTCCATTGGTCCCTTGAACTTCGGTTTTGGCACGCATCTCGAGGTAACACCGTCTTTATGTATCGCCTTCTTGAATGACATCGTCTTCAAGGAACTCCGGAATAATTAAATTACATAACAAATTACATAACTTCCTATTATACATTTGTAATTAAAATAAAATAAAATAATAAATCTATTAAATTACAAAATGGTGATACGAGATCACAATAAATTACAACCGAATCGATATTCCCATACATTTCGCGTAATACCAATTAAAAACTAAGGCCATACTAAGTAAAATTACATAAAATAAAATTACATAAAATAAAATTATGACAATCATAAATAAAATGCAGCATTATTATATGTATGAACATGCCCAATTTTATGCTAAATCGCCTTTAAGTAGCCAATATCGTATATTTAACGGTTTTTACGGATTTGCGTGATTCAACCTTTTAAAATCACAATAAATTACATAAATTCATATTTATGCATAAGTTAATTACCCTAACCTCTTAGGACTCAAAATTAGTCTCCACTAACTATTTGACTATAATTAACTCATATTTCTTAAAATTGTTCATTAATGGACCCAAAATTACAATAAGATGCCATAATCTTCAAATAAATCACAAAAATTTCAAATAAATTCAAAATTCAAAATTTAAACTTATGAACATTCTGGAAAAATACCATGACACTCATAATGTTCAAAAACCTTAGGTTAAAAATTTCGAAAGTTATCTAGGAAAAACTATGTTGCGATTTACCGGATTTATCAATTATAATCATAAAAACATGAGAAAAATTATATTCATCAACTTTTCAATTTTAGATCTGAAAAAGATAATAAAATGCAACATGTGACATTTTTCCTTAGTCATGAAGTATGTTTTAGCAATTATTCACTAATTAAGTCACTATTTATGCTATTTTTCATCAAAAATTCATAAATCATGCATAAAGACTTCTATATAGCCTATTATTTTACACACATCTTGTAAAATTGCATGTGACAACATACTAAATTTCTATGACCAGATTCGAAATTTATCTCATATTAACCTATTTTTTATCTAAATCCAATTTTTTTATCATGAAAAATCCATATTTCGAGCATAAAAACTCCAAAACTTCTGAAAATTTACAGGTCATCTAAAAATAATATATGTGAAAACATATCCAAAAACCACTATAAAAATCGAAGTTTAGCTAATTTTAGTTCGAAAATGACATTTTAATCATAAAATCACATTTTTAATGCCATTATAATATAAGATGAACAATAAAAATTCATAAATTAACCAAAATATCCTAAATACATTTTAGGATCAGAAACTTTAACATGCATAAATTTATTTCGTGATATATCATAATAACACAAATTTACAAGTTTTATATGTTAATCGTATAACTCGGGAAAAACTATAACCGATTTGCATGCAAACGACCAAGGCTCATGATACCGCTTGTTAGAAATCTATATCACATTATTTAATATACTCATATATGTTCTAATTAATTTAGTCATAAAATTAATTACAAATCTTATGCATGCAAACAATAAGTAAATATAAAGAAGAAATAATCATTCTTACATTGATTATTTCGGTTTTATGGGCACCAACAAGATCTCCTTCTTGTTAGTTCTTGAGCTTCCAAATATTGGATGAACAAGGTTCAAATTAGAACCTCTTCCAAAAGCATATACCCAAGATAACCCCTTAAAAGATAAATATTATTTGACTAGAACAATATATATCTTACTAAAAATTGACCCAAAATATTTATATTGGTCTCCATTATTTCGACAAAGAGAAAGGAATTTTTGGAAGTTATTATCTCTCTAATTTCTCATAAGATGTTGAGAGGAAATTATATTTCTTACTCTAGAAAGATTGTATGAAGATGTGAATGAATTATTAGGGAGAAAAACTCTCTAAATGTGGCCTTGGAAAACCGGGTGGAGGGTGGAAAAAGGGGCCAATGCATGATACTACCTTCTACCCATAAAATGTAGGTATGTAAGAGTAGGTATTAGTGTGATGATTACACTTTTAAATAAAATATAAAGCACACTTAATACTCTAATCCACCCTAATTATTTTCGATACATTTTGTGTAAAATGGAAAGTCCAATTTAGACATTATTTTGTCAATATGTCATATGTAACATGTTCCAAGACATTATGTGTATAAGATGTATTTTTAACAATTAAAAATCAACATATTTATAAAATATGTCACTTATAAAATTTACCTAGTAATTCGTAATTACTTGTACCAAAAAGTGTTCCCGAATTATAAACTACAACATTCTGTATTTATAATAATTTGTTCATTCCGTTTCAATTGTTTCTGTAAACAATAATTTCATCTAAGTAATAAAACAATTCTATTACTTAGACCGTATCTTATTTAATCAAATTACAATGAGACACGTAAATATTACTTCCAAAATCGTCCGTCAATTTTAAGTAATTTAATTAACTCGTATCGTCATACGATCAATTAAATATTCAATTAAGAGTGTTACCCTTTAGGTATGACCTAAGGGGATCAATTGATCACCATCTTCGCACGACAGTAATGTCAAACTCTAGTCAGCCAATCATTACCAATATGTGTGGACCAGTTGACTGTAAAAATATTACATCCCACATGTATTCTTAAAATGAGATTTAAACATGTGATCATTATGATCGACAATTGTGATCGCATTATTGTCGGAGGACACATACTCCAACAAATGCATCCTACATTAAGCACACAAACAAATCAAAGGATGCATCTACAAAAGAATAGTCACTCTCCTCATCTAAGTGGAAGAAGCACTAAAATAGAAACAATTCAAGCGTACACACTCCATTATAGATACTAGTTCTACAAACTACTAAGTCTAAGATGATAGAAACAAGTCACCTCCAAGTACTGTCAAACTAGGCTACTTTTATCCACAATCGCTAAATGCTTTCGTCAAGGGTCATCGGATGGGATGGAAGGATGATCCCTATGGTGTTAATAGCATATGACATGAAAAGTCTCGAATTCTTCACAAGTGTAAAGGTCATGGATCGTCCCAAGCTCAACAAGGTGGCATAACGAAAAGCTTTTTAGGAATGAAATGATCAAGTCATTATACAAAAGTGGATTAGACTAGCATTCAAAATTTGACCTCGTTCAACTTTCAAATTCAAAACTTTAAGATGGGGGTTTGTCCCACGCTTGATAGTGTCCTTTGCTTTCGCCAATCCCTTATTAGGCAACTGATTAACCTCTAGATAATTACTTTTCGGGGTGATAGTGACTCTGTCTTTGGGTGGATGAATTCATAACCATATGGGGGCCCAATTCAATGGATCCCTCTCCAAAGCACATTGAAGTGGTAGACCTCCATCAAAACGACTAAATTTCTCAAATTTCAACAATTCAAAACACTTTGAGGTTTCTTTGGCAATTAATACAATTCCACAACACAAAAACTTTGAAATTAGCACTTCAAACTTATTCATGAAAAGTATTTTTGGGTTGTCAATTAAAGTCACCTAGACAAGTTGATCAAGTCCATATCACATCATGGGATTGGATAGGTGACTCACATGCAAACCCTTGAAGCTCATGGGACAAAAGATACTAGTATGACACTAAAAAGGGTGTCTTGAAACTATTCAAGTAAACAAAGTCTTAAGAAGAAAAAGTATCTACAAGGGCCTATATACACTTGTCAAGCTTCCTAATTAGGCATTTCAAAAACATTACCTAAATGCAACAACATGCCATAATGCGACTAACATATATACAAGTCTAATGCATATACAACTATCCAACTAAATGCCATATAATCCTAAATGCATACTCCTAACATCACATAGTTATAAACCGCAATATCAAAATCTCACCACATTGTCATTAACATAAAGAGTAGGGAAAAGAGATTGGAAGGATCATACCATCCGGTTCTTCATAAATCCCTTAAGGATTTATCGAATGTGGTGTAGTCCCTATGTGAGAAGAGAACAAAAGCACACAAGTATATACAATTCTACACTACTAAAGTAAACAACATATTTTTGGATTTTTGATTTTTCAAATGTTTAGGGATTTTTGGTTTTAGTGAAATTAAAGAACATATTTTTGAAATTTTTCAAATTTTTATCATTTGTGAAATATATTTTCTCATCCCCGCACTAGCATGGACATTGTTCTCAATGGACAAAACGATAGGAAAAACATGCAAGTGCAATGCATGAAACTATTCTAAGTGCAAATACATGAACTAATATGTGAATGCATGAACTAAGATTAAATGCAAGTACTACATGATATTTATTACAAGTGATGCAATCTAAACTAAACTAAGATAAGTGATGCATGCTTTCGATTAGTTAGAAAGCTAATTTGAATTAGCTTAAATTACTTATAATCAAACCCTACCAAACCGAACCAAACACAATTACTACTGAAAAAGAGGAGGAGGTTTGGTCATGAGTGACCATGCATGAATGCAAAACTTATTATCTAAATGCGACTAACTACATGAGCTATCTATACTATACTAAATGAGATGTGCTAGACTATATGAGATGATTAAGCTATTTTAATGCATGATACTCGGTTTAGAAGAGAGCTAATTTGAATTAACTCCTAATACTTGTAATCAAACCTCCCCAAACCGAACAAAACATTGTTTCCAATGCAGAGAGAGAGAAGGTTTCATTGCAAGTACTTAAATGATTCTAGATTCAACTATACTAAATGAAATGTAAATGCAAAGTCAAGGAGAGGATATTCACAAAGGGTGGTTATAGGGAGACTCCACCAAACTCATTTGAAGAATTTATTTCCTTGGCATTATCCATGCTACTTAATGCTTTCAATAACCGGTCAAAAGTTTGTGAATAGGCTTCAAATAAGCATAAGTAAGAAATTAGCCATTTAACGATGAAGCATGGCCAATCTTTCCCAAGGGGCTTGTTTCCCTTCTTCTTTCTAGCCTCGTCACCATTGCCTTTTCGGCTTCTTGATTCAAAAGGTTTGAAATTTTTGTTATCGGGGGGCTTTCATTCTCTCCCATCTCCTTTGAGTTCAATAATGATGATAGAGCTTGAATTTGTCAATTCTTCAAGAATAAAAGGAGAACTCACATTTTCTTAACTAGGAGATAGTTGAAGGGTAAGGTGCGGAGGAGTCAACTTCTCACCATTGACGTCATTCATGCTTTAATGTTTTCCACTTTCTTCTTGACCTTCCATAGAACTCGAACCATTACCGAAGAAGAGAGCTTCTATTTCTTCCAAACTATGGTCAAAGTTACCAATATCATAGTTTTCATTGTGGCTTCTCAACTCTCCAAAGATGGCAAGTTCAAATTCATCAACCTCCACTTCCCAAGTTTTGCCTTCTCCCTCACAAGTGTCAAGCGCACACACTTCTTCCACATGACTTATAGAAGGAGAGTGTGGTAGGAGGTCTTCCTCATCATCATATGTATCCCAAAGCTTATAAATTCTCTTGTTTGTTCATTTTGCTATGCATGCACTAGATCCACAAAGTTTATATTAAGAAGTTAATTAAATCACCATTAGAAGAGTCTAATAAGGGTATATAAACCCAACAATTGGTATCAGAGCTTTAGTGTTGCATGCATAATCGGTTTGGTTTTTCCGAGTTAAATGTAACTTAATTAAAACTAGATATTTTAGATTTATAATGATAAATCACGATTTTTTTTGAATGTAATAGATTCTGTTTCTAAAATGTTTTTAGGTCATATTGATGATTTATGGATGATTATTGCTTATTTTAATGATTTTTAGAGAAATAATTATATTTTATTGAGTAAAATAAACTTTTATTTACTAAAAATAGTTAAACTTCACTATTGGCCGTGATTTTTTAGTATGACCTCACATGCATATTTTGAATATTGTATGTTAAATTTCGGATCATTGTGATTAGTTTTGCATGTTTTATGATTTTTATGTGATAAAAATGGTATAAATGGAGGTTAAATGACTAAAAATAGTTAAACTTCGTAATTGGCCATGAAATTTTAATATGATGTCACATGCATATTTTACAGATTGTAAGTAAAATTTGAGATAAATGTGATTTAGTATGCATGATTTATAATTTTAATGGTTAAAAGGATATAAATAGTGACTATTTTTAGCAAAAAAACAGCTAAAATGAATTTTATGGCTTGAAATTTTTTCCTAATTTTGTATATATGATATGAACATCTGATCTAAAGTTTCATAATTAATTTTGATTGATATGGTATGTTTATTGATTTTTATGTGATAAAATCGATAAATGGGCAACTTTATTAGTCACAAATATTAATTCAAAATTTTTGGTTGAAATTTTGCCAATTCCAGAATCAGGAAATTATTTAAGGATGTTCAAAATTTTGATTTTGATTTTTCCATAATTTTTATGTTTAATTTGGATTAAATGGTAAACGTTATGATTTATACGACTTATTAATAAAGTAAATTATAAATATTTTGTGGGCAAATTTTATTGAGTTTTTAGAATCTTGGTAATATTCCAGTATTTTCAAAAATGTGATTTCAAATTTTTCCAAATTTTTACGACTTACTGGGAATTATTTCATAATTGTTATGATTAAAAGAAGTTTAATAAGAAATATTACAAAACCAAGTTGAATTATTGTCAAATATTGAGTAAAGACTAATTTTTGAGTCCTAAGAGAGTTAGGGTAATTAACTTGAGCTGAAATTTGATTTAAGTATTGATTTGTGATTTTAATAAGTTACTATCACGCATTTCCATAAAAATCGGATTATATAAGATATAAGGTTTAAGTAGGGGTAATTATGCTATAATTTTGCCATGTTAGAGAGAGAAAGCTTTCTCTCTAAGCTACCGTGCTGATCTTGCTCTTTAGCTTCTCTTAACATGGCTAGGCCACGAGGCAGACCTAGAGGACGTGCACAATCGACGAGAGGAGCCATCACCGATGCTACGCCTGACTTGGATGATGATGAATCGGAAATTGGCGAGGTGGTAAGGACTCCGATTACTGTCAATACTCTTATTGATTCCGTTATTAATAGATTCCGGTTAGTGTATCAGAACCTGTTACGGGTTCCCCTTCAATTACTGTGTCGCAACAACCCACTGTTACTAAGGCCGTTGATAAGGGGAAAAAATCGTGGAGTGAAATTACTAAAACTCGGGAGGGGATGAGTTTGTTCTTTTGTGAGGAGTCTGCTAATGCGGAGGTTGTACAAATTGATGAGGAGGATATTGCAGATGAAGTTTCTTACTGGCAATACACTTTGATGGGGACTGTTCTGGGGGGACGAATGCAGAACCAGCAATTGGAGGCTTATGCTAAAAAGTACTGGACTAATGCTGCTTCTCCTGTCATTCAGTACTATCGAAAAGGGTGGTTTAGCTTTCTATTTTCTTATGAGGAGGACATGAATACTGTGCTGAAGGGGGGACCCTGGAATATGGGACCACACACTCTCATTCTCAAACGGTGGTCACCTACCTTCTCGCAGGAAATGGAGTCCATCACAACTGTTCCTATCTGGATTC
Organism: Silene latifolia; assembly: GCF_048544455.1. Taxonomy (NCBI): domain Eukaryota; kingdom Viridiplantae; phylum Streptophyta; class Magnoliopsida; order Caryophyllales; family Caryophyllaceae; genus Silene; species Silene latifolia. The sequence goes on from NC_133538.1 coordinate 1,031,267, forward strand.
TCTTCCCTAATTTACACCCGTTTCTATGGTCTAGCTCCACTCTCAGCAAGCTCGCCAGTAAAATTGGAAAGCCTCTCTTTGCAGATCTACCTACTACCTGCAAAGCTAAACTCTCCTTTGCACGAGTGATGGTTGAGACTGATATTGCTGGGCCGTTGCCAGATGAACTCTTATTCTCTACTCCTTACCATGAAATCAGCTCTCAGCGTGTTACTTATGAGTGGATGCCATACTACTGTGAGAACTTTAAAAAGCTGGGGCATACTAAAGATCACTGTAAGCCACGTGATACAGGGAAGCAGCAGGATAAAAAAATCCCAAGGGTAATAAGAGAAAGAAAACTCCTACTGCTACCTCTTCCAACTTAGCTCCTAAGACCTCAGAATGCTATGAGCCAGGCCCAAATACCCTTAATGTGGAAGTGCTGGACAGGTCACTGGTGAGTCAGGAGAGCTCAGGATGCGTTGAGCTAGGCTCCTCCTCTCATCAGGGTCCTGGAACCCACTTACCACATAAGGATGTTGCAGGCTCAGGAAACCAGAAGCTAGGGTCAACAGGAACTAAGAGGAAGCAGGTTTATTGGGGAGTGAAATGTGTTTTTCGACCTAAATTGGATACTGGGATAACTCTGGATAATCCTTTTGAACAGCTTAGTGCTGTGGAAAATGGAATCGAAGTTTTACTGGAAGCTGCTCAGGAGGTATTCACTCAGGAGGAGGAGGATCCACCTGACCCCTTACCTGCATGATCATCTCTTCCTGGAATATTAGGGGGCTTAATGACCCCCTAAAACACCATGAGGTTGGCAACTTCTTGGTGCGTAATAAGGTGGACGTTTTTGGTCTTTTGGAAACTCGTGTCAAGGAACAGAATACTGCTACTATTTTCAATAAATTTAGTAGGTAACATATTCTTACTAATTATCAATATCATCCTAATGGGAGAATCTGGTTCTTCCTAAATCCTAGGACAACTACTCTAAATAAAAGTGTGATCACTATGCAATCTATTCACTGCACAGTTGTTCATAATGCTACTAATCAAAAGTTGGGCATTACTATGGTTTATGGTTGTAATAGTGCTAAGGATAGAGAACAGTTGTGGTAGCACTTAGTCCAGCTTTCCTCCTGCACTGATAAATGGATTCTCATTGGAGATTTCAATATTGTTAGAGATTTTTCTGAGAGACTGGGGCCTAACCCTCCTAGATTTTCTGAAATAATGCAATTCAATGACTGTCTGGAGACTTGTCAGCTTGACAATATCCATGCTTATGGCTGTGAATTTTCTTGGACTAATAAGCATCAGGATGGCACTAGAGTCTGGTCCAGACTTGATCGAGCTTTGATTAATGCTAACTGGCTTGCAGCTTTCCCTAGCTCTACTATCCATGTTATGCTACCTGGAATCTCAGATCATTCCCCTCTTCTTGTTAAGGTTTTTGAGGATACTCCCTGTCAACGGATGTTCAGCTTTCTCAACTGTTGGATTGCTCACTCATAATTTCTTCCTACTGTTAAGAATAGGTGGAGTGTCTCTGTCAAGGGCTCTGCTATGTTTAAAATTTTTAGAAAGATTTCTTTACTCCGGAATGGATTAAAATCCCTACATTAGGAGGGGTTTAGTCAGCTCCCAGCTAGAGTTAAGCAAGCTTGGGTGGATTTGTAAGAATGCCAGCAACAACTCCAAACTGCTCCTTCTGACAATACCTTGATGGCTCAGGAGACTATCTTACTGGCTTCTTATAAGACTCTTAAAGCTGCTGAACTTAGCATACTTCAACAGAGAGGGAAAATTCAGGGGATAAATAAAAATGACTGCTCTTCTCCTTACTTCTTTGCCAGGATTGCTCAGAGGAGGCAGCAGAGCATTGTTGGGCGCATTACTGATCATCATGGCAATGTTGTTCAAGGTGTGGCTGCTGTTAATGCTGTTTTTGTCAATTATTATAAAGAGCTCCTAGGGAGAAACAGGAAGTTCAGCCTCTGGATAGAGAGTTTATTGCTTCTGGTGCTTGCTTGACTGAAGCTAATCAACACTCCCTTTGTGCTGCTGTGACTAATGAGGAAATTAAAGCTGCTCTCCTCTCCATTGATAGCACTAAGAGTCCTGGTCATGATGGGTATTCTGCTGGGTTTTTTAAATCAACTTGGCAGGTTATTGGGGAGGATTTTATGGAGGTCATTAGGAGCTATTTCGGACCGGTAAGCTCCTCAAGCAAGCTAATGTTACGATCGACTCTTATCCCTAAGAAATCTGTTTTTACTACTGTGAGAGACTTCAGGCCAATTGCTTGCTGCACTGTTTTGTATAAAACTATCAGCAAAATCCTTGTTACTAGAATGAAACCTTAATTGCCTCATCTGGTGAGTCAGGAGCAAGCAGCGTTTGTTCATGGACGATACATTCATGAAAATATTATGGTATCTCAATCTCTTCTCAAAGGATACAATACTAGCTCTTGCTCTCCACGTTGCTTGATTAAAGTGGATATCAAGAAGGCTTTTGACTCAGTCCAGTGGCTTTTCCTCAAGGACATGCTCCTGAGTCTCCATTTTCCTCAGCAATTCACTAATTGGATCATGGGGTGTATAAGTTCTACCTGGTATACTTTAAGAATCAATGGTGGCCATGTTGGGTTTTTTCATGGTCAAGCTGCCTTAAGGCAAGGAGATCCCCTTTCTCCTTACCTGTTTGTTTTGGCTATGGAAATGCTCTCTAGACAGTTGAGGATTCTATGTAGGCAGCCTCAGGTTTCTTTTCATCCCAAATGTTCTCGTTTATCTCTCACTCACCTCATCTTTGCTGATGACCTTATGGTGTTTGTGAGAGGAGATGTGCCCTCTGCTGCTGCTCAAGCTCTGGCTGATTTTGGTCAGGTTTCAGGGTTGCTTGCTAATGTTGATAAAACTAATATTTACTTTGGGGGTGTTCTTGCGCAAGTTAAACAAACAATTATGGCTAATACTGGTTATACTGAGGGGGTGCTCCCGTTCAAATACCTTGGTCTGCCTTTACATGACAGCAAGCTTACTGTCTCCATGTATGAGGAGCTTCTCTGTAAAGTAAGGAACTCAGTTCAGCACTGGACCACAAAGCTGTTCTCCTATGCTGGCAGACTTCAACTGTTGAACTCCATCTTCTTTGGGTTGGATAACTACTGGACTTCAACTATCCTTTTGCCTAGAGCTATCATTAAAATCTTGAATCAATGTTGTAGGAATTACCTTTGGAATGTGCAGGATAATACTCACAAGCTTTATATAAAGAGTTGGAAGTCTTGTTGTTGTCCTTGGGCTGAAGGAGGGTTCAACATCAAAGAAATCTTATCCTGGAATAGAGCTAATCTGGGTAAATGGATCTGGAGAATTATGAGTCAAGCTGACTCTATTTGGGTCCAATGGAATACTGCATACAACTTGCGTGCTGTAACCATCTGGACTGCTGATCACAAACCTCACCATTCTGAGAGTTGGAGGGGTATCTTGAAGGTGCGGGATATTTTGGTGCAGATTGCTGGAGACATTGCTGCTGCTCAGACTTTGATAGTTAAGTGTGTGGATGGTGGGTTCTTTCAGGTGTCTAGGTTGTACGAGATTCTACGGCCTAAGTATGCTAGAGTCAGATGGAATAAGATTTTGTGGGGCTCTACCATCATTCCTAAACATGGCTTCATCAGTACTCTTGCTGCACAGGCAAAACTGCCTACTGTTGATAGCCTTGCTCATAGAGGGCTTCCTTTGGTCAACTGGTGCATCCTGTGTAAGCATGCTGAGGAGTCCCATCGCCATTTATTTTTCAAATGTGAGTTCTCTGCTGGTCTTTGGTGCAAGATCCTGCACTGGCTGAAGATCAGGGGTAGGACGGATAATTTCTGGACTGAGTTGGAATGGTGTCGTAGTAGGCAAGCTAGAAAGCATTGGAAGATGGGTATGCTTCGATGCTGCCTTGCTGCTACTGTCTATTTGATCTGGCAAGAAAGAAATATGCGAATATTCAGGGGTCGTGATACAACGGTGGATGTTCTTCTGAGACAACTTCAATATACTATAAGTGCCAAAATTTTCTTTAAGTATGAGCAGTATAGTGATGAAATAGTGGAGGTCCTAAGTTATTCCTCTTAGTGGATTCTACTTTTGTAAGATCTTATTCCTTCTTTACCCCTAGTGGATGAATAAAGATGGATGTGCCTTCTTGCAAAAAAAAAAAAAAAAAAAAGGTTTAAGTAGGGCGATTTGGCACATAAATTTGGCATGTTAATCACATATAATAATGCTGCATTAGCTGAAACAGTCGAGTCATCCTCATGGTCGTCATCTATGCGCCGATACGGTCATTTTGACAGTAATTAGGGTACATTTGGAGTGCGGCTCAAAAGCCGTTTCCATTTTCTAAAACCGTCTTAAGCCGAGTCGGAATGTACTAGAATATTCTAGAGTTTTACTCCTAAATATTTATTTTTTATGATTAAATATCGAAAATATCTTCTTTACGGAATAAGAAATCATACATCATCCATATTTCCTGAATTAAACCACGGAAAATTTTCTTGCTCAGGAGGAAAGGCTTCAGGAGATGACGCAGTATGAGTTGCGCCTCTTGGAAAAGGTCGCAGTTCTTGGTGCGCCTCTTCCTGAGCTGCTTTTTCCCCAATTTCCAGAATCGTTCCGGATTTATTTCCTAATCCGACTTTTACCTAAATTCCTCCTCGTGACTAGTATAAATATAGGCCTCCACCTCACATATTTTTCACACGAGTGTTCGCCCTACTCTTCTCCCTTTGCATTCTAAGACCGCACTCTTGCTTTTGGACGCCTACGTGCTGGATCTACTCGACCACATAAGCTTGGATCATTCTGAGTACCACTCACGTTGCATAGACCGACCCACTTGACCAACTCCACTTAATCAACTTAATCAATCGTTCTAAATCCTCTTAAAGAGGGCACTTTCAATCCTACATTGAATCGAGCAATCATAACGACAACTTAGTTAATCTCGCTTCGTCAAACATGTATGTCTGAGGGTGTAAATTCCCAATTTTATTCTCTTTTGTTTATTTGTAGATATTATCGTAAGAATTTATATCGTACATATGCTCAAAACGCTTTCAAAATTGTCTTTTAAAACCCTTTTTACGAAATCAGTAGAGATCTGGCGTGGGGATAAATCGCATCAACCGATGCGCCTTCTGGAAAAGCCGCAGCATCTACTGCGCCACTTCCAGGAGCTGCCATCAAGTTCAACACTTCTTCTTCTTCCTCGGGTTTCCTGTATATTTTTTTCTTTTGTTCTTTTGTTTTCTTTCCTTTTCTTCAACAAATTATTTTCATTACCCTTTTTTTATCAAATCCTTTTCAATGTTTTCGAGATTAGATCCCTTATAGTCGATATTTGTGGGTTTTCGTCATCTATTCAACACCGGATTTTAAGAGATTCGATTCGTTCATATCAAGTCTCTTGGGCTCGTTTTGATACATCATTTTATGTTAATTATCTAGTTTCTATTTTATACCTTAACCTTACCTCAAGTTTCAACCTTTTCGTTTCCGACATCATATACGTATCGTGTTTGTAAATCACCTTTATATCTTATTTAACTTGTCCTTTTATCGCTTTATGACGGTCGTAGTACGCATATAATATAAATAAATCACCTATTTTGAGTCATATGCCAATAATCAACCCTAAAATCAACCAACGAACGATAACTGAAACACGAGTTCGACTTTCACAATCAGAATCCAACTCGAGAACAGCTGTATAAACTGATGCGCCTCTTCTAGAAGACGCACTGGATGCTGCGCCTGTTCTGAGTTGGGTTCTGTCTCTGGACTCTTTCTCGTCTTGACGTAGGCTTTCTTTTACGCTTTTAATTGTATTTTCATATTTATTTCATATCATTCTTCTATAATTTATTTATCTGGCCTTTTCACATGTAAATCAACCTAAATTCAAACTTTGACCCCCAATTGAGTTCTAAATTGCTTGTCAACCGACATAACATATATTCATATGCTAGGTTTAAAACATGTTTGTTGCAGAGCATACATACAATTGACAACATATCGAATGTAAATAACTTCCTGTTGGAATATGTGTCCTCTTACAATAATGCGATCACAACTGTTGATCATGATGATCACATGTTTAAATCTCATTTTTGAGAATACATGTGGGATGTAATATTTTACAAGTCAACTGGTCCACACATATCGGTAATGATTGGCTGACTAGAATTTGACATTACTGTCGTGCGACGGTGGTAATCAGTTGATCCCCTTAGGTCATACCTATAGGGAAATACCTTTAATTGATTATTTGATTAATCTTATGCCGAAACGAGTTAATTAAATTGCTTAAAATTGACCGATGATTTGTGAGTGAGATTAACGTGTCTTATTGTAATTCGATTATATTAGATATGGTCTAAGTAATCGAATTGTTTTATTATATGGATAAAATTATTGTTTACGAAACAATTGAAATCGAAATTGAATGAATAATTTATTATAAATACAAGACGTTGTAATTTATAATTTGATAAACCGTTTTGGTACAAGTAATTACGAATTACTAGTCGATTTTGTAAATGACATATTTTATGAGTATGTTGATTTTTAATATGTTAAAAATACATTACATTGTGACATGTCATGTAGTATGTTATATGTGACAAAATTGACAAGTGACAAAATAAAATGGACTACCCATTTTATTTTAGGTGTGCCGAAATAATGGAGGGAGTATAAGATTTATATTGTGTTTTTATCTTAAGTAAAAAAACACAATAATTAGATCTAACTAGTAGCCATGCAAACCTAGCTTTTGAGAAGAGCAATTTTTTCATGCATTGGCTCCCTCATTACCCATACCCCAACCGGTTTTCCCACTAGAGAAATACCAGTGTTTTCTCTTTAATTATTCATTACCTCATATTATAATTTCTAGTGTGTTAGAAATTATTTCTACTCTCTACACATTGTAAAAACATAGAGAAATAAAATCTCCCAAATAATTCCTCTCTTGGCCGAAATACACAAGAGAGAACAAATTTATTTTGCGTCAATCTTTAAGTGAGACTTGTATTATTTCTAGTACAAATAATATTAGTTACTAAGGGATTTCTTTGGGTATTCACTTTTGGGAGGGATTCTACTTTAGATCCTTTGTTCATCCATTTTAAGGAAAGCTCAAGAACAAGTAAGAAGGAGATCTTACTTGTGCGCTTTAATCCGAAATCCCAAAGTAAGAAAGACGTTTTCTTCTCTTGTCTTTTTAGTTTGCATGCATAAGATCTAGTTTTAATTTTATGACTAAATTAAAATGACACATATATGAATATGTTAATTAATGAGAATAATAAATCTAACAAGCGGTATCATGAGCCTTAGGTTGTTTGCATGCAAATCGGTTTATAGTTTTTCCGAGTTATATGATTAACATACAAAACTAATTAATTTGGTTTTATGAAGATAAACCTTAAAATAAATTTGCATGTTAAAAGTTTCTGATCCTAAGTGATTTTTAGGACATTTTGGTTTGTTTATGGATTTTATTGTTCATTTTATATAATAATGGCATTAAAATGTGATTTTTATGATAAAAATGTCATTTTTGGACTAAAAATAGTTAAACTTCGATTTTTTCAGTGGTATTTGGATATGTTTTCACATATATTATCTACTGATAGGCTGTAAATTTCATAATAAAATGAGTTGTATTGCTCGAAATATGGATTTTTCAATTTAAAATCGTATTTAAATGGGTAAATAGGTTAATATGAGTTATATTTCGAATATGGTCATGGAAATTTAGTATGTTGTCACATGCAATTTTAAAATATGTGTGTAAAATATTTGACTATAATGAAATCTTTATGCATGATTTATGATTTTTTGATGAAAAATCACATAAATAGTGACTAAAATTAGAAATAATGCTATAACATACTTCATGACTAAAGAAAAAACTTCACATTTTGCATTTTATCATATATTTCAGATCTAAAAGTTAAAACTTGATAAAAATAATTTTTCTCATATTTTTATGGTCATATTTGTTAAAACCGATAAACCGCAACATTGCTTTTCTCGATAAATTTTTGATATTTTTAACCTAAGTTTTTGAACATTATGAGTGTCATGGTATTTTTACAGAATGTTCATGAGTTTAAATTTCAAATTTTGAAATTATTTGAAATTTTTATGATTTAATTTGAAGTTTATGGCATATTTTTGTATTTTAGGTCCATTTATGAACAATATTAAGAAATCTAGGTTAATTATTGTCAATATGTTAGTGGAGAATAATTTTGAGTCCTAAGTTGGTTAGGATAATTAACTTGTACATAAATATGAATTTATGTAATTATTGTGATTTTTAAAAGGTTAAATCACGCAAACTCAAAAAAAACCGATTAATATACGATATTGGCTCCTTAAAGGCGATTTAGCATAAAATTGGGCATGTTCATAAATATTATAATGCTGCATTTTATTTATGATTGTCATTTTTTAATTTTATGTAATTTTTGAATTATGTAATTTTACTTAGTATGGCCTTAGTTTTAATTGATATTACCCGAAATGTATGGGAATATCGATTCGGTTGTAATTTATTGTGATCTCGTATCACCGTTTTGTAGTTTAATAGATTTATTTTTATTTTTAATTACAAATGTATAATAGGAAATTATGTATTTTATTATGTAATTTATTTATTCTGGAGTTCCTTGAAGACGGTGCCACTCGAGAAGGCGATCCATCAAAGAAAGTATTGCCTTGAAATGCGTGCCAAGACTGAAGTTCAAGGGAGCAAAGTAGTTGGTTTCCGAATTTGTAATATTTTATTAGATTTACTATTTTAGGAAGGTCATACTAGGAATTTATTTATGCTTTGCATTTTATTTATATGTTGCATGCATCGCTAAATCGCCATAACTAAAACATGCATTATCATTTAAATCGAGTTTATCGACCGTGTCAATTACAATTATCGTAGTTCACCGCTTTAGTTCACTTAAAACGTGATAGATAATAAATTGACATGACCTCTCTCTAAAATAAACAATTGAGACTTAGCCTTACCAAAAAGTAGAAACCATGAAAACCTATTTCGTGAGGGAGTGCACTCGGCTTTACCGGGGTACAAACCTTGCTACGTCGGGGAATTGGGTGATCAATGTCTACCCACCGAATTTATAAAGATGTGGGTTGTATTCGGCTTTACCGATGTCCAAGTTGATGTAAATTTGGATCATGGACACATTTATTCGAAATTTGGGTTGAACTCAACGAAAGTATTCTCGACGGTTGCTGGATGTGTTTCGGGCTAAAGATAAATATTAATGTAATCTTATCAACCAAGAGTTCTAAAAGTAGAATCGATTAAAGAGTTAATCCACCGAGTTATATTAATAAGGGTTGTATTCGGCTTTACCGATGCCTAAGTTAATATGAATTTGGGTCTTTGAATAATTTATATTAGTTGGGTATAGGTCACTATATAAATGCTCATATCTTGTTAAAATTATTTACAAGTATGATTAAAAATGACAAATTTTAATATTTCCTTTTCCTCCATACTTGTAGTTCATTACAATGAATCCATCAAACGCTACTACACCGATAACTATTGAGTCTTGCCACAATGTTTTTGACGACGTTTGCTTCAACAATGATTTCGACACTACTAGAGACCTTTCTTTTGGGATAGGTTCGGATGGAAACATAAACTTCATCACTTCTTCTAAACCTCCTACTACTACTACAAGATCTCTTGTGAGCCGGTCTCAGGAAGACCTCCTCATAAAATCTATAGGATCTTTGTCTTTGGAAGAGAAACATGCCAAAACTAGTGGGAGCTCAAGCAATCAAGTTCTTGCTTCTAAGGGCAAAAGGTTCAAGAACAAGGGAAAGAAAGGGAAAAACTTCAAGCAAGTTGAAGATGAGTGCCATTATTGCTATGGCATGGGACATTGGCTTAGGAATTGTCCCGTGTATTTGCGAAATATAAGGGAGGGAATCATCATTCCAAAACGTACAATTTCTAAGGAAATTTATGTTATTGATGTAAATTATACTTCCACTACGATATGGGTACTGGATACCGGTTGTGGTTCTCACCTTTGTAATCATTTACAAGGGTTAAGAGACGTGAAGAGGCTTAGCAAAGGAGATGTGGGTCTATGCCTTGGAAATGGAGCTCGAGTAGCGGCCGAATCCAAGGAAACTTATGTATTAGCTTTGCCTAATGGATTTGAGTTGTATTTACATAATTGTTTTTATGTGCCTACACTTTCTAAAAACATTATTTCAATCGCTATGTTGGACATGGACGGTTTTTGTTTTGTCATTAAAAACAATCGTTGTACTATTTCAAGGAACGACTTGGTTATAGGCCAAGCTCCTTCCATTAATGGCATTTACATTTTAGAAACCTTGAATCCGACTAATGACATCTACAACATTTAATCAAAGAAACTCAAATCAAGTGATCCAAATGAATCGTTCATTTGGGATTGTCGATTAGGTCACATAAACGAGAATCGCATCAAAAGATTAATTTCGACTAATGTGATTATACCATTTGATTATCAATCATATGGAACATGCGAATATTGCCTTCTTGGCAAAATGACTCGTAATCCTTTTAGCGGTAAAGGAACTCGAGCAAGTGCACTATTGGGACTCATACATACCGATGCGTGTGGACCAATGAGTATCACCGCTCGAGGAAATTATGACTACTTCATAACCTTCACCGATGACTTGAGTAGATATGGGTATATCTATTTAATGAAGCATAAGAGTGAAGCCTTTGAGAAATTCAAAGAATTTCAAAATGAAGTAGAGAACCAATTGAACAAAAAGATAAAAGCACTACGATCCGATCGTGGTGGAGAATATCTTAGCCTTGAATTCGATTCACACTTGAAAGGTTGTGGTATTATATCATAACTTTCTCCACCCGGAACACCACAACTCAATGGTGTTGCCGAAAGGAGAAATCGAACCCTACTTGATATGGTTCGATCCATGATGAGTCAAACCGAGTTACCGAACTCGTTTTGGGGATTTACGATTCAAACCACAATAAGATCTTTGAACAATTGTTCCACCAAAGCCACCGAGAAAACTCCATTTGAGATATGGAAAGGAAGAGTTCCTAATCTATCCTACATGAAAATTTGAGGATGTAATGCTTATGTCAAAACCAAAAATGACAATAAGCTAGCCCCACGATCTGAAAAATGCACCTTTTTAGGCTATTCTAACACCCGAGGTTATTACTTCTATAAACCTCAAGAAAACAAAGTGTTTGTATCTTGTGAGGCTGTCTTCTTAGAAAGAGAATTTATTTCTAAGAGACAGAGTGGGAGAAATTTTGAACTTGATGAAGTTCAAGAGCCACAAACCGAAGTAGAGATGCAAGAAGATATTCCTTCGTCATCTAACGCGGTTGTCCCTCCTCCACATAGAAGAACGGGCCGAGTTATTCGCCATCCCGATCGATATGTGGGACTTATCGAAGAAGATGGAACACTTGATGTGTTGCTTTTAGAAATTGACGAGCCCGCCACCTACAAGGCCGCAATCTCTAGTCCAAATTCCTCCTTATGGCTTGATGCCATGAAGTCCAAGATGGATTCTATGCATGAAAACCAAGTTTGGAACTTGGTGGATTTGCCTAAAGGGGCAAGTCCTCTTCAATGCAAATGGATTTTCAAGGTCAAGAATGGCATAGAAGGACATGATGATGTCTGCAAAGCTAAGCTAGTGGCAAAAGGATTTACCCAAGTCCAAGGTCTTCATTATGATGAAACCTTCGCCCCCGTAGCCATGCTAAGATCCATACAGATTTTGTTAGCGATTGCCACATTTCATGATTATGAAATAAGGAAAATGGATGTCAAAACCGCTTTTCTAAATGGGCATTTAGAAGAGGAGGTGTACATGATACAACCCGAAGGTTTTGTCGATCCTAAAAATCCTAACAAAGTGTGCAAACTTAAGAGATCCATTTATGGTCTTAAGCAAGCATCTAGAAGTTGGAATAATCGATTCGATCATATGATAAAAGAGAATGGTTTTACTCGAAGTGTTGAGGAACCATGTTTATACATGAAATTCAGTGGGAGTAATGTTGTGTTCCTAATCTTGTATGTCGATGATATACTACTCATTGGAAATGACATTCCAACATTGTCTTCTGTTAAGAAGTGGTTAGGTAACCATTTCTAAATGAGGGATTTAGGAGAGGAAAAATGCATATTAGGTATCTGGATCCATAGAGATAGATCCAAGAGGATATTGGCACTAAGTCAAGAATCTTATGTTGATAAGATTCTTCGACGTTTCAGCATGGACAAATTAAAAAGGGGATTGGTAGCTATGGTAACTGGGATGATATTGAGCAAGTCTCAATCGCCCTCCGAACCCCATGATGTTGAACGGATGAAGTTGTTCCCTTATGCTTCAGCTGTTGGATCAATCATGTATGCCATGATATGCACACGTCCTGATGTCTCATATGCCTTGAGCATGACGAGTAGATATCAAGGAAATCCAGGTGAGAGTCACTGGATAGCCGTCAAGAACATCCTTAAGTACTTGAGAAGAACTAAGGATTCTATCTTAGTGTTTGGAGGAGACACCGAGCTCCGTGTTAATGGTTACACGGACTCAAGTTTCCAAACGGATAGAGATGACATGAAATCACAAGCTGGTTTCGTTTTCATGCTCAATGGTGGTGCTGTTAGCAGGAGAAGCTTCAAGGAAACTTTGACTGCGGATTCAACAACGGAGGCTGAGTACATTGCGGCATCGAAACCGCGCAAGGAAGTCAGTATGGATCAGGCAATTCACGGAAGGTCTAAAAGTAGTACCTACCGCGAATGATCCCATCACTCTCTATTGTGATAATAGTGGGATGATCTTCCAAGCTAAGGAGCCAAAGTCTAGTAATAGATCTAGACATGTACTTAGAAAATATCATGTAATTAGAGATTTCATTGAAAGAAAGGAAATTGCGATATGTAAGGTTGGGACGGATGACAACATAGCCGATCCGCTGACCAAGCCTTTATCGCAGGCTAAACACAATGGACATATGGTGTTCATGGGTCTTAAACGTGTACCAAGTTTTTGTTAGATTTTGAAATGAAATAAAAGTGTTATTTTTGTTCATTTTCATAATCGCATTTGTCTTTTATCTTTTCTTTATACATTGTTACATCCAAACGGGTTTTAAAGACAATTGAACCCTGTCAAAGTGAACACGGATTAGCATTGTATTCGCCCATAGTCACTTATATGAGGTGACATCTCGAAGTGACTAGAGTGTGATGTGATTGATGGCAAGTTCAAGTGCCATAGAGTCATATGAGAATGAATAGTCGATCACATAGGCAGACTGTTAGGAACACCTTGTCGGGCTAATGACCGCTTATAGAGTTCTGGCAAATTTATATAGCCCGGTCGTGGCGAGAGCTACTATAGTATTCTAATGAGTCGATTCTTTTGACTAAAGACTGTTCGCCTAAGGTGGCACAGTTTCAGATTAACTTTGATTTATGTTACTACGACCTTCGTAAATGGGGTCAAATGGGCATATTTTGGGTTATGATGGTTGTGGCTAGTCGAAGGGAATAAGTGCGATAGGAATTGTCCACCCCTTGTCAGGGTTATAACGATATCTCAGGGCTACTCGAGGAGAAATGAACTGGAAATGCGTGACCACTCTCGATATGATCACTTGCAAGTACGACCTGAAAGACACCTTGCATTGAGTGGGAGATAGTAATAGGACAAAAGAATTGGTGACGCACACTTGTCGAGGACAAGTGGGAGATTGTTGGAATATTTGTTCTCCGACAATAATGCGATCACAACTGTTGATCATGATGATCACATGTTTAAATCTCATTTTTAAGAATACATGTGGGATGTAATATTTTACAAGTCAACTGGTCCACGCATATCGGTAATGATTGGCTGACTAGAGTTTGACATTACTGTCGTGCGACTGTGGTGATCAGTTGATCCCCTTAGGTCATACCTATAGGGAATTACCCTTAATTGATTATTTGATTAATCGTATGTCGATACGAGTTAATTAAATTGCTTAAAATTGACGGATGATTTGTGAGTGAGATTAACGTGTCTTATTGTAATTCGATTATATTAGATATGTTGGAGTAGTGTCCTCCACAATGAGTGCGTTTACATAATAAATCTCGTAAAAGGAATATCAGGGATTTATTTATTTATTCGTCAGCTGGTCATCGTTAATCGGTAATGATTGGCTGACTAGAGTTTGACATTACTGTCGTGTGACGGCGGTGATCAGCTGATCCCTTTAGGTCACACCTATAGGATGACGCCCAAATAGAATAAATTAATTGTTTGTATGAGATACGAGATAATTAATTCCTTGTATTATTTGACTCTTAGTTAGTCACATAAATGTATTATTTGATGACGGGTTACGAACTCGGGACAAAGAGATTTATTATTTAATTATGAGATATTTAAATAATAAATGATTAGAATTTATTAATTAATTGTTAATTAATTAATTTTATACGATATGTGTATATGTTTTGAGGAAGAATCAATTAGCTATTATATTTTACAAGAGGTTGTAAAATTAGCTAAATGGGTTAATATTGACACATTGTATATTGATAAAATAGTCTTATGATTACTTAATGGTTAAGTAGTTATTGGTAGTTAATTTGTATTATTTAAGTATTAAATAATTAAATTAATATTTAATTATGTAAGATAATAAAATATAAGACTTATAAGCATTTGTGGGGCAAATGTCGAAAACCGAAATGGACCCAAAGTAATCCATATGTTCCGGTTTTTTATAAAGGGCATACAAGTGTCTATTTTAGTGTATTTTCCACTTAAAATTGTCTCCCATGTTTTGCTATATATACCCCACTATTCACCTCATTTCATTAGTTGAAAAAAATTTGAAGAAAATTTTGGTCTCTTTGCTCTCTTTGGCCGGTTTCTCTACATGGTCTAGAGACCAAATTTTCTTCTTATTTTGTTCATCATTTTCATCTTAAAACACATATAAAAACTAACTAATAATATTATCAAAGTAATAATATTTAGTACATCATATATACAACTACAAGGTTACTACTACTATTAACTAGTTATTAATTTTAGTAGTATTTTGGGTTGATTCTTGGGTGCTACCTTAGGAGATTACCAATTTTGGTAATTAGTGTTCTTGGAGGATCATCCTTGTTGAATTAGCTTAAGAACAACATCAAGGAAGGAGTCCTTGAGTTGTGCCCATATTTGCCTTATAGCAATGTAAGGAACTTTTGCCTTAAGATGGTTTAATACCATCTTTTATACATTTCTTTTGCATGCATGTAGATTTAGACCATTTTTAATTAATTTTTTATTATAATATCATAAGATGAGTATTAATATGGTCTAAATAACTAACAAGTGGTATCAGAGCATTGTTAAATACATGCATGTTGTCTTAAGACGATTTTAGTAATTTATGAGATAAATTAATAAAATTGATATTATGTTACTAAAATTCGTTTTATCACATAATATAGTCTTGCATGTAAATAATCTGGTCTTAGGATGAGATGGGACGAAAATTTGATTTTTGTTAAATTTTTCCACTTTTTATAACTTAATTTGGCATAAAATTGAGTAAAAATGCATTAAAATTAATTAAGAGTTAATTAAATTGGGTTGCATGTTAATTTTATGCATATTTATTTAGAAATAACTACATGCATGTTCTATTTATTAGATAAGTAGATACTTTAGATTAATGTGATTAATTAAAGTAGTTTATTAATTTTTATTTGATAAAAATGGGTAAATAATGGTTATTTTGTAAATAAATATTGATTTAATTTTGGGGCTCGAAATTTATTAATTTTTAGCTCCTGGAATATGTTCTAAAATGTATAAAATTTTATTTTAAGTCATTTCAATTTTTATGGTTTAATTTAGAATTAAATCGTAAAAATTGTCGCTTTACCGATTAAATTGTGAAATCGATTTAAATAAATTTTAAAAACAAATTTTTTCACTTGCATGGCATTTTTTGTGTAAGACCAGAATCTTCATGGTTTTGAAATTTATTTTTCCATAAATTTTTACATTAAATGGAATTTTTGTATGATAATTGTGAATTATTATATCATTTTTGTCACAATTGCGTTTTAATTCCCATATAAATTCAAGATAATTGTTGAGAATAATTATTTTGATATTAGACCAGATTAGTATGATGAGTAAGTCTTAAAATTGTTTTAAGAATTGATTATGAATTTTTATTGGTAAAAATTCCGTCAAGGCAAGCTCAAATGATCGTTGTTGGTAAGTTAGACGATTTGGCGTGTCATTTTCCATAATGCATTTTATTATTCATTTAGATGAATGGTTTTTAGAATTATAATTATATAATTTTTCCTAATATGGCCATAGGTAGAAGTTGGTATTTCCCGAAATGTAAGGGAATATCGACTTGTTTTGTAATTTATTGCGATTTCGCATCGCCTAATTTGTAATTAATTAATAGTTTTATTTTAATTTTATTACAAATTGTATAATAGGGTATTTTTATGTAATTTAATTATTAGTAATTAGATGAAGCTTCTAAAGATGGAGTTTTCATGAAGACGGTGTTTTCGGAAAGGCGTTCCGAAATCCTAAAGAAGAAGGCCAATTTATGAAGACTCAAGGGACCAAGGAGTTGGTTTCCGAAGTGTAATAATTTTAGTTAATTAGATTAACTAGGTGGCCATATTAGGACTTGTTTGTTTTAATTATTTTATGCATTCATGCCAAATCGTCACTACATGTTTTATTTTTGTTGTTATCGATTTAATTGTCTAGCATTCACCAATTTAGTTCACTTAAAAGTGATAGACAATTAATTTGATAAGATCTCTCACATTTGTTTAAAATTGAGATTAAGCCATACCAAATAATAGCACCTATGAATCCCTTCTTCATTAGAGGTAGGTTCGGATCACCGAGGTACACTCTTTTTATGTTGGGTAAGTAGGGTAATAAAAGTTATTACGCGTGAAAATTGGTTGGATTCAACGGGATAAATATGGGTTGAATCGGTCCACCGTGCCCATATTTATTCTGGGGCTAAAAGATAGATTTTAAGAAAATCCGTCAATCACGAGTTCTAGTAGTAGAATCAGTCAAAGTAGTTGACTCACCAAATTTATATAAATATGGGTTAAATCGGTCCACCGTGCCCGTGTTTATATAAAATTGGATCTTGGAATCATTTATATAATTCAGTCGGAGATCATTATATAAATGGGAACTTGTTAAATAGTTTAACAAGTTAAATTTTTTTCTAGACGATAAATGTTAATCTTTCCTTTATTTCCTTTGTAGTAATCACGATGCCTTCTACTAGTCAAACCGTCACCATAGCTAGAGATTCATGGCTACGTTCTTTTATGGACAAATATGTTTTAAAAGCCGACGGTAGTAATTTTAAAGATTGGGAAGAACAACTTCGATTAGCTGCCGCAGGTGATGGCAAATTACGCTACCTTGTCGATCCCTCTCTCCCTTCGCCTAGTACTAGGGCCACTGCCGATGTAAGGGAGGCTTCTACAAATTATCAAAAGGAATCCGCTGCTGTTAAAAATGTTTTGATTTTTTCAATGGATCCTGCTTTACAAAGGCAATGTGTCAAGTTTCGTGATGCACATGAAGTATTCTCGAGGCTTTCAACTATGTTTTCTCAAGCCCCGAGAATAATTCATTATGACACCGCTGTTCGTTTCTATGAGGCTAACCTCAAAGATGGTCAACATGTAAGTTCACACGTATTTAAAATGATTGAGTACGTGGAAACTTTAGAGGGGTTGGGATGCAAGATCCCCGACGAACTTGTGGTGGACCGAGTGCTCCATTCTCTCTTGCACGTCAAGGGATTTACCCAATTTAGGGTAAATTACAATATGACGAACATGAGAAAGAGTTTACAAGCAGAGAAGGACATGGAATTGAGTGGGAGTACAAGGAAAGATATGCTTGCGATTAATGTGAAGGGGAAGAAGCAGTTTAAGAGGAATGCAGGTAAGAGGCCCGTTCAGGTGGAGGGCAAAGGTAAAGCAATTGCGAATTGCTCTACCAAGCCAAAATCCATAAAGGGTAATCCTCTTAAAGATACTTGTAATTATTGTAATAATAAGGGACATTGGAGACGTAATTGCACAAAGTACCTCGATGACATAAAAGCTGGCATTGTGAAGCCGACATGTAATATCTCAACTGAATCTTTTATGATAGACATAAGTTATGCTTCAAATACAACTTAGGTATTAGATACTGGTTGTGGTTCTCACTTGTGCAATCATTTGCAGGGCCTAAAAAGCATAAGAAAGCTAAACAAAGGTGATGTCGATCTCCGAATGGGAAATGGGTCTAAAGTAGCTGCCGTCTCAGTAGGAACTTATGTACTTAATTTAGCTTCGGGTTTGGAGTTGCATCTTAATAATTTTTATTTTGTACCAACGCTATCTAGGAATATAATATCCGTATCTGTGTTAGACACAGAAGGGTTTTCTTTTGTAATTAAAGACAAGTGTTGTACTTTTTCCCTTAATGGGATTGTATATAGTCAAGCTATTTCAATCAATGGTATTTATATTCTAGATACTTGCAACGATGTTTATCATTTAGATAATAAAAGACTCAAAACAAGTGATCCTGATCTATCTTATTTATGGCATTGTCGATTCGGACACATCAACGAGAAGCGCATTAAAAGACTAGTGTCGACTGGTGTAATTAAACCTTTTGATTTCGAATCATTTTGTACATGCGAATCTTGTCTTCTTGGCAAGATGACTCGTTCACCTTTTCTAGGAAAAGGATCTCGACCTGGTGAGTTATTGGGTTTAATACACACCGATGTGTGTGGCCCAATGACAGTCACTGCTAGAGGTAATTATGACTATTTCATTACATTTACCGATGACATGAGTAGATATGGGTATATCTACTTAATGAGGTATAAAAGTGAAGCATTTGATAAGTTCAAAGAGTTTCAGAATGAAGTAGAAAACCAATTAAATAAGAAGATTAAAGCATTACGATCAGATTGTGGTGGGGAATATTTAAGCAACGACTTTAAAGATCACCTTATAAACTGCGGTATTGTATCTCAGTTAACTCCTCCTGGAACACCACAATTAAATGGTGTGGCTGAAAGGAGAAATCGAACTTTATTAGATATGATTCGATCTATGATGAGTCAAACAGAATTACCTAAGTCATTCTGGGGTTTTGCCATTTTATCTGCTGTACAATCACTTAATAAAAGTCACACTAAAGCAACTTACAAAACTCCATATGAGATATGGAAAGGGAAAGTCCCGAATATGCGATACATGAAAGTATGGGATTGTGATGCTTATGTCAAGAGTAAGTCTGACGATAAGCTTGCACCTCGTTCTGAAAAGTGTATTTTTGTAGGCTACCCTAAAACAACTTGTGGATATTACTTCTACAATAGTAACGAGAACAAAGTGTTTGTGGCTCGTGAAGCTGTCTTTCTAGAAAAAGAATTTATTTCTAGAAGACAGAGTGGGAGAAAATTTGAACGTGACGAAGTTCAAGAGCCACAAACTGATATGACAATACAGGAAGATGTTCCTTTTACGTCTGAATCAGTTATTGTTCCTTCTGAACCTAGGAGGTCAGAAAGGGGTAGTCGCCAACCTGATAGATACCTTGGTATTATCGAGGAAGATGGTGACTATGAGGTTTTACTTTTAGAAAGTGATGAACCCAAGACCTATAAAGCAGCTATTATGAGTTCTCACTCTAAGCTATGGCTCGAGGCCATGCAATTCGAAATGGATTCCATGTACGATAATCAGGTATGGGACCTGGTTGACTTACCTAAAGATGTTCGACCTCTTCAGTGTAAGTGGATATTCAAGATTAAAATCGGCATGGATGGACATAAAGATGTCTACAAAGCTAGATTGGTTGCAAAAGGTTTCACTCAGGTTCATGGTTTACACTATGATGAAACTTTTGCACCAGTTGCTATGCTTAGATCTGTTCGGATAATGTTAGCGATTACTGCATTTCATGATTATGAGATATGGCAAATGGATGTCAAAACCGCTTTTCTGAATGGGTTTCTAGAAGAGGAAGTGTTTATGACAGAACCTGGGGGTTTTGTGGATCCTAAAAATCCTAACAAAGTATGCAAACTTAAGAGATCCATTTATGGTCTTAAGCAAGCGTCAAGGAGTTGGAATCATCGTTTTCATTATGTTATTAAACAGAATGGTTTTTCTCGAAATGTTGAGGAACCATGTTCATACATGAAGTTTAGTGGGAGTAAAGTTGTTTTCTTACTTCTTTATGTGGACGACATATTACTCATTGGGAATGATGTTGATATGCTTGCTTCTGTTAAGAAGTGGTTGGGAAATCACTTCCAAATGAAAGATTTGGGAGAAGCTCAGCGTACCTTGGGTATCCGGATCTATAGGGATAGATCCAATAGGATATTAGCATTGAGTCAAGAAGCATATATCGATAAGATTCTTGACCGATTCAATATGAAAAACTCCAAGAGAGGTTTTCTACCTATGGGCAGTAGGATCACTTTGAGTAAGTCACAGTGTCCTACTGAGCCTAAGGTTATTGAACGCATGAAATCGATTCCCTATGCTTCCGCTGTTGAATCGATCATGTATGCTATGATGTGCTCTCGTCCTGACGTCTCGTATGCTTTGAGTATGACGAGTCGTTTTGAAAACTCCGGTGAGAGTCACTTTGATAGCCGTCAAGAATATTCTGAAGTACTTGAGAAGGACTAAAGATTCATTCTTAGTGTTTGGAGGAGAATCTGAATTACGTATAAGAGGTTATACGGATGCCAGTTTCCAAACCGATAGGGATGATTTGAAATCCCAGGCTAGTTTTGTCTTTTTGTTGAACGGAGGGGCGGTTTCTTTGGAGAAGTTTTAAAGAGTCTCGTGACTGCGATTCTACAACGGAAGTCGAGTACATTGCACCTCTCGAAGCTGCAAAGGAAGCTGTTTGGATTAGGCAATTTTTAGAGGGACTGAAAGTAGTTCCGACCGCCGAGGATCCTATCACTTTGTATTGTGATAACAGTGGGGCTATTTTTCAAGCAAAAGAGCCCAAGTCTAGTAACAAGTCTAGGCATGTACTTAGGAAATTTCATGTAATTAGAGATTTAATCGAAAGGAAAGAAATTACAGTTTGTAAGGTTGGGACAGCTGACAACATCGCTGATCCTTTCACCAAGCCATTGTCTCAAGCTAAACATGATAGTCATGTAGTTTCGATGGGGTTGAGACGAATGCCAGAACTGTTGTAAATTATATGATATGTAATAATCAAAATATTGTATTTATTATTTCATATATGATAAGTTTCATTTATCGTTGTATTCAGTTTTATGTCTGAATTTATATATTTTGTTTTCTCCAAATAGGTTGTAAAGACAATGTCGAACCCTATTAAGTGAGCTGGATTAACATTGTATTTTGTCCCTAGTTACATAATGAGGTGACGTCTCGGAGTGACTAGATTGTAAGGCGATAGATGACAGGTTCGACTGTCATATGGTCATAGTGATGACTGGTCGATTACATAGGCATATTGTGAGACAATTTGTCGGACAGTGACCGTTTATAGAGTCCTTTTGTTGCTGGGTCGTGGCGAGGACTTCTATTTATTCCTTCGAGTCAATTCTTTAGACTGGTGACTATTTGTCTGAGTTGGTACGGTTTTCCGATGGCTTTGGTTTTTGTTCTAGGTCGCACCATAAAAGGAGGCCGATGAGCATTTACTGGGTCATTGTGATCTGTATCGAATGAAGAAAAAAGGTCAACGGGATTGTCCTTTTAAGTCATATTTTATCTCAAGGCCACTCGAGGAGAGATGACTGTGAATGCGTGGCCACGCTCGGGTGAGATCTATAGTAGATTATCCGGTCAGACAGTCATTCTCCTGATCGAGGAAACCACTTTATGATATGATCACGTGCAAGAACGACCTGGAAGACATCTTACATTGAGTGGGAGATATTATTGGACAAGAGAATTGGTAACGCACACTTGTGTCAGACAAGTGGGAGATTGTTGGAGTAGTGTCCTCCACAATGAGTGCGTTTACATAATAAATCTCGTAAAAGGAATATCGATTTATTTATTTATTCGTCACCGGTCATCGTTAATCGGTAATGATTGGCTGACTAGAGTTTGACATTACTGTCGTGTGACGGCGGTGATCAGCTGATCCATTTAGGTCACACCTATAGGATGACGCCCAAATAGAATAAATTAATTGTTTGTATGAGATATGAGATAATTAATTCCTTGTATTATTTGACTCTTAGTTAGTCACATAAATGTATTATTTGATGACGGGTTACGAACTCGGGACAAAGAGATTTATTATTTAATTATGAGATATTTAAATAATAAATGATTAGAATTTATTAATTAATTAATTTTATACGATATGTGTATATGTTTTGAGGAAGAATCAATTAGCTATTATATTTTATAAGAGGTTGTAAAATTAGCTAAATGGGTTAATATTGACACATTGTATGTTGATAAAATAGGCTTATGATTACTTAATGGTTAAGTAGTTATTGGTAGTTATTTTGTATTATTTAAGTGTTAAATAATTAAATTAATATTTAATTATGTAAGGTAATTAAATATAAGACTTATAAGCATTTGTGGGGCAAATGTCGAAAACCAAAATGGACCCAAAGTAGTCCATATGTTCCGTTTTTTTTAAAGGGCATACAAGTGTCTATTTTAGTGTATTTTCCACTTAAAATTGTCTCCCATATTTTGCTCTATATACCCCACTATTCACCTCATTTCATTAGTTGAAAAAAATTTGAAGAAAATTTTGGTCTCTTTGCTCTCTTTGGCCGGTTTCTCTACATGGTCTAGAGACCAAATTTTCTTCTTATTTTGTTCATCATTTTCATCTTAAAACACATATAAAAACTAACTAATAATATTATCAAAGTAATAATATTTAGTACATCATATATACAACTACAAGGTTACTACTACTATTAACTAGTTATTAATTTTAGTAGTATTTAGGGTTGATTCTTGGGTGCTACCTTAGGAGATTACCAATTTTGGTAATTAGTGTTCTTGGAGGATCATCCTTGTTGAATTAGCTCAAGAACAACATCAAGGAAGGAGTCCTTGAGTTGTGCCCATATTTGCCTTATAGCAATGTAAGGAACTTTTGTCTTAAGATGGTTTAATACCATCTTTTATACATTTCTTTTGCATGCATGTAGATTTAGACCATTTTTAATTAATTTGTTATTATAATATCATAAGATGAGTATTAATATGGTCTAAATAACTAACAAGATACGGTCTAAGTAATCGAATTGTTTTATTACTTGGATAAAATTATTGTTTACGAAACAATTGAAATCGAAATTGAATGAATAATTTATAATAAATACAAGACGTTGTAATTTATAATTTGATAAACCGTTTTGGTACAAGTAATTACGAATTACTAGTCGATTTTGTAAATGACATATTTTATGAGTATGTTGATCTTTAATATGTTAAAAATACATTACATTGTGACATGTCATGTAATATGTTACATGTGACAAAATTGACAAGTGACAAAATAAAATGGACTACCCATTTTATTTTAGGTGTGCCGAAATAATGGAGGGAGTATAAGATTTATATTGTGTTTTTATCTTAAGTAAAAAAACACAATAATTAGATCTAACTAGTAGGCATGCAAACCTAGCTTTTGAGAAGAGCAATTTTTTCATGCATTGGCTCCCTCATTACCCATACCCCAACCGGTTTTCCCACTAGAGAAATATCAATGTTTTCTCTTTAATTATTCATTACCTCATATTATAATTCCTAGTGTGTTAGAAATTATTTCTACTCTCTACACATTGTAAAAACATAGAGAAATAAAATCTCCCAAATCATTCCTCTCTTGGCCGAAATACACAAGAGAGAACACATTTATTTTGTGTCAATCTTTAAGTGAGACTTGTATTATTTCTAGTACAAATAATATTAGTTATTAAGGGATTTCTTTGGGTATTCACTTTTGGGAGGGATTCTACTTTGGCTCCTTTGTTCATCCATTTTAAGGAAAGCTCAAGAACAAGTAAGAAGGAGATCTTACTTGTGCCCTTTAATCCGAAATCCCAAAGTAAGAATGACGATTTCTTCTCTTGTCTTTTTAGTTTGCATGCATAAGATCTAGTTTTAATTTTATGACTAAATTAAAATGACACATATATAAATATGTTAATTAATGAGATTAATAATTCTAACACTTCCTTGATCATTAGGAGAGGCCGCTATCGAGGCGGGCGGGATTAGGTGTTCAAATAAAGAGCTTCCTAACACGTGTCATCACCCCTTACTCAGATATCTTTGAGCATCCGTGTTCATTGGCATCGCGTGAGTCATTCTAGACATAGAATGCTAAGGGTAACGAATTTATTAGTGTTCGTATCACTACTTTGTGTCTTGAGATGACATGAAGTATTCGAACGGTTCCAATTTTCCATAAAAATTGGTGGCGACTCCACAAATGCAAGCTTGCTCAAACCTTTCACCGGTTTCAATGCCTTTCAACTCAGTAACGGCCCATGACGTGCTTTGTCCGACCAAAGTTCCATGGGAAATATGCCGCCGCCTCGAAATCTAACCAACGGCGCGGGTGTGCGTGACGCGGGTGGGTAGGTCCACAATCGTCTTCGTTCTCTATTTTATTATTTCTCGTTTTAATCTATTTTTGGAAGGGTTAAAATATCCGGGCATGATTTGTTAATTTTAATTTAATAACTACTTATCTTATATGAATTTTCCTTGCGTTTTAATATGATCTAATCCATTTTATAATCAGATAATCCATTGTATGAGCTAATGGATCGAAAGCCCACTTACTAAACCTCTTATATAAATACAAAACTCTAAAATAAGAAAGCAAGCAGTTCATTCTTTTTTTCACGTAAACGGCGCACGCGTATCTTCCTCTCTTTTCTCTCTTTTGTTCTCTTTTCTCCATTTGACTCCATTGGTTTACATGTTTTCTTCTTCCAAACTCATACACAAATTATATATTCACAGTCCTTGCTCTTATCCTTACAACATATTCTTCTCTAAATATTTTTATGGGGATTATTTGTATAGACTTTTCGACCTACATTTTGGGTCTGTTATTTTAATGGGTAAAGAAGAAGAAGAGTCTTTTATGGTGTTTTCACGGATTTGGATTCGGGTATTCTTTAAAGTTAATTTTTGGGGACGTTAGCTATACTGGGAGATTGGTCCTTGTTCAGGCTATACTGGGAGATTGGTCCTTGTTCAGGCTGTATTGACTCAATTGCATACTTTCTGGGCTCGCATTTTCCTTATTCCTGTGACTGTACTTGATAGAATAGAGTGGATATGCAGGAATTACTTGTGGGAAGGATCTGAGCATTTCCACAAAATTCGTAATGTTGCATGGGAAAAAGTCTGCTGTGATAAGAAGTATGGTGGACTGGGAATTGTTCATTGCAGGAAATGGAATATGGCTATGATGGGTAAATTTGTTTGGTGGTTAGTATCTAAGGCTGATCATATGTGGATCAAGTGGGTTAACCATATTTACATTAAGGGGCAGGACTGGCTATCTTACATTCCCCCTGTTCAGTCTAGTTGGTCTTGGCGTATGATCTGCAAAACTAAGGAAAAATTGAAGGAAGGGTTCTATGCAGGGGAGTGGACTGAGCAACATGCTTATTCTGTTGCTCATGGGTACCATTGGTTGCAAGGCCCTCGGGAAAAGGTGAGTTGGCTTCCTCTGATTTGGAATAAAATTAACTTACCTAAGCACTCGTTCATTGGGTGGCTAGCTGTCCAACAGAGACTCCTGACAAAGGATAGATTGTTGCAGTTTGGGATCATCTCTGATGATCATTGTGACTTGTGTATGGCTCACACTGAGACGCATCAACACATATTATATGAATGTGTGTATAGTGCCAGGTGGTGGAGTTTGCTGAAGCGTTGGCTAGGGATTAATATGCCTGCAGATAATATTCTGGGATGGAGTTTACAGTGGCGCTGCAGATCATTGGTGAAGAAACATATTGTATTTGCTGCTCTCCTTGCAATGGTGTATCATATATGGCAAGTTCGCAACCTCAGCAGGATTGATCTTTTGGTACCTAGACCTGAGGTGATTGTTGCTAGGGTGAAGAAAGATGTCCAGCTGCGTGGTCATTGCATTACGTGGGGGACTAGACTTCAACAGATGAATTGGTTACCATGGACTAGTATGATTTGATCGTGTATGCTAGTAGGTTATGGTAATTTGTTGTGATGTACTTGGTGAACTTGTAATCTTAAACTCATTATTATTATAATATATTTCACATTTCACCAAAAAAAAAATTTTGGGGACGTTGACACGTGTGGGAGACGAGCCTTGTTGATCGTGTTTTTCATGACGATTTTCGTTATTGTGGATAATTAATTTCTAAAAAGGTAACTAGGTGTTGTTGACCTTCGGTCTTGATAGGTTTTGAAGCATGTCAAGTTAACGTTTTATTTCTAAGCTATTTTATTTTATGCTTTTATGAGCTTGGTATGCTTTGTTGCATTTATTATTTAGGTACTCAAGCTTGATTCAAGAGAAGAATATGATGAAGATGATCAACGTATAAATTTAGCATCTATGAGATCGTCATGAAGTCCTAGAATTAGGTTAAAGACATATTATGTAAAAGAGTATCTTAGAACTATGCACAAAGTAAAATTGATCTTGAGGGAACGATGTCCTCAGTCGAGGGAACGGTTACCTCAAGTTCTGAGGAACTCTGCTATATCTTCAGAAAACGGTATCCTCTGTTGAGTAGATTGTATCCTCAGGACCCGCAGTAAGTTCGGATTTTAATTATTTTCTAAAACTCTTTTTATCTCATTTTCATTATCTGAAATCTATAATATCTCGTTTTATTATATGGAATCTTTGCTAGGATTAAATCTAGACTTGTATATCTTTTGAAGAAAGATTTTGGTATATCTTGTTTATAAGATATTATGAAGATTAGTTTTATCCAAACAAGATTCTTACTCTTTGAAAAGGTATTTTATATTGTGAATTTTTTTTTTCCTTTAACCGAATTTTGTTAAAGATTTTACTCAATCTTTTCTGATATTCTTTCATAAAATATGGCTTGTATTTTATTCATTTAAAATCTATCTTTGGCCAAGATATTTTGAGAATGATTATCTTTTGTTATTTTATGAAAAATCAAGATTTGAAGTGTGCATCAAGAAACACACGAGAAACCCTAATTCGAAAGGTTTATGGCGTTTACTCGTGTGTTCCTCATTAAAAATGCACATCTAAAACTTCATATCTATACACATGACTTATATGAACTTTCTTGATTAAATTGATATTTTGCAAAATTATTTCCGCAGCTTTAACCTTTGTTCTTAATCGTTCATTTTGCAAATTGCTTTTAAAAGTTTAAGTCTTTAAACTATGCACTTTTCGTGTCAAAAGTTTATCTTTTTAAAGTGCATAGTCTTACAATCCTCTTCTAGACAATTGATTGTATTGTTTTTGATTTGATTGTATTTCATATTCAAAAATTTGTAAGCTTAATATCTTACGCACCGTAGGCTTAACATCCTATAAACACGAAGGCTTAACATCCTTCACAAATCAAAAGCTTCACATCCCTCACACACCGAAGGTTTAAAATCCTTCTTCAGCACGATTTGGGTTAGTCATGGGGATTGGTTGTTTATTGTACGCTAGACCGAATTAGGCGCTCGGGATAAACAATTAATAAAAAGGGGTGGACGTAGGCTTTTCAATTGGGCCGAACCACATTAAAATATCGTGTATTACTTATCTTTTTCATAGCATTTGTTTTACATTTTTATCAGATCGTTTGCACAATTGTTATATAGTTTAAACATTCGAACTTAACTCATAAGTCACGAATTAGAAGTACATAACTATCTTAAAGATTTTTAGAAACGATACCTACTATATTCGCCACCCCCCGCTCTAGAGTATATTTGTTGGGTTGTTGAACTCTACGGGTGTTTCTCTTTTAATTGTGTTTATCCCAATTGATATGATCAATATGATTTAATGGTTGTTTTATATGAGTGGTACCATGTTTGATTATTTATTGTCATGATTTATTTATTGGTACCATGTTCGATCATTTATTGTCGTGATTTATTTATGTTTTCGCATGTTGGTATATGTTTAATGCCTTCCTCCCCTCCGTCTTTCCTCCTCCTTCCTGATGCTGCCAACCACCCCACCTCCGCACCCTACCACCGTGACCAACAACAACAATAAATCGACCCCACCGCCACTTCAACACCAGCAGTCACACCACACCAAGCCACGTCACGTCCAACTACAACTACAACCGCCACCACGCACCCCCTCGCCATCGCCGCACTTCTCGCTGCTGCCACAATAGAAGACCACCACTATGTCATTCCAGATCTGGGTTTCTTCTCCTCTCCATTACCACCTTTCACTCTTTAAAAAAAAAAAAAGAAAACTCAGATTTAGTGATCGGCTGTTTTGTTGTTCTTTGTTTTTTTTTGGGTTTCTTGTTTTACGGGAATCTTTATTTTGGTTGTTGTCGTGGGGTGGCGGTGCCGTGGTGATAGGAGGTGGCTGTTGTGTCGTCGTCCTTTCCGCCGTCTCCCCTTTCTTTTAGATTTTTTTTATACATTACGACCTCACCACCACTCACGTTCCTCCGTCCTTCCTGCTGTCTCCTCTTTTCTTTAAATTTGTTTTTATTTCAGATCTAATTTTTTTAAAAAAGATTATTGCATTGAGGGTCTTTGTTTTGATTTGTTCCTGTGTATGGGTCTATTTTTTGTATTTTTCAGATTTTATTTGGTTTCTTATTTTTTGTGTGGGTCTTTGTTTTGGGTTTATTGTCTATTTCTTTTTATTTTTCAGATTTTTTTTGGTTTATTGTTTTTTTGTGTGTTGTTATTTACTTATTTTAGTGGTTTGTTATTTTTTTATATCTAGTTTTTATATTTTTAGATATGTTTTATTTTTTTTCATATCAATTGGTTTTAGATTTGTTGAATTTAATTTTTCAAATTTATTTGGTTTTATAAAAGTTACCCTATTTACAACTAAAGTTATACCCTTGAAACATTAAAGTTAAATTATCTGCGACTAAAGTTATACCCTTAAAATATTAAAGTTACACTATTTACGACTAAAGTTATAGCCTTAAAACATTAAAGTTATACAATTTACGACTAAAGTTATACCCTTTAAACATTAAAGTTATACAATTTACGACTAAAGTTATACAATTTGTGTGTTGGTGTTGTTGTGAGGCGGTTTTTTAATTTTTAGTAATAAATTAAATTTTTATTTTTCATTGTTAATTTTTTTTTTTTGATGAATCATGATTTTGTTATTTTGTTATTTCTTAGATTTACGGTTTTTTTTCTTAGATTAACGGGTTTTTGTTATTATGGATTAACGTTATTTTCGATTCTTTTTTGTTTTTGTTATTGTTGGTTTTTTTTAGTTTCTAATCTTAAAGTTCAGATGATAAAATTATATAAAACTAAAGTTATAAGTTTGTTGGACTAAAGTTATACAAAAAATGAATGAAGTTATAATATTATAGACTAAAGTTACACGATTTTGGACTAAAGTTATACTCCCTCCATTTAACAATTATCACCCCATTTCTCCATTATATGTGAGAGATATTATATTGAAGTGGGGTGATAATTGTTAATTGGAGGGAGTAAGTTTGTTGGAATAAAGTTATACGTTTGTTGGACTAAAGTTATACGTTTTTTGGTTTAAAGTTATACGTTTTTTGGACTAAAGTTATACGATTTTGTACTAAAGTTATACGTTTGTTGGACTAAAGTTATACGATTTTGTACTAAAATTACACAATTTTGGACTAAAGTTACACTCGTAAAACAAAATTGGATTAAAGTTACATAAAATTATATAAAACTCCAATTAATTTATCGAAAATGACTAAAGTTATACAAAAATGGATTAAAGTTATACAAATATGGACAAAAGTTATACAAAAATGGACAAATATGGACAAAAGTTATACAAATAAGGACAAAAGTTATACAAATATGGACTAAAGTTATACAAATATGGACTAAATTTATACAAACAGTACTTATATAAATTCAAATTTATAGTGTTGGTTTTTATTTGTTATTTTTTGTTGTTATAAATATATTTTTTGTACAAAAATGGACTAGAGTTACACAAAAATGGATTAAAGTTATACAAATATGGACTAAAGTTATACAAAAATGGACTAAAATTATACAAAAATGGACTAAAATTATACAAATATGGACTAAATTCATACAAACAGTACTTATATAAATTCAAATTTGTAGTGTTGGTTTTTATTTGTTATTTTTGTTGTTGTTATACTTATATTTTTTTCTTTTGTCAACAAAGAGAAATGAGAAAACAAAAGTTATACTTTCATAAAAGTTACACACATACCTACTAGAGTTACACCTTCGTTAAGTAGAAGTTACTCATATCGTTACTAGAGTTATACATTTACTGAGTAGAAGTTATACATTTACTGAGTGGAGTTATACGTTTAGTCCATATTTGTATAACTTTAGTCCATTTTTGTATAACTTGAGTCCATTTTTGTATAACTTTAACAATCACCACCAAACTACCACCACAAACGAGATAATAAGGTTATTTTTTCAAAAGATTAAAATTAACTTATTATATGAGATTTATTTTTGTAGATCTAAGATCAAAATAAAATAATTTTACAAAATAAAAACGAGATTTGAAAACCCAAAATATAAAGAAAAAAAATGTAAAAAAAAGAGAGAATTGAGAAAATAGATAAAAAGACAAGAATAAACAAAATAAAAGACAACTAAAAGAAAATAAATAAAATAAAACATAACAAAAATAACGAATAAAAAAAACAACTCAAAACATAGAAAATAAACATTAAAAAGAAGAAGAAGAAAAAAAAAAAAAACCGGCGGCGACGGTGGGGTTGGCGGCGGCGGTGGTTGTGGGTCGTGGGGTGGTTTCGGGTTGGGTGGTGGGTGGGTGGTGGTGAATGAGGAAGAGAGGAGTTGGGTGATTTATTTGGGTTTTGATTTTTTGGGATTTGATTTTTTTGGGGTTTTTTTAGAGAGGAGAGAAAAGTAAGATGTAGAGAGTGGAGGAGATGATTGTGATAATGAATTAATGAAAGATGAATGAATAATTAGTGACTGGGATGATTAAGTTAAGGAGACATTTATAGGAGATTCATTTGTGGCCATTCATTGAGATGAAATCTCATCCCTCCATCCTCTCCATCCAACAGCCCACATTAAGACTTATGGACTTATAAGATATAAGGGACTTAGTTGATCCCTTCTCTCTCTCTTTTTTTGTTGAGTTCATAAGTCCTCTCTAGAGCCCTTGGATGAGGAAGATGGAGGGCTTAGATTACATTTACACTCAGGGTCATTAGTGAGTGTTTTAACACTCTATCTCATAATCACACAATTAATCACTAATTAAAAACTAATTCACTATATATAGTTTATTTTCACACCCACTTCTCTCTCATCTCACAAAAATCATTCACTTTCTCCCTCAAAAAAACCTATCCCTCTCATAAACCAAAAAATTTCAAAACCCATCCTCACCTTCCTAACCCCACCAGCCACAACCAGCCACGCCACGCCTACCAACCAACCCCACCGTCCACCACAACCCAGGCCACATCCAGCACCACACACTTTTACGCCCACCTTCCACCACGACCACCACCACCTTCCCGTCTCTTACCACCAC
This sequence comes from Silene latifolia, assembly GCF_048544455.1. Classification (NCBI taxonomy): domain Eukaryota; kingdom Viridiplantae; phylum Streptophyta; class Magnoliopsida; order Caryophyllales; family Caryophyllaceae; genus Silene; species Silene latifolia. The sequence goes on from NC_133538.1 coordinate 1,063,213, forward strand.
TACTACCACCAACGACCTCTCCTCTCCACTTAACGACACCACCACAGCCTCTCCTCTCCACCACCCATGACCTGCCCTCCATTCTCACAACCCGACACCACCTCCCGACTCACACCACCACCACCCCGACTACCACCACCATAACCCATCACTCCACCCACCACCACAACACTATGACCCACCACCACATCAAACACCACGCACTTCCTGCTGCCCCACGCCAACCACCACCACCAACAACAAACACTCCCTCGTCTCCACCATCCCGACCTCCACCATCCCCACCATCTCTCTCCTTTTCTTATTTTTCCAGATCTGAGACTCCGTACCACACCCACAACAACCCACGCCCACAATCACCCTCTTCTTGCAGCGACACCCACAACCACCCACACCGCAGCCTCGATAGCCACCAATGACGACTAATGAAGGAGTTTCGGTGAGTCCAGATTGTTGGGATTCATTAATCTCATTTGTTTACATATTGAAAATGTGAATAATTAATTTAGTCTTAAAATTAATTCAAGATCTTATGCATGCAAAACAAATACAAGAGTAAAGAGAAAATCGGCTCCTTACATATGATATTTTGAATATATGGGAACTAGTAAGGTCACCTACCTTAGCTAGTTCTTGAGCTTTCCTTATGAACCACTTTCCTTTAGTCGATTCTACTTCTAGAACTCTCGGTCGATAAAATTACTCTAATATTTATCTTTAGCTCGGAACACATGCGACTACGGTCACGAATAATTTCGTTGAGCTCAATCCAAATTTCGATGTAATAACTTTTTACTACCCACTTACCCAACGTAACAAGTTTAGCACCCTGTTAAGCCAAGCCTACTTCCTTATGAAATTGGGATTCATGGTTTCTACTATTTGGTAAGGCTAATTCTCAATTATTATTTAGTGAGAGGTCTTGTCAATTTATTATCTATCACGTTTTAAGTGAACTAAAGCGGTGAACTACGAAAATTATAATTGACACGGCCGATGACTCGATAAAATAAAATGCATGTTTAGTTATGGCGATTTAGCGATGCATGCAAACATATAAATAAATGCAAAATATAAAACATAAAATCCTATTATGGCCTTCCTAAAAACAAAATTTAATTAACTATTACAAATTCGGAAACCAACTTCATTGGTCCCTTGAACTTCACTTGGCACGCATTCCAAGGCAACACCGTCTTGTCGGAACGCCTTTCCTAATGGCGCCGTCGTTAAGGATCTCCGAAATTACAAGTAATAATTAAAAATTACATAACTTCCTATTATACATTTGTAATAAAAATTAAATCTATTAAATTACAAAACGGTGATACGAGATCACAATAATTACAACCGAATCGATATTCTCATACATTCCGGGTAATACCAATTAAAAACTAAGGCCATACTAAGTAAAATTACATAATTCAAAAATTATATAAATCAAAAATATGACAATCATAAACAAAATACAACATTAAAATATGTATGAACATGCTTAATTTTATGCCAAATCGCCTTTAAAGAGCTAATATCGTATATTTTTCTCGGTTTTATGGATTTGTATGATTATTAACTATTAAAATCATGAAACATTTCATAAATCACATTTATGTTCAAGTTAATTACCCTAACCTTTTAGGACTAAAAATTTAGTCTTCACAAAAATTTCGACAATAAGTTAACTTGAATTTCTAATATTGTTCATTTGGACTAAAAATATATATAAAAACTCCAAATTAAATTAAAATAATTTCAAATAATTTCAAATTTTGAAATTTAAACTCTTGAACATTCTGGAATAATTCCATGACATTCATAATGTTCAAAACTTAGGTTAAAATTTTCGAAAATCTTCCGAGTAAAACATCGTTGCGGTTTATCGAAATTGACAAATAAAATCATTAAAGCATAAGAAAAAAATAATTTAATCAACTTTTCACTTTTAGATATGAAAATTGGCATAAATAAGCAACATTGGACGTTTTTCTTAAGTCATGAAATATGTTTTAGCATTATAGGCTAATTTAAGTCACTATTTATTGAATTTTTACTCAAAAATTCATAAATCATGCATAAGGAGTTCAATTCGTCTAAGATTTTTATACACACTGAGTAAAAATGTATGTGACAACATATTAAATTTTCATAACCAGATTCGAAATTTAACTCAAACTAACCTAATAACCCTTTTAAATGCAACTTTAAATTATAAAATTCATATTTTATGCAAAATGACTTTATTTTACACGAAATTTAACATGCATCTAGTAGATTATATTTCTAAAATCATATTCAAAAATCACTGAAAAATCCGAAGATTAACTATTTTTCGTCCAAAATTGATATTCTTTTCATAAAAATCACATTTTAATGCCAATAATATATATAATGAACAATAAAATTCATAAATCATCTCATATGACCTAAAATCTATTTAGGACCAGAAACTTTTAACATGCAAAAATTATTTCGTGATTTATATTCATAAATCCTAAATAACAAGTTTTATTTGTTAACTAATTAACTCGGAATAACAAACCCGATTTTGCATGCAACAACCTTGTGCTCTGATACCACTTGTTGGGATTCTTTAATCTCATTTGTTTACATATTGAAAATTTGAATAATTAACTTAGTCATAAAATTAATTCAAAATCTTATGCATGCAAAACAAATACAAGAGTAAGGAGAAAATCGGTTCCTTACATATGATATTTCGGATATATGGGCACTAGTAAGGTCACCTACCGTAGATAGTTCTTGAGCTTTTCTTATGGATGAACAAGATTCAAGTATAGAATCTCTCCCCAAGGATTGTACCAAGATAATACCCTTAATAGTTTAAATTAATATGAGACTAGTATTAATAAAAACTACCTTAAAATAGACACAAATAAATTGTATTTTTTTCTTGAAAATTTCGGTCAAGAGGAGGATTTTATGAGCTCTCTTGTTCTCTAAAAAAATGTAGAGTAAAAGGAACCACTAGTAAAAATATATCATGTATCTTTTTACAACTTATAGAATGAATAAACAAAAATGTAAGAGAAAAAAACTCTTCTTTTTCTCTTTGGGAAACCGGGTAGCATGGGAGGAGAGGAGCCAATGCATGAGCTTATTTTCTTCCCAAGAATAATAGGTTTGCATGGCTATGAAATAGGTCATCATTGTGTTTCTTTTGAATAAATAAATTAGACAACACAAACCTAATACTCCCTCCATAAAACCGGTTATTACCCATAAAAGGGAGGTCCATTTTATTTTTGTCATTTGTCAATTGTGACATATGTGACATGTTACTTGACATGTTACATTATAATCTGTTTTTAACATATTAAAAATCATCATATAATTAAATATGTCACATACAAAAATAATTAGTAATTCATAATTACTTGTACCAAAATGGGTCATATAATTATAAACTACAACAACTTGTATTTATAATAAATTATTCATTCTATTTTTAATTGTTTCATAAACAATAAATTAATCTAAGTAATAAAACAATTTGATTACTTAGACCGAATCGTATTTAATCAAATTACAATAAGACACGTAATTTTACTCACAAAATCACTCGTCAATTTTAAGGAATTTAATTAACCCGTTTCGTCATACGATTAACTAAATAATCAATTAAGAGCATTACCCTATAGGTATGACCTTAGGGGATCAACTGGTCACCATCGTCATACGACAGTAATGTCAAACTCTAGTCAGCCAATCATTACCGATATGTGTGGACCAGTTGACTAAGAAGTATTACTTTCCCTCATGTATTCTTAATATGAGATTTAAATATGTGATCTCAAAATGATCAACAATGTGATCGCATTATTGTCGGGGACACTTCAACAATCTCCCACTTGTCCTCGACAAGTGTGGGTCACCAATTCTCTTGTCCTATTAATATCTACCACTCAATGCAAGGTGTCTTTTAGGTCGTACTTGCAAGTGATCATATCGAGAGTGGTTTCCTCGATCTGGAGAACAACTGATTTAGCGGAATTATCTATCATAGATACCTTCCGAGCGTGGCCACGCATTTCCAGTTCATTACTCCTCGAGTGGCCCTGAGATATTGTTATAACCCTGACAAGGGGTGGACAATTCCTATCGCACTATTCCCTTTGACTAGCCACAACTCATCATAACCCAAAATAAGCCCTTTTAACCCCATTTACGAAGGTCGTAGGAACATAAATCAAAGTTACTCTAAAACTGTGCCACCTTGAGCGAACAGTCTTTAGTCAAAAGAATCGACTCATTAGAATACTATAGTAGCTCTTGCCACGACCAAGCCATATAATTTGCCAGAACTCCATAAGCGGTCATTAGGCCCGACAGAGTGTTCCAAACCGTTTGTCTATGTGATCAACTAGTCATCTCTTATGACTCTATGGCACTTGAACTTGCCATCAATCGCTTCACACTCTAGTCACTTCGAGATGTCACCTCATACATGGAGGAAAAGTGGATCTAAATACCTAACATATTCATATATGTTCTATTTCAATTTGTCATAAAATTAATAAATGATCTTATGCATGCAAACTTATAAACAAAATAAGGAAGAAACATTTATCGTACATTGTGATTTTCGGGTTTTAGGGCACAAGAGAGATCACCTTTCTCTCTTGTTCTTGTGCTTTCCTTTTGGATGAACAAAGACCCAAGTGTAGGATCTCTCCCAAAGCTTGATACCCAAAGCACACTCTTAATTAAAATTAATATTATGAATACTAGTACAATATTAATTTATCATAAAATTGACCCCAAAATATTATAAAACTCTTCAATATTTCGGTTTATGGGAGGAGGAAGAAGGAAGCTTTTTATCTCTCTAAAATTCTTATTTTAGATGAATGAATGAATGAATGCCAATACCATAAAATGTTATGTATTGAATATGATAAAATAAGGCAAAAACCCTTTCCTTTTCTTTGTGTAAAACCGGGTGGAAGAGGGAGAGGAGGGAGCCAATGCATGCTTTTGTTTGTCTTCACAATGAGCATTAGGGTTGCATGGCTAGATTTGTAGGTAATCATTGTGTTTACCACTCATATAATAAACACAATATTATCCTAATTCCACCCTTAATTTCGGTTTACACATGTAAAATGGAATCCATTTTATTTTTGTCAATTTGTCAATATATCACATGTCACATGTCACATAAAATTGTTATGTATTTTTAACATGTTAAAAATCAACGTATTAATAAAAATACATCATACACAAAAATCGATTTAGTAATTCATAATTACTTGTACCAAAATATTTTACCAATTATAAATCACAACAATTTGTATTTATAATAATTCATTCAAATTTAATTATTTCTTTAAACAATAATTTCATCTGAGTAATGATACAATTCAATTACTCAGACCGTATCTCATTTTAATTAATTTCAATGAGATACGTAAATATTACTTCCAAAATTGTCCGTCAATTTTAATTAAATTAATTGACTCGTAACGTTATACGATCAATTAATTGATCAATTAAGAGTGTTGCCCTATACGTATGACCTAGGGGATCAACTGATCACCACCGTCGCACGACAGTAATGTCAAACTCTAGTCAGCCAATCATTACCGATATGTGTGGACCAGTTGACAGTAAAAAAAATATTACTTCCAAATTGTATTCTTTATAATGAGACTTAAACATGTGATCATCATGATCAACAGTCGTGATCGCATTATTGTCGGAGGACACATATTCCAACAATCTCCCACTTGTCCTCGACAAGTGTGCGTCACCAATTCTCTTGTCCTATTACTATCTCCCACTCAATGCAAGGTGTCTTTCAGGTCGTACTTGCAAGTGATCATATCGAGAGTGGTTTCCTCGATCTGGAGAATAACTGATTGACCGGATTTATCCACCATGGATACTTTCCGAGCGTGGCCACGCATTTCCAGTTCATTACTCCTCGAGTGGTCCTGATATATTGTTATAACTCTGACAAGGGGTGTACAATTCCTATCGCACTCATTCCCTTCGACTAGCCACAGCCATCATAACCCAAAATATGCCCATTTGACCCCATTTACGAAGGTCGTAGTAACACAAATCAAAGTTAATCTAAAACTGTGCCATCTTAGGCGAATAGTCTTTAGTCAAAAGAATCGACTCATTTGAATACTATAGCAGCTCTCGCCACGACCAGGCTATATAAATTTGCCAGAACTCTATAAGCGGTCATTAGTCCCGACAAAAAAGGTTCATAACAGTCTGCCTATGTGATCGACTAGTCATCTCACATGACCCTATGGCACTTGAACTTGCCATCAATCGCATCACACTCTAGTCACTTCGAGACGTCACCTCATACAAGTGACTATGGGCAAATACAATGTTAATCCATGTTCACTCAAACGGGGTTTAATTTGTCTCTACAACCCGTTGGATGTAACAAAGTATAAAGAGAGTTAATAATAACTCAAACGACAAATGTCGACATCACACTCGGGTAGTCAACGAGAGGCATCGGTCAGCTACGTCTATAAACGTACCATATTACAACCTTGTGATGCATATCGTAAGTGTGTAAACACTTGTTGATTGCAATAGAAGTTTAACATGTCATGTGTCCATGTGTTCAAACTTCTTAATCGTATTATCCTTTATATTCATGTTATCACTCATAGCATGAACCTTACCAAGTACACATCAAGGTTCCCGACCTTGGTTTCGGTTCTTTATCTTGAAAGAACTTCCTTATCGATTATCACATAACAAACGAATTTGTGGTGAATAATATAACTTGTACTGATCAAGTACTCCATCCACACACAATGCACTAGGTACATGTTTTGTAGAGTCTTGCAAAAATTTGTCAAGATGATTGACCTTAGCACTTCTCACAAGTCCTAGCATATTAAGAAAGATTAGGTTTGAGTAACTTCTTATTCAACTAAGTATCTTTCCAAACTTCTTATTTCTCCTTTTGACTTGAAAAGTTTAGGATTTTCATAAATCTTTACGTGTGTTTGGATTTTCTATAATATGTGCAACCTCTTTAACACATAATAGAGTATTCTGTCAAACACTGAAATCGCTCATCAGATTCTCCTCGAGAATTTATGACGTTTCTTGTATGGCTTGCCAATGAATCATCATGCTCTCATGCAAATGATTCACTATTGGACATGTGCATGATTATTCTAATGGCGGAAACATTAGTTGCTAATAATCATGAGATCAACCGTTCATATGTTCAATGAACGACCATGACTGCTAATGACAATTCCATTTTCATCTACATGAATAACCTATGTGTATGTTGATACGATGTGTATCTCTTAATACTAATCCAATATTTCTTGACGTAATTGGATTCATCATAGTCCAAATTTATCCAGAATTGAAAACTCAAATACTTCTTTGTGAAAGAAGATATTAGCTCGTCATTCCTAATGAGTAATGAGTTGTAAACATTCAAAGGATGATAGCTCCCACTAAATTCCATGTCTTCACATGATAATTTCTAAACTCCCACTTAATTCCATATGTTTCGAAATTGATTACTCAATTGAAAACATTTCAAAATTGGAATGTATGTTGCTTTGCAAAGTTATTAAGATAAAACCATATATGTTCCCATCATATCCTTTCAAAATTCCTATTTTGAAGAGGTCTCATCTTTAACCTTATGGAAAGAGATTTTAAATCTCTAACACATTCATGTCATAATGATGTGTGGCAATGTCATTTATTAAATATAAGTAATATCTAATACACATCCTTCAAAATATCCCTTTTAGAAGGAGGTTTAACCAATTCATTTTCATAATGTGGTTAAGTAATGACATTTGCGAGGTTAAAAACTTAGCTATAGAGGATATCGGTATATCAATCCTTGCAATTCGTTCATAATTAGTATGTTACTTTGATTCATTTAGGCTCTTAAGTTAATCTCAAGGTTGAAACTATTGGTCAAAATTTTTCATAAACTAGTCAAAACTCTTGTTAAGACTTTACATTAGTCATTTTTCTTCCAAAAATTTCTTTTGGTCTCCTCGTGTAGTAATCTTGAGAACATACTTTTATGATTACATTACTTGGTCTCTTAAGTCATATAGAACTTACTTGAGACCATAGATCTCATCAATTTGGGTACACTATGTGAATAGATATACCTTCATTCAAATCATTCTCTCTTGCGTAGATCTCATTTACACAAGTACACAAATTTATCGTGTGTTGTGTCCTCATTTTTCTCCCACTCTATCTTTAGAATAAATACACTATAGATTCAAAGATTGCATATGAGACACAAATAATGATGTTGAAGTATAAGGAGAAATATCTCATAGATCGACTAATAGTTTTAGATTTCGCAAGTGTACTTGGTGATTGACATTCCTTTAAGAGAGTTCATAGACTCAAAATCACTTTGTAAATGATCATACACAAGCCTTAAGCATGTGGACATATAATGAATCTCGTCATTATATTTGTCTATTAGATCACTTTAAGTTATATGTTTCTAAGAACAAGAATTTAAACATGAATTTTAGAACAAAAGGATAAAATGATAAAACGGGTGACTTGGGTTGCAAACCAAGTCACCATTATCCAAAATACAACCAATTATCCAAAATACCTTTCCTTGTCGAACATGGAAACTTAAGGTTCTAAAAATCCAAAACATAATTTAAAATAAGACAATAAAAAGCGAAGCTCCATGAAAGTTATTCCTAGCTCCTTGATGGTTTCTTAAGCTTGCTTTTCTTTTCCTTTGTCTTTGCTTGGTGGAGGCCCTATTTACAATAAAAAGGGAGATACATTATCACTACTTTGTATCACAATACCATAGTTGAATTAGAAACATAAAAGAAAGGATAGTCATTTACCTACTGGAGTAATCTTTCCAGCCTTAATATCACCAAGGTATTTGGAACAATTTCTTTTCCAATGTCCCATACCATTACAATAATGGCATTTATCAAGAGGACCCTTCTTGATTTTCGATGTGCTTGCATCATTAGCTTTAGCTTTGGTGAAAGTGGGAGCTTGCTTCTTACCCTTCCTCCCATTCTTCTTGAACTTCCCCTTACTCTTAGTGCTTATGTTAAGCACATCCTTTGGAGGGTTCACATTTAACCCCATGTCCCTCTCGGCTTGCACAAGTAACTTGTGCAATTCTTCAAGAGACACATCCTTGTCTTGCATGTTAAAATTCACCCGGAATTGAACATACGCTTTGACTTTGGACAAGGAGTGTAGAATCCTATCTACAATGAGTTCTTTGGGGATTTCAACCTTTTGAATTTTCAAGGTCTCGACAAGCTCCATAAGTTTGAGCACATGAGGGCTAACCTTTTGGCCCTCTTTGAAGTCGAGATCAAAGAATGCCGCGACCGCCTCATATTGGACGATCTGCGGAGTTTGTGAAAAGATTGTTACAAGCTTGGAGTAAATCTCATTAGCGTTGCCCATTTTAAAGGCTCTCCTTTGGAGATCCGCCTCCATCGCAAATATCAAGACATTTTTCATTGCGGCGGACTCCTTTTGGTAAGCCTCATATGCTTCCCTAGTGGCGGCGGTCGACCTAGTGGTAGGTTCGGGAGGAGAGGCCTCGGTTAGGTAACGAAGCTTGTCGTCACCTTGGGCGGCTAATTTGAGTTGGGCATCCCAATCGGAGAAATTTGACCCATTCTTTTCAAGTTTACATCGATCCATGAAGGATCGTAGCCATGATGAATTAGCGAGAGGCATGGCGTTAGGGGTAGGTGTTGCCATTTGTTAGGTGAAAAAGAAGTGGTCTACAAAACAAAATAGAAGGACTAAAACAAATGTCGTTTTAATAATAATACTCGTAAAAATTTATAATTTAAACAAGTTTTATGCATTTTTCTAGTGACCTCTACCCAACTAGATAAATGATTGCAAGACCCAAATTCATATCGACTTAGGCACGGTATGGCCGATGAAACCCTTATCAATATAACTCGGTGGATTAAGGTTTTAATCGATTCTACTTTTAGAACTCTTGGTCGATAAAATTACTTTAATAATTATCTATATCCCGGAACACATGCAACTATGGTCACGAATACTTCCGTTGAGCTCAATCCAAATTTCGAATAAATGTGTCCATGATCCAAATCCACATCAACTTGGGCACGGTATGGCCGATGAAACCCTCATTAACATGAACTCGGTGGATAAACATTCATCACCCACTTCCCCTACGTAACAAGGTTTGTACCCCGGTAGGGCCGAGTGCACTCCCTCGCGAAATAGGTTTTCATGGTTTCTACTATTTGGTAAGGCTATGCCTCAATTAATTGTTTTAGTGAGAGGTCATGTCAATTTATTATCTATCACGTTTTAAGTGAACTAAAGCGGTGAACTACGATAATTCTAATTGACACGGTCGATAAACTCGATGAAAGAAGATGCATGTTTTAGTTATGGCGATTTAGTGATGCATGCGACATATAAATAAAATGCAAACATAAAATAAATCCTAGTATGGCCTTCCTAGAAAAGAAAAACTATTTAACTATTACATATTCGGAAACCAACTCCATTGGTCCCTTGAACTTCGGTTGTGGCACGCATCTCGAGGTAACACTGTCTTTATGTATCGCCATCTTGAAGAAATCCGTCTTGGGGAACTCCGAGATAAAATAAATTACATAGCAAATTACATAATTTCCTATTATACATTTGTAACCAAAATAAAATAAATCTATTAAATTACAAAACGGTGATACGAGATCACAATAAATTACAACCGAATCGATATTCCCATACATTTCGGGAAATACCAATTAAAAACTAAGGCCATACTAAGTAAAAATTACATAATTCAAAAATAACATAAAATAAAATTATGACAATCATAAAGAAAATGCAGCATTATAATATGTATAAACATGCCCAATTTTATGCTAAATCGCCTTTAAGTAGCCAATATCGTATATTACTCGGTTTTTACGGATTTGCGTGATTTCAACATTTTATAATCACAAAAATTACATAAATTCATATTTATGCATAAGTTAATTACCCTAACCTCTTAGGACTCAAAAATTAGTCTTCACTAATTATTTGACCATAATTAACTCATATTTCTATAATTAGTTCATTAATGGACTTAAAATTATAAAAATAAGCTATAAACTTCAAATAAATCACAAAATTTCAAATAAATTCAAAATTTGAAATTTAAACTCATGAACATTCTAGAAAAATACCATGACACTCATAATGTTCAAAAACTTAGGTTAAAAATTACGAAATTTATCCGGAAAAACAATGTTGCGGTTTATCGGTTTTAACTAAAATAATCATAAAAACATGTGAAAAATTATATACATCAACTTTTCAATTTTAGATCTGAAAAAGATAATAAAATGCAACATATAATGTTTTTCCTTAGTCATAGAGTATGTTTTATTAATATTTCACTAATAAAGTCACTATTCATGCTATTTTTCTTCAAAAATCCATAAATCATGCAAAAGGACTTCACTATAGCCTATTATTTTACACACATCTTGTAAAATTGCATGTGACGACATACTAAATTTCTATGACCAGATTCGAAATTTATCTCATATTAACCTATTTTTCACTTAAATCCGATTTTAATAATGAAAAATCCATTTTTCGAGCATAAAATGTCCAAAAATTATGAAAATTTACAGGTCATCTCAAAATAATATATGTGACAACATATCCAAAAATCACTGGAAAATTCGAAGTTTAGCTAATTTTAGTCCGAAAATGACATTTTTACTCATAAAATCATATTTTAATGCCATTATTGTATAATATGAACAATAAAAATCCGTAAATTAACCAAAATATCCTAAAAATATTTTAGGACCAGAAATTTTAACATGCATAAATTAATTTCGTGATATATCATAATAACACAAATTATACAAGTTTTATATGTTAATCTTTATAACTCGGAAAAACTTTTAACCGATTTGCATGCAAACAACCATGGCTCTGATACCAATTGAAGGAAAAGTGGATCTATATACCTAACATATTCATATATGTTCTATTTTAATTTGTCATAAAATTAATAAATGATCTTATGCATGCAAACTTATAAACAAAATAAGGAAGAAACATTTATCTTACATTGTGATTTTCGGTTTTTAGGGCACAAGAGAGATCACCTTTCTCTCTCGTTCTTGTGCTTTCCTTTTGGATGAACAAAGATCCAAGTGTAGGATCTCTCCCAAAGCTTAATACCCAAAGCACACTCTTAATTAAAATTAATATTATGAATACTAGTACAATATTAATTTATCATAAAATTGACCCCAAAATATTATAAAACTCTTTAATATTTCGATTTATGGGAGGAGGAAGAAGGAAGCTTTTTATCTCTCTAAAATTCTTATTTTAGATGAATGAATGAATGAATGCCAATACCATAAATGTTATGTATTGAATATGATAAAATAAGGCAAAAACCCTTTCCTTTTCTTTGTGTAAAACCGGGTGGAAGAGGGAGAGGAGGGAGCCAATGCATGCTTTTGTTTGTCTTCACAATGAGCATTAAGGTTGCATGGCTAGATTTATAGGTAATCATTGTGTTTACCACTCATATAATAAACACAATATTATCCTAATTCCACCCTTAATTTCGGTTTACACATGTAAAATGGAATCCATTTTATTTTTGTCAATTTGTCAATATGTCACATGTCACATGTCACGTAAAATTGTTATGTATTTTTAACATATTAAAAATCAACGTATTAATAAAAATACGTCATACACAAAAATCGATTTAGTAATTCATAATTACTTGTACCAAAATATTTTACCAATTATAAATCACAACAATTTGTATTTATAATAATTCATTCAAATTTAATTGTTTCTTTAAACAATAATTTCATCTGAGTAATGATACAATTCAATTACTCAGACCGTATCTCATTTTAATTAATTTCAATGAGATACGTAAATATTACTTCCAAAATTGTCCGTCAATTTAAATTAAATTAATTGACTCGTAACGTTATACGATCAATTAATTGATCAATTAAGAGTGTTGCCCTATAGGTATGACCTAGGGGATCAACTGATCACCACCGTCGCACGACAGTAATGTCAAACTCTAGTCAGCCAATCATTACCGATATGTGTGGACCAGTTGACAGTAAAAAAAATATTACTTCCCAATTGTATTCTTTATAATGAGACTTAAACATGTGATCATCATGATCAACAGTCGTGATCGCATTATTGTCGGAGGACACATATTCCAACAATACAAGTGATTATGGGCGATGACTATGTCATTTTAGTTTAATTTAATGGGGTTCAATCTTGTGTTTACAAACCATTTGAATATGACGTAATGAAAAATTAAAAGACAAATGTGACTATTCATATGAACAAATAAAACAACTCTTTTATTTCATATCAAAATCTGACATAAAAGTGGCATGCGTTTAAGTCCCATGGACACAACATGTCCATCATGTTTAGCCTGCGATAAAGGCTTGGTGAGCGGATCAACAATGTTATCATCCATCCCAACCTTAAAAATCGCAGTTTCCTTCCTTTCAATGAAATTTCTAATTACATGGAATTTTCTAAGTACCTGTCTAGATCTATTACTAGACTTGGGCTCTTTAGCTTGGAATATTGTCCCATTGTTGTCACAATAGAGAGTAATAGGATCATTGGCGGTAGGTAATAATTTTAGCCCTTTCAAGAATTACTTGATCCACATAGCTTCCTTGGCGCCTTCGATCTTTGCTATGTACTCAAATTCTCCGTTATAGAATCCATGATCCACGACTTTCTTGAAGCTTCTCCAGCTTACGGTACCACCATTGAGCATGAAAACAAATCCAGCTTGTGATTTCATGTCATCTCTATCTGTTTGAAAACTGGAGTCCGTGTAACCCTTAACACAGAGCTAGGAGTCATCTCCAAACATTAAGACAGAATCCTTAGTCCTTCGCAAGTACTTAAGGATGTTCTTGACGGCAATCCAGTGACTCTCACCTGGATTTCTTTGATATCTACTCGTCATGCTCAAAGCATACGAGACATCTGGACGAGTGCATATCATGGCATACATGATTGATCCAATGGCGGAAGCATAAGGGATCAACTTCATGCGTTCAACATCTTTGGGTTTGGTGGATGATTGAGACTTGCTCAATATGGTCCCACTAACCATAGGAACCAAGCCTCTTTTGGATTGGTCCATGCTGAAGCGTCGAAGAATCTTATCAACATAAGATTCTTGACTTAATGCCAATATCCTTTTGGGTCTATATCTATAGATCCGGATACCAAATATGCGTTGTGCTTCTCCTAAATCCTTCATTTGGAAATGATTTCCTAGCCACTCCTTGACGGAAGACAACATAGGAATGTCATTTCCAATAAGTAGTATGTCATCCACATACAATATTAGGAACACAACATTGGTCCCACTGAACTTCATGTATAAACATGGTTCCTCAATACTTCGAGTAAAACCATTTTCTTTTATGACATGATTAAATCGATGGTTCCAACTTCTTGATGCTTGCTTAAGAGTTTAAATGGATCTCTTAAGCTTGCATACTTTGTTAGGATTTTTAGGATTCACAAACCCTTTGGGTTGTATCATGTACACCTCCTCTTCTAAATGCCCATTCAGAAAAGCGGTCTTGACATCCATTTGCCATATTTCATAGTCATGAAATGCGGTGATCGCTAACAGTATCCGAATTGATCTTAGCATAGCCACGGGGGCAAAGGTTTCGTCATAGTGAAGACCATGAACTTGAGTAAAACCTTTTGCCACTAGCCTAGCCTTGTAGACATCATCATGTCCTTCTATGTCATTCTTTACTTTGAAGATCCATTTGCACTGAAGTGGTCTTGCCCCTTCAGGAAAATCCACCAAGTTCCATACTTGATTTTCATGCATAGAACTCATTTCGGATTTCTTGGCTTCAAGCTATAAAGCTGAATTAGGACTAGATATTGCAGCTTTGTAGGTGGCGGGTTCGTCACATTCTAAAAGTAACACATCGAGGGTCCCATCCTCTTCGATAAGTCCAACATATCTATCAAGATGGTGAGAAACTCGACCCGACCTCCTCGGTTGAGGAATAACAACAGAATTAGACGACGAAGGAACGTCTACTTGTGTCTCTACTTCGGTTTGTGGCTCTTGAAGTTCCTCAAGTTCAAAATTTCTCCCACTCTGCCTCTTAGAAATAAACTCACTTTCTAAGAAGACAGCCTCACTAGACTCAAACACTTTGTTTTCATGAGGTTTGTAGAAGTAATATCCTCTGGAGGTAATGGGGTAACCTACAAAGATGCATTTTTCTGATCATGAGGCAAGCCTGTTTTCGGTCTTTGCCTTGGCGTAAGCATTACATCCCCAAATCTTCATATAGGATATATTAGGAACCCTTTCTTTCAACATCTCATATGAAGTCTTTTCGGTTACCTTTGTTAGACTATTATTCAATGATTTGAATGCGGTTTTGATTGCAAATCCGCAAAACGAGTCGGTTAACTCGGTTTGACTCATCATGGATCGAACCATATCTAGTAGGGTTCGATTTCTCCTTTCGGCAACACCATTAAGTTGTGGTGTACCGGGTGGAGTGAGTTGTGACACGTTACCACAACCTTTCAAGTGTGAATCAAATTCATTACTAAGATACTCTCCACCACGATCGGATCGTAGTGCCTTTATCCTTTTAATCAATTGGTTTTCTACTTCATTTTGAAATTCTTTAAATTTCTCAAAAGCTTAACTCTTATACTTCACTAAGTAGATATACCCATATCAACTTAAATCATCGGTGAAGGTTATGAAGTAATCATAATTTCACCTAGCGGTGATAGTTATTGGTCCATATACATCGCTATATATAAGTCCCAATAGTTCACTAGCTCGAGTCCCTTTACCACAAAAAGGATTACGAGTCATTTTTCCTAGGAGGTAAGATTCGCATATACCATATGATTGAAAATCAAATGGTTTAATAACATTAGTGAAAACTAATCTTTTGATGCGATTCTCGTTGATATGACCCAATCGACAATGCCAAATGTATGATTCATTTGGATCACTTGATTTGAGTTTCTTTGATTTTATATTATAGATGTCTTTACTGGGATTAGAAGTTTCTAGAACATAAATGCCATTAATAGAAGAGCCTCAGCCTATGACCTAGTCATTTCTAGAAATAATACTATAATTGTTTTAATGGTAAAATTAAAACTCTCTATATCTAACATAGCAATTGAAATAATGTTCTTAGAAAGAGAAGGTACATAAAAACAATTATGGAACTCAAATCCATTTGCTAAAACAAGCACATAAGTTCCCTTGGACGTAGCCGCTACCCAAGCTCCATTCCCAAGACGGAGATCAACATCACCCTTACTCAGCTTTTCCACGTTTCTTAGCCCCTGTATATGATTACAAATGTGAGAACCGCAACCGGTATCTAATACCCACGTTGTGGTGGAAGAAAAATTTACATCAATACCATAAATTTCAGAAAGAATTTTACCGAGTGAAATAACAAGTCCATCCCTAATATTTCCCAAATATATGGGGCAATTCCTCATCCAATGTCCCATGCCATGACAATAATGACATTCATCATCAACTTTGGCTCCTTTAGTAGTCCCACTAGCCATCTTGTTTCCATTGTTGAATCTTCTACCTTTATTTCCCTTCCTTTTGAACCACTTTCCTTTAGTTGCAAGAGCTTGCTTGCCAGAACTCCCACTAGTTTCGGCATCCCTTTCTTCCAAAGATAAGGATCTCATAGATTTAGCGAGATGGTCTTCCCGAGACACATTCACAAAATATCTAGTCATAGTAGGAGGCATGGTGGAAGTAATGAAATTATGGTTTCCATCGGAACCGATCCCAAAATGAAGCTCTCTAGTAGTATCAAGATTGTGGTTGGAGCAAATATCGGCAAATAAGTTATGACAAGACTCAATGGTAATAGGTGTTGTTGCATTAGTAGGATCCATTGCGATATATAAACTACAAACATGGAGGTAAAGGAAATATTAACATTTGTCTTTTGATCAAACTTGCAAACATTTTTAAACAAGTTTTAAACATTTATATAGTGACCTCCACCCAACTATTATAAATGAACCTGAGATCCAAATTCATATCAATTCGGCCACGGTGAGCCGATTCAACCCTTATCAATATAACTCGGTGTATTAACTCTTTAATCGATTCTACTTCTAGAACTCTCGGTCGATAAAATTACTCTAATATTTATCTTTAGCCCGGAACACATGCGACTACAGTCACGAATACTTCCGTTGAGCTCAATCCAAATTTCGATGTAATAAATTTTTACTACCCACTTACCCAAAGTAACAAGTTTAGCACTTCGGTGAGCCGAGCCTACTTCCTTATGAAATTGGGATTCATGGTTTCTACTATTTGGTAAGGCTAATTCTCAATTATTATTTAGTGAGAAGTCTTGTCAATTTATTATCTATCACGTTTTAAGTGAAGTAAAGCGGTGAACTACGATAATTATAATTGACACGGTCGATGACTCGATAAAACAAAATGCATGTTTAGTTATGGCGATTTAGCGATGCATGCAAACATATAAATAAATGCAAAATATAAAACATAAAATCCTATTATGTCCTTCCTAAAAAGAAAATTTAATTAACTATTACAAATTCGGAAACCAACTTCATTGGTCCCTTGAACTTCACTTGGCACGCATTCCAAGGCAACACCGTCTTGTCGGAACGCCTTTCCTAATGGCGCCGTCGTTAAGGATCTCCGAAATTACAAGTAATAATTAAAAATTACATAACTTCCTATTATACATTTGTAATAAAAATTAAATCTATTAAATTACAAAACGGTGATACGAGATCACAATAATTACAACCGAATCGATATTCTCATACATTCCGGGTAATACCAATTAAAAACTAAGGGCATACTAAGTAAAATTACATATTTCAAAAATTATATAAATCATAAATATGACAATCATAAATAAAATACAGCACTAAAATATGTATGAACATACTTAATTTTATGCCAAATCGCCTTTAAAGAGCTAATATCGTATATTTTTCTCGGTTTTATAGATTTGTATGATTATTAACTATTAAAATCATGAAACATTTCATAAAACACATTTATGTTCAAGTTAATTAACCTAACCTTTTAGTACTCAAAATTTAGTCATCACAAAAATTTCGACAATAAGTCAACTTGAATTTCTAATATTGTTCATTTGGACTCAAAATATATATAAAAACTCCAAATTAAATTAAAATAATTTCAAATAATTTCAAAATTTGAAATTTAAACTCTTGAATGTTCTGGAATAATTCCATGACATTCATAGTATTCAAAACTTAGGTTAAAAATTTCGAAAATCTTTCGAGAAAAACATCGTTGCGGTTTATCGAAATTGACAAATAAAATCATTAAAGCATAAGGAAAAAATAATTTAATCAACTTTTCACTTTTAGATATGAAAATTGGCATAAATAAGCAATATTGGATGTTTTTCTTAAGTCATGAAATATGTTTTAGCATTATAGGCTAATTTAAGTCACTGTTTATTGAATTTTTACTCAAAAATTCATAAATCATGCATAAGGAGTTCAATTCGCCTAAGATTTTTATACACACTGAGTAAAAATGTATGTGGCAACATATTAAATTTTCATGACCAGATTCGAAATTCAACTCATATTAACCTAATAACCCTTTTAATTGGAACTTTAACTTATAAAATTCATATTTTATGCAAAATGACTTTATTTTACACGAAATTTAACACGCAACTAGTAGATTATATTTCTGAAATCATATCCAAAAATCACTGAAAAATTCGAAGTTTAACTATTTTTCGTCCAAAATTGAAATTCTTCTCATAAAAATCACATTTAAATGCCAATAATATATATAATGAACTGTAAAATCCATAAATCATCTCATATGACCTAAAATCCATTTAGGACCAGAAACTTTTAACATGCAAAATTTATTTCGTGATTTATCTTCATAAATTCTAAATAACAAGTTTTATTTGTTAACTATTTAACTCGGAAAAACAAACCCGATTTTGCATGCAACAACCTTGTGCTCTGATACCACTTGTTAGGATTCATTAATCTCATTTGCTTACATATTGAAAATGTGAATAATTAATTTAGTCATAAAATTAATTCAAGATCTTATGCATGCAAAACAAATACAAGAGAAAGGAAAAAATCGGTTACTTACATATGATGTTTCGGATATATGGGCACTAGTAAGGTCACATACCTTAGCTAGTTCTTGAACTTTCCTTATGGATGGACAAGATTCAAGTATAGAATCTCTCCCCAAGGATTGTACCAAGATAATACCCTTAATAGTTTAAATTAATATGAGACTAGTATTAATAAAAAGTACCTTAAAATAGACACAAATAATTTGTATTTTACTCTTGAAAATTTCGGTCAAGAGGAGGATTTTATGAGCTCTCTTGTTCCCTCAAAAAATGTAGAGTATAAGTAACCACTAGTAAAAATATATCATGTATCTTTTTACAACTTATAGAATGAATAAACAAAAATGTAAGAGAAAAAAACTCTTCTTTTTCTCTTTGGGAAACCGGGCAGCATGGGAGGAGAGGAGCCAATGCATGAGCTTATTTTCTTCCCAAGAATAATAGGTTTGCATGGCTATGAAATAGGTCATCATTGTGTTTCTTTTGAATAAATAAATTACACAACACAAACCTAATACTCCCTCCATAAAACCGGTTATTACCCATAAAAGGGAGGTCCATTTTATTTTTGTCATTTGTCAATTGTGACATATGTGACATGTTACTTGACATGTTACATTATAATGTGTTTTTAACATATTAAAAATCATCATATAATTAAATATGTCACATACAAAAATAATTAGTAATTCATAATTACTTGTACCAAAATGGGTCATATAATTATAAACTACAGCAACTTATATTTATAATAATTTATTCATTATATTTTTAATTGTTTCATAAACAATAAATAAAAAAAAATTAATCTAAGTAATAATACAATTCGATTACTTAGACCGAATCTTATTTAATCAAATTACAATAAGACACGTAATTTTACTCACAAAATCACTCGTCAATTTTAAGGAATTTAATTAACCCGTATCGTCATACGATTAATTAAATAATCAATTAAGAGCATTACCCTATAGGTATGACCTTAGGGGATCAACTGGTCACCACCGTCGCATGACAGTAATGTCAAACTCTAGTAAGCCAATCATTATCGATATGTGTGGACCAGTTGACTAAGAAGTATTACTTTCCCTCATGTATTCTTAATATGAGATTTAAATATGTGATCCCAAAATGATCAACAATGTGATCGCATTATTGTCGAGAACACTCCAACACATATCTGGTGAAAGAAGAAAGAAAGGGGCAAAAAAGAGTGGTCAGATCTCCTTGTCGTGGTGTTTGCGGTGGTGGTTAAGTTATTTCCTCATTTTTTTTAAAAAGAAAAACAAAACTCCGATCTGCTTGTGCACTAGCGTGAACTCGCATCACCCAATTCTTGTGCACTAGCGTGAACATCTCACACTAATAAATGTTTGAATTTTGATAACATCTCACACGTTTAACATATAACTACTTTTATGTGTAGATGATAATATCTCACACGGTTTTTTTTTTGTTGTTTTAAAATTACACTCGTATTTCTTTAAATTTACACTCGTATTTCTTTAAATTTACACCCGTATTTCCTCACATTTACACTCGTAGTTATTTAAATTTACACTTATATTTCCTCACATTTACACTCGTATTTATTTAAATTTACACTTGTATTTCCTCACATTTACACTCGTATTTCCTTAAAGTTACACTAGTTTTATTTTTTTTTCAAATCTCTTTTTTGTTTTATTTTTTTTTTTAATCTCGGCTTGTTTAAATTCGTCTTGTTATATAAATTCAAATTTTCCGTCATAAAAAAATCAAAATTACACTCATAAAATGTCAAAGTTACCCTTGTAAAATGTTAAAATTATATGACTTCAAAATTTCCGTCACAACAAAATCAAAATTACACTCGAAAAACTTCAAATTTACAATTTTAAAATGTTTGAGTTACACTTGTAAAATTTTAAATTTGTATAAATTCAAAAAATTTATATACAAAAACCGCCTTAAAAGATCACATTTACACTCCTACAACTTATATTTACACTCATAAAACTCCTACAATATCAGAGTTACAAAAAACCGTCTGAAAATATCACATTTACACTTTTACAAGTTACAGTTACACTCGTAAAACTCCTACAATATCACATTTACACTTATTAATCATTCAAACTCAAAAGTGATTTAATTAGTGATCAGAGAGTGAAAAATAATTAATTATATGATAGAAATTGATTAGTGAGAATATTTTTTTGTTTCCTTTAATCTCAACCATCCATTTCAATCCAACCATCCACATCTTTTTCCTTTTCTTTTTGGTTGTCCTTAATCCATCCCGTTTCCATCCATCTCAACCATCCATTTAGTCATCCAATGGCCCTTAGAGGGACTTAGGGACTCAATATAAATATATATATATATATATATATATATATATATATATATATATATATATATATAGAGTCAAGATCCGGTGAGAACGATCATTCGGTGAGAACGGTGAGAACGCACTTAACACTACCCACCAAACTATAACGCACGACATTACCCACCACATTTAAATAGAAAAATAAGCCCAGCCCATAGTCTATCTATATCCTTTAATTTCCATTAGCACAAGCACACCATCTGTCATCTTCATCCACTACCACCACCGCCTCGTCGTCACATCGGCAATCACCGGAAATGTAAAAGCACCGGCGAGAATCCCCCGACACCGACGCAACTTCGGCAACACCACTAAGCACCACCGACGATCCCTGACATTTCCTTATTCATGAACCTCATGTCTCGATTGTCCTTCCTCCGTCTAGACAACGTCGGTAATCTCTCCTCCCTTCCATATACCGGTGGCGGTGCTCCAGTTCTACCGTCACTTCAGATGACGCCGGCAAAGCAGATGGCGACGCCAAACCACGGCAAAGCAGATGACGCCCCTTCATCGCTCTTTATATTCTACTCTAATTCTCGGGCATCACCGGAGCTCCGGTCGTATCTCACATCGCCGGATCCTTTGAAAATGATATTCTACGAACGGCAACAAACACCGACAATCAATGTGTGGTTATATTTTGATGCATCTCAAAGCAATTTTAATGTACCTAGTAAGTAATTTTGTGTATCTATGTTTAGATATATTAAAATAGTGGTTAGATACATCAAAAACTAGAGTAGTTACATTAAAATAGGCAATCGAGAGTGAAGAAGAGAAGCTCTGAGACGGAAGGCTGTTGAGTGAACAACCATCGCCTACCCATTGTAGTTCAGTTGGTAGCGATGTTGGGTTGATGGTTTGATCTTTGACGGCAAATATAATCCATTTTAGTTCAGTTATGGTGTGATTAGCGAGCGAAGAAGTTAAAATATGTTGGGTGATTCATGATGGACTGATTGTTGGCAGTTTGGCACTATGTTCTGGTAATGAGTTTTAACATGTACAATGGGAAAAGCTCTTGCGAGGGAGTGATGTGTGTTAAAGTGCAAATGCACTGTAGGTCTATACTTGTTTCAATGCTTTTTAAATTGCTTAATGGACACATTAAACATTCATTGTTTGCATATACGAACATATTAGGTAATAGTCTAATAGGTACACTAGAAGTTTTACAAATTAAGAGAACTATGAGATTAGCGCATAGTAAATATTATAAGCTACATTAAATTATTACCTCCGTTAAATTCTTAGATACATAAAAAATATTATTAGGTACACTAGATTGCCTTATAGATACATTAAATAGCTAGCTTTTCTCAATTTCTATCTTTAAGTTTGTGACGGGTTAAATGTCATATCACATGGATATATAAGATAAATGTTTTGTTCTTCCCAATGCATTCTCCTTTTTATCCATCCCAAATAGATATATTTAACTCATCTTAAACTTAAGACGATCAATGTTTGTTCTCATCTGAAAATTTGTGTACACTAAATTTATAATTAGGTACGTTAAAAATATTACTAGGTACATTAAAAATATTATTAAGTATACATTAAAATTCTCTCTCTATTATGTTTATAAATATTAACTCATATATAATATACTTGAAATTATATTGTTTAGTTACATAAAAATTACTAGGTACATTAGAATAACCTTAAGATACATCAAATTAATTCTCAATACTCCATATATATATATTAAACTTAATAACAATGTTTGGACTTCCACCTCATTTAACCTTGGTCAAATGTAAGCTTAGTCAAAATTTGTTCCCTGCATTTACTCCTAGCGACGATTTCTAAGGAATTGGACATTTGCGGAAAATTCGAATCTCACAAATATCCTCAACAAATAGATTAATTTGACAATTAATGGAATTGAAAATATAAAATTGAAGAGTTCAACGGGTTGGAGTGTTGGACAATAATTTTAGGTTGAAAGAAGATATGACGCCGACGAGCCAGGTTATATCTCCGGCAAGGGTCGTCAATGGTGGTTGAATGGCATCAGAGGTGGGAGAAAAGGGAAGAGAGAGAGAGAAATGGTGGCTTACTAGAGCACGGCGTATACGTGGGACTTTTGAGACTCGCCATTAAATGAGCGTGCGGCTGCTAGTGGCTTGCCGGAGCCGGAGCTCCGGTGACATTCCGTGAAGGAAGGCGAAGTTGTGAACACATGAAGTTGATAATAGAGCTTGGATTTTAAATTTGTCTCAACTTATGTGTTTTTAATCTAAGGGTTAGATATGTGTTCTCGCGGAGACGGTGGGCTTGGTCGGAGCTCCGACTATCATATGGCAGTGCTGGCGAGATTCCCCGACGAGAGCCTTCCGGGAGTCTCCTCCATCGTGAATTTTTAAAGTGTGAAATGATGGAGGAGCCAATGATTTGCGTTTAGTGGGAATTGTTTTAGATTTAATCTCAACCTTTTATATTAGTCTAATCCAATGGTAGATATGCGTTCTCACCGTTCTCACCGAGTGATCGTTCTCACCGGATCCTAAATCTATATATATATATATATATATATATATATATATATATATATATATATATATATATATATATATATATATAGAGAGAGAGAGAGAGAGAGAGAGAGAGAGAGAGAGAGAGAGATCCCGTGAGAACCACTCAGATAATGATAACCGTGAGAACCTCTCACAGCCTTTAGATTTTAGATAAATAAAAGGCTGAGCATGGTCCAACCCGTCTCACCCTCAAGTTTTCTATCATTATCCGTTTTACACACACTCTCTCTCCTTGTTCATCACATTCGCTCTTCGCGTAACTTCTGCTCATGCTTCCATTCTTCATTCTCCTTCACTTCGAGCGTCAATTCTGTGATTCTGACCAAATTACTTCGTACATCAAACTTTAATTTTGTTTCTTTCTCGCTGATTTCATCATCAATTTTCCTGATTTTGAGTACATTACAATTTAGGTAATTCCTTAATTTCCCTAATTTCTTTCTTA
Source organism: Silene latifolia (assembly GCF_048544455.1). Classification (NCBI taxonomy): domain Eukaryota; kingdom Viridiplantae; phylum Streptophyta; class Magnoliopsida; order Caryophyllales; family Caryophyllaceae; genus Silene; species Silene latifolia. The sequence goes on from NC_133538.1 coordinate 1,087,834, forward strand.
TTCCTCAGTTTTTATGATTTTCATGATTCAAATTAGGTTATTAGGGCTGTATTCCTAGTTTGTAATTGTTTCTTTTGATTTCGTTGCTTTCAAATGTTGTTCGATTCAAATTACCTGTATTTTTCTTTAATTACCTATTAATTACTTCATTTTATGTACTTAATCATTGACATTTCACTATAATCTCTTGTGTTTTTTGTTGATTTTGATCTCTTTATTAAGAATCTTAACCCTAATTTTGTTTTGCATTACTATTATGATTGGATTCTTGTTAAACGAGTACTTGGCTACATGGTTGAAACTAAATTTTCATTTAATTTTTTTTCAGTTACCTGGATCTTATAGGCATATACACTGATTTTTGTTGATTACTTTTGTGTCGCGTTACAAGGTTTGTATTTGATTTCTTCAATTTTCGGATCATGGATACTCATTCAATTGTGACTATATGTACTGTTAAATTTTCATGTGACTATATGTACTATTAAATTTGGTCAAGTTATTACTACTTATATTCTGCTAGGCTCAAACTTCACAATATGGAAAAGCGTAACAATTTTGAGGTATATGAACTAGAATAACATGCAAATCGTTTAGGACTGTTAGTAGATTTTTAGTTTCAGAACTATTACTCATAATATCTAAGTGGCTGGTCAATGTTTTCATTTATCCAACGCCTCGTTTTTGAAATCTAAGAGTAGTGAGCCAAGCATAGTTTATGGATGTAACACTACGAATTTTATAGGCTGGTACATACTCGACCGTGTATAGCCTACTCGGTCGAGTAGTGTGGGTCATGTAGTCTGTTTGGCTACTGCCGAGGAACACTCGGCCGAGTATGATGAATACTCGACCGAGTAGAGGATACTCGGCCGAGTATACTCTATACTCGACCGAGTATCCGGTCTGGCGAGTAATATTTTGGTGGTTTGATTCGGGAGTAATTAGAGGTTATATAATTTCGATAATAAGTTTCTAAACATCATTTTACAAAACCTAATCAAAAGTACGACACTCTAATCACTCCCAATCTCTCCTGTGTGTGTGTGGACAATCTTAGCAATCGTATTCAACCCTTCATCCTTTCGTCAGTAAGTCTTTGTCCCCATGTTTGTTGATGGTTAATTCCAGGGTTTGCCTTTAATTATAAATTGGGGGAAATGGGGTATTGCAATTAGTGATTGTGTTATGTGATTATTGTTTAGGCGAGGACTTCGTAGAGGAGCCGTTCTAGTGCCTGATTCTCTGCATTGCTGTTGTTGCTAAGGTAGGGTTTCCCTACTCCGTTTCTGTTGATTGAATTAAGATGTGATTGTATTGTGTTTACTTTCATCTGTTGATCATCGGTGTGTTGGTGTTGTGGTGGTGTTGTGATGATTGTGGTGGAGTCACTTGCGGGAGTGGCTTCACGCCCTTGTTCGCCCTCCGTGGAACCCGTCACGGGAGGGGATGTGCACATTATGGGATAGGGTTATCGCTCGTTGAAGAGCGGGATTTAGGTGGGCATGTAGCTGGTTACCTTGTGCTTTTGTCTTATTTTGATTGAGCAGTACTAACCCCGTTGTTGTTTTATGAAATCTGCGGTGATCCATTCGGGGATGGTGAGCAGGCTGTGACAGGTATTGCATTTGGTGAGCTTGGGGCGGTCATGGGAGAGTCATCACACCGGATGTAGTGTCACCATCATGAGCCTTAGCATATGATTTTGTAGTTGTTAGCATTCGGATTCACTTTTATTGGTTTTTGGAACTCTGTAACCTTTTTACATTTATAGTATTTTAATAAATGTGTTTGGGACAGTTGCTTTTGATATGTACTAACCTCGGACAACCAAGATGGTAACAGCCTTTCATGCTAGGGTAGTCCTGGTAAGATACCTTGGTATGAGGGGGTGTTACAAAGTGGTATCAGAGCCGATCATTCCGGCACCTAAAACAAATGAACCCAATGAACTTAGGGAGTCTAAATAAAATAAACCCGGGGAGAGTTGTTTGGAGCTACCGCAAGGACTCGAGAAACGTCCCGGAGTCACATTATGGCCCTCACGAACTCAAGACGGTCACGGGGGGAATGTGTTGTGTGTTCGTTTATATATGTGTATAGTATGTTGAAATCGGATGCTTGGAATATGTGGTAGGAGGTGTAATGTATGAAATTGAGAAGGATATTGAAATATGAAAAAGGCGTGATGGAATGTTATGTGACATCATTGGAAACGGTTTTGGTATGAAAATGATTGGCATGTTACGTGTTTACCATGTGGCATTCAGATTTATAACGTAATGTGTTTGATTTTTGGGTAGAAAGCATGATACGATGTATTCCTTATTGTTTATAGCTCGTTTTGGCATGACTCGGCCGAGCAGGGCAGGTACTCGACCGAGTATGGGGTACTCGGCCGAGTAACTAGGCACTCGACCGAGTGTTGTTTGGTAGTGAGTAGCAATGTCTACTGGATGTGTTTACTCGACCGAGTACTTAGGTGTACTCGACCGAGTAGAGCATACTCGACCGAGTATGGTTTATACTCGACCGAGTATGTTTCGTGTGAATTTGACGTTGGCTACTAGAGTGGATTACTCAACCGAGTATCAGTGATACTCGACCGAGTAGTCATTACTCGACCGAGTATTGCTGCATACTCGGCCGAGTGCTTCTTTGGCGGAGGGTCATTACATTTTGAGCCGTAGGCTTTTATACTTACGTTTCCTTCCTCCTTATCAGCTCAAAATGCCGCCAAAAATAACTGTCGTGCAAATTCAAGCTTCTGAGATGACCATAGATGAGATTGCTCGTATGATCGAGTAACAAGAGGCTCTTCTTGAGGCTCTCAAGAATGTGGGAAAGGGGGCGGAGAAACCTGTGGATGCTACCCAACTTAGCATCATCATCGCCCGCTTCAACCCATCTACCTATGAGGGCATTGAGGGACCTGAGTTGCTCTAGAATTGGCATCGTGAGATAGAAAGTCTCATGGAGGTAGTCAAGTGTCCGCGGGATATGATAGTTGAGCAGGTAGTGTACTACCTAAGGGGCGAGGTCGCTGTGTGGTGGCAAAATGTCAAAGAGGACGCTAGAGCTTACTACCAAGCTGAGGGTTTAGGGGCTATACCATGGTCGGGTTTGAAAAGTGCTATGAGAGAGCAGTTTATGCCGGAGCATATCCGTCACAAGTTGAGATGTGAGTATAATTCCTTCACTATGACCGATGATATGACAGTCACCGAGTACATTCACCGGTTCCTTGAGTTGTCTCGTTATGCTGAGGACATGCAACTAGGGCAAAGGGGTTTGGCTCTTCGATTTGAGAGAGGTTTGTCAGCCAAGATCATGAACCGTTTGCCAGCTGGAGTCATCACTGATCTTAAGGATGTGTACGTGAGGGTTGTTCAAGCTGAGAGCTTGGTAGATCTCTCAAAGGAAGCTACAGAGAGGACTGCTACTGAGAAGACAAAGGCTGATAGTGGAAACAACAATCAGTCGGGTAACAAGAAGGGCAACTTCAATCATGTAAAGGCTTTTTCTGGTGGGGCTAGTTTCTCTGGGGGATCTCGAGGTTGGGGTAGAGGTGGTGGTTGGAGTGTGAATGACAACTCTAACCTTTCTTGCTTCAAATGTGGTGGCATAGGCTACAAGAGACGCGACTGCACGAATGCCAGGACTGGAGTAGGCTCGGAAGCTTTTCAGGGGAACTTCTCACAAGGTCCGAGTTAGAGCTTTGCTAGCAACCGACAGGGTGGATCATGGGGTAATCGGGGTAGACATAGCAACAATGGCGGTTTTAACCACAACAGTGGAGGATCTTATCAGCACTCGAACAACAGTGTCACCCAGGATTCGGCAGCCAAGCCGAGTACTTCTAATGTTTCGGTTCAAGGGGGAGGCCAGAAAAGCAGCGGGAATCTCTTCATGATGGATAAGAAGGAAGCGCATAATGATGCACATGTAGTTACCGGTACCTTTCTTGTTCATAATGTACCATGTTTTGTTTTGTTTGACTCAGGGGCAACACATTCTTTTATGTCTAGGAGTCATGCTTTGTCTATGGGCTTGGGGGAGTTTGAGTTGGTAAAGGATGATGTGTTTATACCTTATGGGGAGTCCGTGTCATCTGTTAAGTTGTACAAGGGAGTATCTATGCTAGTTGGAGGGGTAGATTTACCGGTAGACCTGCTATAGTTTCCTATTGATGGGTTTGAGGTGATTGTCGGGATGGATTGGTTGGGTAAGTATGATTCCAAGATAGATTTTCGGCAAAATAAAGTGTCTTTAAGTGGTCCCAAGGGTATACGGGTGTCTTACAAAGGGTTTGTTGTGAGACCTAAGTCAAAGGGTTTGTTGTGAGACCTATGTGTAAGTTCATAGCTGTGATGACCTTAAAGTCATGCTTGAGGAAGAAGTGTCCTTTGATTCTTTGTCAAGTAAGAGATCATCGATTAGAGCCGCAGACAGCTGTTGATATACCTGTGGTGGGAGATTTTGATGATGTTTTTCCCGAAGAGATACCGGAGTTTCCACCAAAGAGGGATGTTGACTTTAATGTGGAGCTTAAACCAGGAACAAGTCATACATCTAAAGCACCATATCGTATGGCACCTAAAGAGCTAGCTGAGTTGAAGAAACAGTTGCATGAGCTGTTAGACAAGGGTTATATCTGGCCAAGTGTGTCACCTTGGGGAGCTCCAGTGTTGTTTGTGAAAAATAAAGATGGGAGCATGAGGTTATGTATCGACTACATGGAGCTTAACCGTATCACAGTGAAGAACAAGTATCCCTTGCCTAGGATTGATGACTTGTTTGATCAACTGAGTGGAGCAGGTGTGTTTTCCAAGATTGATTTGAGGTTAGGTTATCACCAATTGAGGATAGCATATGAGGATATTCCAAAGACAGCTTTCCGGTCCCGTTATGGTCACTATGAGTACGTGGTGATGCCTTTTGGTTTGACCAATGCACCAACAGCTTTCATGGATTTGATGAACCGGATTTTCAGTCCGTTTTTGGATAAGTTCGTGGTTGTCTTCATTGACGACATTATAGTCTACTCTAAGACTAAGGAAGAACACGAGGAGCACCTGAGGATCGTTTTGCAGACTTTGAGAGAGAACCAGCTTTATGCCAAGTTATCAAAGTGTGAGTTCAGGTTAGAAGAAGTGGCTTTTCTGGGTCATGTCATATCTAAGAAAGGAGTGTCCGTGGATCCTAGCAAGATTGAGGATGTGACCAAGTGGGAGTCACCGAACAGTGTTGCTGAGGTTCGGAGTTTCTTGGGCCTTGCAGGCTACTAGAGGAGGTTCCTGAAAGACTTTTCTACCATAGCACGGCCTATGACTACTTTGATGAGGAAAGAGACCAGATTTGTTTTGGATGAGTGTTGTGAGACGGCGTTCCAGACCTTAAAGGAACGTTTGACCACAACTCCTATTCTAGCTTTGCCAGAGGGATGTGAGAACTTTGAAGTATATATCGATGCTTCAAAGAATGGTCTGGGTTGTGTTTTGATGCAAGAAAGGAAGGTTATAGCTTATGCTTCGAGGCAGCTAAAGCCATATAAGGAGAACTACCCTACTCATGATCTAGAACTGGGTGCAGTTGTTTTTGCTCTTAATATTTGGAGGCACTACCTTTATGGGGCAACCTTTAAGGTGTTTTCAGATCATAAGAGTCTGATGTATATCTACACCAAGAAGGAGCTTAATATGCGACAGAGACGATGGATAGAGCTGATCGGGGATTATGATATGGAGATCATCTATCATGAGGGTAAGGCTAATGTTGTTGCATATGCCCTGAGTAGGAAGAGTGTTCATTCGCTATGTACATCCATGTCTTTGCTGAAGCTAAGGGATGAGATGTCTAAGATGGGGATCTTTATGATAAGGAAAGAGGATGCCATCGGATATTTGACGATCGAGCCGGATTTGTATGAGAACATCAAGAGTCAGCAAGAGCTTGATCTTAAGATCCAAGAGTGGAAGTCTAGAGTGGAGAGTGGCACAGTTTTCAGGTTTTATATCCACACAGATGGGAGTGTTCGTTTTGATGGGAGATGGTGTGTCCCTGAGGATGCAGATTTGAGGAGAGTGATCCTGACAGAGGATCATTGCACTCCTTATTCGGTTCACCCAGGTAGTGATAAGCTTTATAAAGACCTTAAGAAGACTTTCTGGTGGCCAAACATGAAGAGGGATGTAGCTGAGTTTGTGGCTAGGTGTTTGACTTGTCAGAGAGTCATGGGTGAGCAGCGGAGACCACAAGGTAAGATTCAATCCTTAGAAGTACCTAAGTGGAAGTGGGAGTCGATATCTATGGATTTCGTGGTTGGGTTACCTAGGTCACAACAAGATCATAACATGATCTGGGTAATTGTTGATCGGTTGACAAAGTCAGCTCATGTTGTCCCTATGAAAGATACCTGGTCCAAGATGTAGTTGGCCTTGGGATATAGGAGGCATATGGTTCGGTTACATGGAATACCTAAGGATATAGTGTCTGACCGTGATGGAAGGTTTATATCCAAGTTTTGGCAGGAATTGCAGGAGTTGATAGGTACTACCTTGAAGATGAGCACAACTTTTCATCCTGCAACTGATGGTCAGACTGAGAGGACTATCAAGACCCTGGAGGATATGTTGAGAGCATGTGCCATGGTGTTTGGGGGTAGCTGGGAGGACAGGTTTGATCTGATCGAGTTTTCGTATAACAATAGTTACCATACCAGTATCGGGATGGCACCTTTTGAGGCGTTGTATGGCCGGAAGTGCCGAAGTCCAGTTTGTTGGGACAACAGTTCAGAGGCAGTAGTTTTAGGACCACAGCTGGTACAGGATATGGTTGAGAAAGTTCAGGTAATTCGTCAAAAGATAAAAGCAGCTCAAGATCGTCAGAAGAGTTATGCCGACTTGCACCGCAGAGACATAGAGTTCGCAGTAGGTGACAAGGTCCTTTTGAAAGTGTCACTTATGCGACGGGTGATGAGATTTGGAAAGAAAGGCAAGTTGAGCCAGAATTTTATAGGTCCTTATGAGATTTTGGACCGCATAGGCGAGGTAGCCTACAGGTTAGCTTTACCACCCGCTTTAGATAGAGTCCACAATGTCTTTCATGTTTCACAGCTCCGGAAGTATGTGAGTGACCCGTCACATGTACTTGAGGTTGAGAACATCGAGCTTGATGAGTCTTTGTCTTATGTTGAGGTTCCTAAGGAGATTCTAGACCGCAAAGTACGCAAGACACGGAATGGTGAGACCGTCTTACTCAAGGTCATTTGGTCCAATCACAATGTGGAAGAGGCCACATGGGAACCAGAGGAGGCTATGCCAGAGCGTTTTCCTAACCTTTTCGATCAAGTATGGTTGGTTACGGGGACGTAACCGTTGTCTTTTTAGGGGGGTAGGAGATGGTCATATCTGTGTTTTGTCTTAGTTTGAGTTAGGTTAGTTGGGTTTGTAATGTTTTGTATTAGTATTTTGTGTTGGTTTGTGCGTCGGGAAGTCATTTTGTTGTGTTTGTTTTGGGTAGAGTGTGAAGTTTGGGGACGAAGTTCTTTTTAAGGAGGGAAGACAGTAATACTACGGATTTTATAGGCTGTTACTCAACCGACTATGGCTTACTCGGTTGAGTACTGTGGGTCGTGTAATCTGTTTGGCTACTGCTGAGGAACACTCGGCCGAGTATGATGAATACTCGACCGAGTAGAGGATACTCGGCCCAATATACTCTATACTCGACCGAGTATCCGGTCTGGCGAGTAATATTTCGGTGGTTTGATTCGGAAGTTATTAGAGGTTATATAATTTCGATAATCAGTTTCTAAATATCATTTTACAAAACCTAATCAAAAGTACGACGCTCTAATCACTCCTAATCTCTCCTGTGTGTGTGTGGACAATCTTAGCAATCGTATTCAGCCCTTCATCCTTTCGTCGGTAAGTCTTTGTCCCCATCTTTGTTGATGGTTAATTCTAGGGTTTGCCTTTAGTCATGAATTGGAGGAAATGGGGTTTTGCAATTAGTGATTGTGTTATGTGATTATTGTTTAGGCGAGGACTTCGTAGAGGAGCCGTTCTAGTGCCTAATTCTCTGCATTGTTGTTGTTGCTAAGGTAGGGTTTCTAATACCGTCGTTTTGTATTAAAATTAAATTTATAATTCCAAACTACAACTATAGTTAGTGATAGTAAGGGTCGAACCATAGAGAGACAAGATCAATTTTGTTTGCTATTTTCAGTCTATAAAAGTAACAATTAAATTGTGGGGGGGGTTGCAATTGGTTGATTCTAATGACTAATTGCTAAATATGAAATTCTCAATAAGATAAAAGGAAGATCGGGAATTTCGGTTCACCATGGCTAAGGTAAGGTCAATAAGGTAGCAGAGGTCCTATAATACGGTCTCAGGGAATATGAGCAAGCCTTTCGATCTATGCTCAAATTAACCTTACGGTCTTCTAATTCCTAAGAATTTCTCAAAGCTTTCGCTCAAAGGAAATTCCAATCTAATGATAATTTAAATTACTAATCTTTCAATCTAGTAAAAAGGCTTATCAAAAGACAACAAGATCGATACGGAAGAATTCATACTAACAAAACAATCCTAATTTATGCCATGGCTCACCTCGTTCCCAATCAAGACAATTAGCTACGCATGATTACAACTACGTCAATTGCAAAATTAAAGACAAAGAACGAGATTGACATAATTGAAATTGAATTAAAGACAAAAGATCAAAAGATGAATTGCTGAAAGTAAATTAATGACAACAAGTATTGAATTCACAAGAAATTAAAGAAGAAGTAAATTGAATTCAAGCTTACTAAGGATCGATGAACAAAGTATTGAAATTCGGGATTCGTCGTCCCCCTTTCTTGCCTCTAGACTAGATCTAAACTGAGTTCTTGAGTAATGAAAAACATAACCTAAAATTGTAGCTGCGTTCTACTGATAAACGATGCCAAAAGTTAATTACAAATTGGGCTTTTAAAAGTCTAACACGTAGAATTAATCTCAGCTCGCAGACTGGTCGATCGACTGGTGTGCATGGTCAATCGACTGGTCATAGCAGAACAGTAGCGTCAAGAAGTTCCACGGTCGATCGATCGGTGAGCATGGTCGATCGACCACCGAGCTGTCAAAGAGTCTTCTGTCCTCTTCCAAACAGCCTCTAAGCTCCATGCACGCATCCCGAGGTGAGTGAGTACGAACTTCCTTCTTCCAAGCTTCCCTGAAGTTGCCTCCGGAGGACGATTTAGGCTTGATTTAGCCCACTTTCACTCATTCCTACAATAAATCATAGAAATTGCAAAGTAAACCGTTTCGGGAGAAATAGTAGCCTTAAGCTAACAATTATGCATGGAAATACGTGCCAAAACTGCAAATAAAGTGTATAGAATATGTACGTATCAAATCTCCCCAAACCAAACCTTGCTTGTCCCCAAGCAAGCACTATGACCCAAATAAAAACCTAAAGGAAAGGAGTATATCTCAGAGCTAGCTACAAGTCAATGCCAAACCGTTTAATGCACATAACCTACGACTGCAAAGCTCAAATCAAGTGAACAAATTTATACATATCATGGAATTAAATCGGGCGTTCGACCTTGCAAGACTCATAAATTCGGACTCTCCTGGGTCACTCTTCTCTCAGCAAAGCAAATGGTAAGAATGTATGTAGAAGAGAGGGAAGAAAATACAGACTCTCACCTAGACTGCGATCGACAAAACATGTATGCTTGACTAGTATGAATAATGATTCTAGCTACCGTACACACGCATAACCACCGTCAAGGACTATTACATGCCGAACTATTGCAAAATTTGGATATGTGAGGCTAAGTGGGAAAGAAAGGGAAAAAACAAGTATGGAAATGTGAAGGTAAGAGCCAAGCTAGTACCTAACAAACCATAGAGACCGTATCCCGTTCCTCCAACTCGAAAAATAAACAATGCCTTTTAAAGTCTAGGCAACACACTATCCCAAAAACCGACACCTCCATTTCACAAGATGAGCACATGAGGTGTATTTCTCGACTCAGCCGTTTTTTTTTTCTTATTATTTTTTTCAAATTCCTCTCTTTTTTTTTTCTTTCTTTCTGCTTTTTTTTTCATATTTCTTTTTCTGGAATGGGCAGTCGATCGACCAACATCACCAGTCGATCGACCACCACTGCAATTCCAAAGCTCTCCTCCGCCCGCATTAACAACTTCTCCTCTTTTTTTCATTTCTTCTGAGTTTCTTTCTTTCTTTCTTTCCAAGATGACACAACTCCTTCACTTCTCATAAATACTCACTCCATCAGTACAAAACGAACCAAAATCGCTATAATTCGGAAAGATCCTCTACTACTTCCTAGCTCGGCACAATGGTAGGCTAAGTATGGGATGTAGTTAAGGGCAACTGGCAGATATGGCTTATAGTGGAGTTAATGGGGCAAAATGAGAAAGGGAGAGATGCAATAGTTCTCAAACCATGTAATACCGACCACAAACCGATGCGTATAGGCAATAAGCAATCAAAACTCATACACGTGCAAAACATGAAATGACGGGAGTACTACTCTCAATCCTAAATTAACCGGTCATGAATGTCACCAGTTATAGGCTCTATATCTCAGAAAGTATAAGTAGTTTGCCAAAAGTAATGAGTCAAGTCTAATTACCCGAAATGAATTCCATAACAAAATTTGAGAAATCAATTTTAATTCCCGCTAAGCAGCTGTGAAAAGGCAACGAATAGCATATTTGACTAATAGTGCAATATCATCATTAATAAACTTAAATCCGACTCGACTATATGCAAAAGTAAACGTGATATTTTTGATTTTTTATGAATTTTTTTTTCTTTTTTTTTTCATTTGAATTGAAAAACAAATGCAAGCTAAAGTGCAATAAACGTGTGACTGAAATGCAATAAAAAACAAATGCAGATGCAAAAGACATATGCAAATACCCTCCCCAAACCAAAACGCACAATGCCCACATTGTGCTCAAGAAGAAATCACCAAAAGTAAATAGGAAGAATAAAAGCACAACAAAATAAAAGGGAAACTAATAAAGAAGGATAGGAAACTCACAAAAGACGACCTCCCCAAACCAACCAAAAACGGGGAGGTCACAAGCATCTAATCGCCACCGTCGTACTCGGAACCACTAGACTCTCCGGACCTCGAGTCGCTCTCCTCCTCTTCCGCCTCAGCAGCAGCGGAAGTAATAGTAGTCATGGGAGGAGGTCTCCTGGCAGGCTGAGGGTAACCGCCCACCGGAGGGACAAAGAAGGACGGGTGAGTCCAGGCACCCTGTTGGAGCATCCCTCCCCGGGCGTACTCCTCGTAAACTGGGTATAGGGCTAAAGCCGTGTCTAGTCTATGCTGATCAAAGCTCCTGGACAAGTCACCCAGCACATGTGACATCGCCCTTTGGTCCATGACCGCAGGGATAACAGTAGGTGGAGGGGGACGGACAGTGGCCGGGAAGCCGGTGGGAGCAGGAGTGGAGGGAGTGGGTGCCTGCGAAGAAGAAGGCACGAGCTCTCCTCGAAGTGATAGCAGTAGCAGTACCCGCCCCAATAGGGAGCCTGTAACTAGGCAAGGGCGGGCGAGCTGCCCCCGAAACAGTGGTGAGGGGCAAGATAGGAGGGTAGCCTAGGACAGGGATGGGGTCGCAGATGAAAGAATCAATCTTCCACCGACTCCTACTATCGACTCACTTCACAGACTGCGCGTAGGCAAGATCCATGACGCATAGGTCAGGGTCTATAGGGGCCTCCTCTTGAGGGAAAAGTAGAACTAGACGGTTGGCGATACGCCTCACCAACCCGCCACAAGCAATAGTGGTCAAAGTGCCCTCACTAACAGTCTGAAAGTGAGCGGCAGTCAAATAAGCGATGTTATAGATACGGGCTACCCGACTTTCAATGTTCAGATAGCCTGCCAAAATAGAAAGTTAAATAGTATTCACATTATTCGACTCCTTACGGCCGAAAATGGTATTACCCATTAGCCGTAGAAAATAACGAAAAGGGGGCAAGTGGACGGAAGTGCCCGTCCTCTTAGGCCCGTTCCAGTCACTAATACAGGACCACATGACTCGGTGAACATCAGAGGTTTCCGAGGTTTTACCCTCGAAATAAAGACCCAAAAAACCAGCAAAGTCGGCTAATGTCAGGGAATAGGTGACATTGAATAGTCGAAAAGAAATTCAAGCATTATTCTTATTTTCTTCAAAAGAAGCCGAGTCAAAAGCATAAGACGAAAAGAACTCGAGGGTCAAAATGTAATATGTGAACTCAGCCATGTCCACAAGACCCGTCATTCCTGTCCCATTTAGCAGGGGACACACAACACTCAAAACACCTAATTTCTCTAAAGTGGGTTTGTGAAGAAATCGGGTGGCTGTTACTTTCATTTTCGTGACAAAAAGAGAAAACTTGGCACGCTGAGTAGAATTAGAAAAGATAACCTGCGGATAGTCAGGTAGACTATCCGTGGTGTCCTCAATCATTAGCGGCGGACCCCTAGGTCGTTTGGCAGCTCCCTGGCTGGACTGCCCTTCGAACATATGCTGCTTTCCTTTTGACATTGTTGTTTCCTGCAAACAACAAATTAGTAACAAGCTTCCCTCAACCTTGACAATTTATGAAATCTTAACCAAAAATCAGAGATCAAAAATCAAATTAGGGTTTCGAAATTTTTGGGGGAAAACGGAATTAAGAAGCCCCTAGTTGCTAAATTATCTCGAAAATCAAGGGAAAAGGGTAGAAAAAGCAATTAAAGCATAAAAAACTACAAGAAATCAACCCCTAAATCGATTATCCCAAATCGATTTTTCCGTCTCAAAGGAACAATGCTCGAAAATTTGGCATGACAGTGCAGCGAGAATCAAATTTAAAGGATTAAGAGTGGATTAGAGACATACCTTTGATGAGACCTTGAAGATTGAAGCAAGAAAATTCGAGATTAAGGGATGGATTAGCAAGGAAAAATCGCAAGAAAGGGGGAAGGAACTAGGGTTCGTCCTCTGATTTTTGGTTTTATGAATATGAATGAATGAATGAGAAAAGAAGGAAACTTCCCTTATTAAAATGCGTTCTGAACCCGCACTGTGGTTGATCGACCACCTGACCCGGTCGATCGACCAGACTTCACTGAAAACAGCTTCTGGACTTTTCTCTTCAGTCGATCGACTGAGTGACTTAGTCGATCGACTGCAAACGCTGGCAATTAAACTCAAAATCGTCAAAAATTCATTTTGCCACTTCGATTTCCCGTTCTTCTCTCATGTAAATTCAGTAAACCACCCTACGCACTTTGCAATAAAATAATTACCTGCTAAATTCCCAAAGGCGCACATTTTTCAAACCAAGAAATTGCGAAATAAAATGAAAAAACTAAAGCTCCTAATGCAAATTAAATGAAATAAAACCATTAAAATCCGAATTACAAAAATTTACAAGCCGGGTTGCCTCCCGGTTACCGCTGGTTTAAGAGGTCCCGCACGACCTTTTTACCTCAATTTGCATCATCCGATAACGGGTCGAAGTACAATACCTCGACTTTCCCAACAAACTCATCTGTTCCGTGATAATGCTTCACATATTGGCCATTAACTTTGAACCTTTCTCCAACAGAGGTCTCCAATTCAATCGATCCGAACTTTGTAATCTGCTGTGGATCGTATAAGGGCTTCGGTCCACTGGATTTCACTTGCCAGAAATAAACGGATACGAGCGTTAAAAAGAAGTACCTTATCGCCAATATGGAACTCGCGCTTAATGATTCTCCTGTCGTGCCGTAACTTTTCGTTTTCTCTTTGTAGATCCTAGCATTATCATAGGCCGCCAGCCTAAATTCCTCCAAACTCATTCAAATTTGTGTCATGCGTTTCTCACGAGAGAGGTTAGGATCCAAATTCAAATCACAAATAACCCACCAAGACTTACGCTCTAACTCAACAGGTAAATGACATGTCTTACCATAAATCAATCGGAACGGAGACATCCCAATTGGCGTCTTAAACGTTGTTCTATAAGCCCAAAAGACATCATCTAACTTAAGACTCCAATCTTTCCATGATTTAGAAACAACTTTAGCTAAAACTTCTTTCAATTCTCTGTTAGAAATCTCAACCTGACCACTGGTTTGAGGATAATACCCCAAACCTCGACGATGTTGGATACCGAATTTAGTCAATAAAGCACTAAGTTGTTTCTCTTTAAAATGCATTCCACCATCGCTAATGACAACCCGAGGGACACCAAAGCGAGGGAAAATAATCTTTTTAAACAGTTTAATCACGGCTTTTGCATCGCAATGGGGAGTAGCAATAGCTTCCACCCATTTGGACACATAATCTACAGCTACGAGGATATATTTATTACCTTGACTGCTCGGAAAAGGTCCTTGATAATCAATGCCCCAGACATCGAAAATCTCAACCTCAAGAATCCCTACCTGTGGCATCTCATGTCTCTTGGAAATATTCCCCGATCTTTGACAAGCGTCGCACTCAGCAACAAAATTGCGACTATCTGCATGCAAAGTTGGCCAATAGAAACCAGATTGGAGTACCTTAGCTACAGTCCTGGACGGACCGTGGTGACCACTATAAGCAGAAGAGTGGCAAGCTTCTAGGATATCCTTCACCTCCCATTGAGGCACGCATCTCCGGATGAGACCGTCTGCGCATTCCTTGAAAACATAAGGATCATCCCAAAAGTATTGTCTAGCATCATAAGCAAACCACTTCTTCTGCTGCCATGAAAGCTCGGGTGGTATCTTACCTGTCACAGCAAAGTTAGCAAAATCAGCAAACCACGGAGGTGGATAAGACCCTGAAGTAGTAATAGCTAACAGACTCTCATCTGGAAAAGAATCATTGATAGGTAACGAATCCTCCCTTTCTGTCAGCTGCAGACGAGATAAATGGTCAGCCACCACATTCTCTGCTCCTTTCTTATCTCTGATCTCCAAATCAAACTTCTGCAAAAGGATTATCCACCTCAAAAGCCTCGGCTTCGCATCCTTCTTAAGAAAAAGAGTCTTCAGCGCTACATGGTCAGTATAAACAATAACCTTAGAACCTAACAAATAAGATCGAAATTTGTGGCAAAAACTACGGCTAGAAACTCTTTCTCAGTGGTGTAATAATTAATTTAAGCCTCATCCAGAGTTCGGCTCGCATAATATATGGCATTCAAAGCTTTATTCTTCCGCTGTCCCAAAACTGCACCGATCGCATAATCGCTGGCATCACACATAATCTCAAATGGGAGGTCCCAATCAGGCGGCTGAATGATTGGCGCAGAAACTAGGGCCTCCTTTAACCTGTTAAAAGCGGAAAGGCACTCATCAGTAAATTCAAAGACAACATCCTTAAGGAGCAAATGTGTAAGTGGTTTGGCAATTTTTGAAAAATCCTTAATGAAACGCCGATAAAAACAAGCGTGACCAAGGAAACTCCTCACTCCTTTAACATTCACGGGAGGAGGTAATTGCTCAATCACCTGCACCTTTGCAATTATCAACATGTATACCTTTATCAGAAATCAGATGCCCTAACACGACTCCCTCATTGACCATGAACTGACATTTTTCCCAGTTTAAAACAAGATTAACATCTATACAACGCTGCATGACTTTATCAAGATTAGCTAAACAACGATCAAAGTCATTACCATAAACTGAGAAATCATCCATGAATACCTCCATAATATTCTCTATATAATCAGAAAAAATCCCCATCATGCACCTCTGAAAGGTAGCAGGGGTGCTACACAATCCGAAAGGCATTCTACGATATGCAAAAACACCCTGTGGACAGGTAAAAGTTGTCTTACTCTGATCGTCCGGATGAATAGGGATCTGAAAGAACCCTGAATATCCGTCTAGAAAACAGAAAAATTTGTTAGAAGCAAGTCTTTCAGTCATTTGGTCAACAAAAGGGAGGGGGAAGTGGTCTTTCTTGGTGGCGGCATTTAACTGTCTATAATCAATGCACATCCGCCACCCTGTCACAACTCGTGTCGGTATTAATTCATTTTTATCATTTTTAACCACGGTAGTCCCTCCTTTCTTCGAACTACTGAATCAAGGCTAACCAACTTGGAGTTGCCAACTGTATAAATAATACCGCATCGAGTAGTTTCATCACCTCACCCATAACAACTTCCTCGCATCTTCGGGTTCAACTTGCGTTGACCTGTCTCGTAAGGCTTGTGGCCTTCCTCCAGCTCTATCCTGTGCATACAAACATCAGGGCTGATGCCCTTAATATCATCCAAAGAGTAACCTAGAGCCTTCCTGTTTTTCTTAAGCACACACATCAAAGCAGACAGCTGGTCATCATTAAGCTTAGCATTAACAATAGCTGGGTACTACTCTGTATCATTTATAAAAACATACTTAATATTAGGAGGAAGTAACTTACGCTTAGGCACCTTTACCTCTACAGCATAGACAGAATCAGCTTAAATGGCATAGCAAGTGTTTACCAAATTCTCGTTGGCCAGGCTTAAGAGCATCTCATCTTCTTCCTCGTTGAGCTCGTAGCTCTCCATTGAGGCTACCAAAGCATCTGGCTCCTCAGCATTCTCCGCTGTATTACCTGCACACTGATCTAAACTGGTTAGATCAGCTAAGGGATCCTTGGCTAAGGATTCCCTCCAAATATAATTAACAGCCCTGTCAACAATATCAATGGAATAACACGTATCATCATCAGCAGGTTCAGTGGCCTTACGAGCAAGACTGAACTCAATGGTGTCATCCCCTACCTCTAAGGTTATGATTTCGTGTTTGACATCTATTACAAATTTCAAAGAGATATGTAAAAATGGTCTACCTAAAATAATAGGTCTCTGATGTCCCTCTCGATAATGTCCAAAACAACGAAATCGACAGGAATAAAAAACTTACCCACTCGAATGGGTACATCCTCTAGAACTCCTATAGGTCTCTGAGTCGATCTATTTGCCATCTGAACGGTAATATCGGTCACCTTAAGTCTACCAATATTTAACCTTTCGCAAACGGAATATGGCATGACACTGACACTGGCCCCTAAATCACAAAGGGACTTCCCAATTTCGTGGTTACCTATAGTACAAGGAATTGAAAAACTACCCGGGTCCTTTAATTTGGGTGGTATATTAATTTGCGAAAGAGCATTGCATTCTTCCACAAAAGCAACATTACCATCATCACGAAAGTTTCTCTTACGATTTAAAATGTCTTTCGTAAATTTAGCGTAAGAGGGTACCTGGGTAATTAGGTCAGTGAAAGGAATGGTTACCTCGAGATTCTTGACCATCTCCAAAAACATACCATACTTGCGCTCCAGCTTAGTATTCTTTAAACGCTCCGGATACGGATCGTAACACCGGCCGTAGGATCGAACCTTCTTCCATAAGTTTAAAACTTCCGTCAAATCATCAATAAGTGTAGAATCATGCAAACTAGTTGACGGATTTGCGTCCTGCACTGGAGACCCAATCGATCGACTGATAGGAGTGGTCGATCGACCGATCTGGCTGGGTGTGAACAGTTCCTGGACAGAGACTTCTTCGTCAGGAGTCTCAGTCGATCGACCAACTCGACTAGCATTGTTGGTCGATCGACTGCTTATGCTGGGTGTGAATAGATTCTGATCAGAAACTTTTTTATCTGACACCCCACTCGATCGACTGCTGTTGTTGGTCGATCGACTGGTAGTACTGGAAATAAAACTCGTTTTCGCACCAGAATTTAAACTAGCCTTTTCATCATTTTCCGAGTCTCCCCTTGGCTTATCGGGACCATCATAAGAAAACCCACTTCGGTGATTAATGGCATTAATCGTTTCAATTGACCCTTCGCATTTGCTTGAAGAATTGGCGACTTGCTTAGCCTCTATATTCTCCAACTGCTTCACAAAATTCTTTGAGGACTCAATCCCAGTTGCTTCTATTTTCGCCACTTGAACTAAAAGAGTTCGGACCATTTATCTCAATTTCGCGGTCTCATCTGAATTATAGACAGGAATTTCAACTCATTCCTGAGAAGCTTCAGAGGTCTTGAGCTTCTCGAGACGGGCAGTAATAGAAGTAATGAGTGTCACAACGGCACTCATTTCATCACTTTGCTTGCGTGATTTTCCACGTGAACTCCCAAACTCAGCTCTATGGACTGCCATCTCCTCAATAGTGTTCCAACCTCTATTCTGACCGGTATTGTTTTGGAACCTACCATTCGCAGCTGCGTCCAGAATGACCTTGTAATCATCATATAAAATTTGATGCCCGTCGTTGTGTGCACCAAAGTTAAATTTATAATTCCTAACTACTACTAGCTAGTGGCAGTCAGGGCCGAACCACAAGGAGGCGATGCAATTAATAGTTGTTCTATTTAAGTCCAAAAGTAACAGTGTGTGGGGGTTTGATTGAATTGGTCTATAGCTAATGAAAAATAAAATAAAGTAAACTAAGCAAACGGATGAAATCAAATATAAAAAGGGTACTAGGATGGTCGGTTCACTATAGTTTCGGTGGCAACATACTAAGTAAGTCTAAATCAATCACGTGAGACGGAAAAATAAGAGGTCCTCTCGGTCCACTCTCACAGGTAGCATCTTTCGATCTCGCTATAGGTCCCTAATATCACTAATGCTAACTTTCGTCCTGAAAAGTGATTTAAAAGTCTAAATTAAGTCATCTTTCGATCTCATTAATCTAGTCGTCGTAATTAGGTAGTCTAATTCCCTTCCCTATCTTTTGATCTTATTGGGTCGGTCAAATACTAAGCATTTAACTAGTCGCATGCATTCGATTCGTCAAACATAGCAATTTAATTAATTAAGTCGAAGGTAATCTCACGAGGCCAGTCGATTGACCAGGTAGGGCGGTCGATCGACCAAAGATGCGATTTCGGTCTTCCTAATTCTAATGCCGCCTACACTACAATTCCCCTACATCCTAGCACAATGAATTTAGCTACTCATACTAGGAATAACAACAACAATAAAATTGACTAATAAAACAGTAGGATTCATGATTAAAACAACTAAATAAACGATTAACATAAAAACAATAATTCGGCTTTGGGAGACTAGTCTAGCAATTATATACTACGAATGAAATAAAGCGATCAAACTGAAATAAGAGCAGGAGAATACCGAACGGAATTGCAGAGAATAAAGATCCAAAAACCGATTGCCAAAGTAACTTTTATTGAAGGAAGTAATTATAAACTAAAAAACCCTAATAAATTTTGTGATCTAAAACTGATAAAAACTGACTGATTATTCTCAAACCTAAAGCTACGTTATATAGGAATACAACGTAGTCCTTATTCCAAAACCTAATGTAAAATGGGCTTTCTAATACTCGATCTTTTAATTTGCGCATCAGCTCGCGTGGTGGTCTATCGACCATTGAGGCCAGTCGATCGACCGAAGGTGCTGTACAGAATTGCGTTCTGACGATTCCTGCAGCGCGCACCGATCTTAAAACAGCTGCCATTTCTTCGTTACTTGGTCAAATAAGGCGTTCTACACGGCGTTGGAAAGCTAAGGGGATAAGCTTTCACATCCAATTAGAATCACTCGATTATCTTCTCTAGAACTCCAGGTATAGCCATCTGAAGCAGCCTACAATGTCGAGAATCATTCTGACGGTCTATAGACCACGTAGGTCGGTCTATAGACTGCTGTAGCTGGTTATTCGCTTCTGAAGCTCTCGTAAATTTGTCTTTCAGGCCTCGAAATGCGCACCAAGTTCATCTCTCGAGTCTTTACTCCATGTCAAATGCAATGCTAAGTACTTAGGGACAGATTCGGCTCAATTTCCGCTGGATTCTTCACATTTCTGCAATATTATACAAAAACACGAAAGTAGACGAAAATAGGGAAAATAGTAGCATAAACTACATATATGAGCTCCGAAATGCGTGTAAAATAGTGTGTAAAACATCATATAAATGACACGCATCAAACTTCCCCAAACCAAACCCTTGCTTGTCCCCAAGCAAGAACTAGACTCGACCTTAAAACTTATTAGAACGAGTTCAATCTCAGAGCGAAATGCAAACTGTTAAGCCTAACCCAATTTAATGCAATAACCAACAATCAATTAGCAATGTGAATCATGCAAACGAGTTATGTAGTCGTTAAAAATCAAACCGTCAATCAGTAGAGACTTATCAAATCGGACTCTCACGGGTCGCTCATATCACACACAAGCACAGGTGAATAATGTAAAGATAAAAGGAGTTCATTTTGTAGTGACACTCACCTAACTACGACCTATAAGAACATGCCTGCAGTCTAATATGAAAGTAATCTCTACAACCGTACATATGCATTCTAACCGAAAAAATGACCATGACACATGCCGAGGTATATATAGGATATGTGAGGTAATGGGCAGGAAAGGCAAAACATTTATGGGAATGTGGGGTACAGGTGATCAAGCTAGTACCGTAATAAAACCATATGACAATATCCACTTCTTGCTCAGACTTCAATCGACACGGTGCTATAGCAAGCACAAAACTCACAATCTCCGAAATAATCAACTCCCCATAAAATACAATTGAAGCATGGGAGCAAAAATCGCCATTTGAATAAAGACTTGAATCATGCGAAATGATTTTTTTCCTCTTTTCTTCTCGGCATCAGTCGATCGACCAAGATGGCCAGTCGATCGACCATACCGAACTTATTTCTCTCTTCTTTTTTTTTTTCTCTTTTTCGAATCATTTTTTTTTCACTTCTATTTTTTTCTTTCTTTCCTTTTTCCATTTCCATCTTTCCAACATCATCTCAAAACGAGCACATGCCACCAAAAATGAAGTAACAATCCCAGGAACATAAACTACTAGCTTGACAAGGGCAGGCTAAATGTAGGATGTAGTAACGGGACAAAAAGGCTATTTTTGGCAGTGTGGAGCTTATGAGTAAAATGAATAAAGGGAACCCTCTACCACATTTGTCAACTAACCACAAACCGAATGCATACAGGTATTAAGCAGATTAAGCTCATATTTATGCACATTTATGTAGCATGTCTCATAAGGAGCAACTACTCACAATCTAAATGAACTGGTCATAGATGACACCAGTTATAGGCTCTAATAACTCAGAAAATGATGTAGTTTGCCAAAAATCTAAGTCAAGTCTAAAGCTCAGCAAGATAAATACGAAAACTCGTAGATTTTGCAAAATGATTCTACTAATAACATGTCAATTAGTAAGGCTTAGGCATATACAAGTGCAAATGCAATGTCATCATTGAAATACTACCGTTCCGACTCGACCTATATGCTAGAAATAAACGTGAATTTTTTTTGAATTTTTTCAAATTTTTTGAATTTTCTGTATATATAAGGGAAATGAAACAACAATGCAAGACAAAATGTAAAGGTGAATGCAAGCAAAGGAAATGCAACGCAAAACCCTTCCCCAAACCAAATCGCACAATGTCCCCATTGTGCAAAATCATATAATGAAATAACAGGAAAACGGGAATTTGCGTAAATTAACTACATAAGGCATGAAGTAAGAACTCGGAAACTCACAAGACTTTAAGCGTAGCAAAAGGAAACCTCCCCAAACCAGCGTGAGCTGGGAGGTTTCAGTAGCTAGCAGTGCTAACAATAAGTACCTGAAAAGACAACAAATACCACGCGTAATCGCGAGAAAGCAAAATTGGGACAGTAAAATTATGTGCGGAAATGATAAAACAAAAGAAAACAGAAATTAAGCGGAGAATAAAGTGGAAGGAATACTCCCTTGTCCCCGCAAATCGACCAAACACAGTAGGGGAATGATCGAAAAACAGTACAAGAATGAACATGGTCGATCGACCACATCACCCAGTCGATCGACCAAGATGAACAGGAACAGAAGCCCCTGGAATTCGCAGCGCAGTCTATCGACCATAGGAGGCAGTCGATCGACTGGAAAACCTGCTGTAAGTTCTGATTTTCTTCAAATTAACTCAATAAATTGAGCCAGTGTCGTCTATAAACCTGCAAACACACATAATAACGCGCCCAAAATTGCGCAAAACCCAAAGTAACTCTCGAAAGTCTAGCTAATTATTAGAGCACACAAAAACAAATAAAGCTAAATGTTCCAAAACCAAATTAAACGAAATGTTTCAAACTCCGAGTTGCCTCCCGGTAGCGCTAGATTAGACGGTCCCAGCTCGACCCACTTTTCGATCATCAAAAAGCACAAATCACCGCCCACTACTAGGCTTCGATCAACGCAGAGCTTCAAAGAATCACAAATCTACTCCCTACCTCCACAACAAGGCAACGAAAGAACAACAACGTCTCGCAAAGATCCATCCAGGATCCCAATGTTTCACCTCAAATAACATGCTTCTTCTTAGACGGCATATGCTCATCAAGACCTCCTCCTGGATCATATATCCGAGCAGTTCCAGACTTCGAGCTAGGAATACCCAACTCACCTCCGGAGTCATTGAACTTGTCAAGACCTGTAGAAAGAGAAAGAAAGAGATGTTCCTCCAATTTGTCCCCAAACTGGGGCGGAGGCGTCAATTCTACAGCAGCAAATGGTCCAACAGGAGGAGTAAGAAGGTATACATAATCGACTAAAGGAGTGGAATTACCTCTAATCGGGTAGGAATGGTCTTCATTTACCTTCTCATCGTCATCCGGAATAGGCGTTTGTGACGATTTAACAATTCCCAAGGCTGCAGGGGTCGATCGAACAGCGTCACTACTCGATCGAGTAGTTTCCTCCTCCAAAGATAATCGGTCGATCGACCATCGGTTCCAGTTCGATCGATCGACCGCTCTCCCTTCTGCAATGTCATTCGTTCGACCACACAAATCTGCTTGATCGAATTCTTCATGTGGCACAGCATTGAAGTCTTCAATTGACGCTTCATCTTCCTCCAAATCATCATCCTCCGAGTCATACATATCATCATTTTGCTTTCGCGCACTACTTGAGCCAAGAGAAGCTCAAGTCTTTTGAAAGAAGCTTCTCTCTGTTCAAAATTCTCTTCTTGCATTTGGAGTTTAAGCATCTCCACCATAGACTTCAATTCCGCACTCTCTTCAGAAGGAAGAGGGTCTTGCTGAGGCGATGCAAAGGAATATGAAGGCTCTTGGAAGCCTTGCTGATAGTACGGATGTGGTGGCGTATAATGATCTTGTTTATATTGCCAGTAAGCATAGACTTGGTCCATATCTCGCTCGGCACATAACGAATCATGCCCCTCGCGCCACATCTCCCACAAATCTCCACCGCTTTGCTCCCAAGAATGGAACATGAGTGGACTCTCCTGAAGTACTGCAAATAAACAACGCTAAAGAAGAAGATAAGAACTGCCTCAAGGTACTCAGTCTTCCCTTGAGGCAAAAAACAGACTAAAATGAAAAACAACTAAAAATTTAAACAATTGCCTCCCCGACAACGGCGCCAAAATTTGATGGCCGTCGTTGTGTGTACCAAAGTTAAATTTATAATTCCTAACTACTACTAGCTAGTGGCAGACAGGGTCGAACCATAAGGAGGCGATGCAATTAATAGTTGTTCTATTTAAGTCCAAAAGTAACAGTGTGTGGGGGTTTGATTGAATTGGTCTATAGCTAATGAGCAATAAAATAAAGTAAACTAAGCAAACGGATGAAATCAAATGTAAAAAGAGTACTAGGATGGTCAGTTCACTATAGTTTCGGCGGCAGCATACTAAGTAAGTCTAAATCAATCACGTGAGACGGGAAAATAAGAGGTCCTCTCGGTCCACTCTCACAGGTAGCATCTTTCGATCTCGCTACAGGTCCCTAATATCACTAATGCTAACTTTCGTCCTGAAAAGTGATTTAAAATTCTAAATTAAGTCATCTTTCGATCTCATTAATCTAGTCGTCTTAATTAGGTAGTCTATTTCCCTTTCCTCTCTTTCGATCTTATTGGGTCGGTCAAATACTAAGCATTTAACTAGTCGCATGCATTCGATTCGTCAAACATAGCAATTTAATTAATTAAGTCGAAGGTAATCTCACGAGGCCAGTCGATCGACCAGGTAGGGCGGTCGATCGACCAACATGCGATTTCAGGTCTTCCTAATTCTAATGCCGCCTACACTACAATTCCCCTACATCCTAGCACAATGACTTTAGCTACTCATACGAGGAATAACAACAACAATAAAATTGACTAATAAAATTATAAACTAAAGAACCCTAATAAATTTTGTGATCTAAAACTGATAAAAACTGACTGATTATTCTCAAACCTAAAGCTACGTTATATAGGAATACAACGTAGTCCTTATTCCAAAACCTAATGTACAATGGGCTTTCTAATTCTCGATCTTTTAATTTACGCATCAGCTCGCGTGGTGGTCGATCGACCACTGAGGCCAGTCGATCGACCAAAGGTGCTGTACAGAATAGCATTCTGACGATTCCTACAGCGCGCACCGATCTTAAAACAGCTGTCATTTCTTCGTTACGTGGTCAAATAAGGCGTTCTATGTGGCGTTGGAAAGGTAAGTGGATAGGCTTTGACCTCCAATTGGAAGCACTCGATTATCTGCTCTAGAACTCGAGATATAGCCATCTGAAGCAGCCTGTAATGTCGAGAAGCATTCTGACGGTCTATAGACCATGTAGGTCAGTCTATAGACTGTTGTAGCTGGTAATTCGCTTCTGAAGCTCTCGTAAATTTGTCTTTCAGGCCTCGAAATGCACACCAAGTTCATCTCTCGAGTCTTTACTCCATGTCAAATGCAATGCTAAGTAGTTAAGGACGGATTCGGCTCAATTTCCGCCGGATTCTTCACATTTCTGCAATATTATACAAAAAGACGAAAGTAGACGGAAATAGGGAAAATAGTAGCATAAACTACATATATGAGCTCTGAAATGCGTGTAAAATAGGGTGTAAAACATCATATAAATGACACGCATCAGTTTCCCTACTCAGTTTCTGTTGATTGAATTAAGATGTGATTGTACTGTGTTTACTGTCATCTGCTGATCACCAGTGTGTTGGTGTTGTGCTGGTGTTGTGAATATTGTGGTGGAGTCACTTGCGGGAGTGCCTTCATGCCCTAGTTCGCCCTCCGTAGAACCCGTCACGGGAGGGGATGTGCACATTAATGGACAGGGTTATCGCTCATTGTTGAGTGGAATTTAGGTGAGGATTGGCTGCGGTCCCCCACTGGCGGCGAGGATTACCTGTTGTGATGGGTAATCTGGCAGGGCTACACATTTTGGTGTGTAGTCGGTTACTCTGTGAGATCGGGAGACTGGGGATGGAGGATGATCAGCTGTTTACCTTGTGCTTT
Organism: Silene latifolia; assembly: GCF_048544455.1. Lineage (NCBI taxonomy): Eukaryota > Viridiplantae > Streptophyta > Magnoliopsida > Caryophyllales > Caryophyllaceae > Silene > Silene latifolia. The sequence goes on from NC_133538.1 coordinate 1,113,136, forward strand.
TGTCTTATTTTGATTGAGCAGTACTGACCCCGTTGTTGTTTAATGAAATTTGCGGTGATCCATTCGGGGATGGTGATCAGGCTGTGACAGGTATTGCATTTGGTGAGCTTGGGGCGGTCATGGGAGAGTCATCACGCCAGATGTAGTGTCACCATCATGAATCTTAGCATATGATTTTGTAGTTGTAAGCATTCGGATTCACTTTTTTTTGTTTTTGGAACTCTGTAACCATTTTACATTTACAGTATTTTAATAAATGTGTTTGGGACAGTTGCTTTTGATATGTACTAACCTCGGACAACCGAGATGGTAACAGCCTTTCATGCTAGGGTTCTCCTGGTAAGGTACCTTGGTATGAGGGGGTGTTACAATTGAATTTAGTTTTAGCCTTTGAGGATCTTATATATTTTATGTCTTTTGACAATAATGAGTTAAGTGCATTACATGAAATTAGTAAAATAGCAGCTTTCAGCTCGCTCCTAAGACTGTGCTCACTAACTGTGTAACTGTTATACACTTATACCCCCAACAAGCCTGTTTGTGAGACGAGAATCCACGTTGAAACTTAAGGACAAGTCATTTACCATCAAACTCTTCGGTGGGCTAGTACTGCTTGATTCTTTAGCACGCGCTTTTTCAGTTTAAATGACACATTATACGTTGTGCGCCTCTTATATTATGAAGTAACATATATAATTTGTGGCAGAATTTTTATTATGGTTATTAAAAGATAACCTGTCTATACTTTTAACAAGCCATTAAGTAATTATGTTATCTTTAAGATTAATTAGAAGTGTACAAATTCTTTGTTTGTTTTGTGTAAATTTAAGCATTATTGCTCGGAGGAACATTCAAATCTAGCCTACTGTGCTTTATATTAGTTTTAGAAGGACATTTAAGTGTATAAAGAAGGTACATGACAATGCAGTTAAAGATGACGAGAGTGTTTTGTTGTTTTATTTGTTTGCTTGGTTGAGTGGGTTTCTTATGTGACTCATATTTGAGCACATTTAGTCCCCGAATTAACCTCTTTCCTATGCTTTTTAGCACATATTTGGGTCATTTATTATCTTTAGTTTCCCATTTTGCATATTCTTTGAGGTTTTGTGTCCTTGGCAGGAGAGGATGGCTAACCTTGCATTTATGAGGCGAAATGGAGCTAACTAGATCGCACCTAATGACCAAGAATCAAAGAGAAGACCGACACTAGAGGCCTGAGTAGATAAATAAAGTGAAATGGGCAATAATGAAAAGATCCTTGCATCCCCAACACGATCCTTGCGGATTGTTAAGGAGCTAAAGAAGAGAAGCACTCTGCCCAAGGATCCGAGCGGCCCGAGCATGATCCGAGCGTGCCACACTGCAAGGATCCGAGCGTCTTGATCCTAGGACGAGCGGACTGGAGCAAAGATCCAAGCGTCCCCCTCCCTGATCCGAGCGGATCCCTTCACAGAACAACCCGTGCCTCAGCATGAGATGAGCGGATCGTAGCAGGACTAGCAAGGAGGATCCGCGTATTTCCCTCGGGAGTAGCATTTCCTCAAGTTTTCTAGGGTGTTAATAATCATTTAAGCCCTTAGTAACCCTAATCCTTGTACCTAATCTTTAGTATAAATACCCCTTTGTACTACCTAGATTAGCATCAATTCCCAATCCAATCTTAATACTCTCTTAAATTAGTCTTAATTTAGTTGTAATACAATTCTCAATATTAATCACATCTTAATCTTTCCTTAATTTCTCTATTGTTCTTCCTTTCATTTGGGTAATTAGAAGATTATTTGGGTTTATTTGGAGGATTGATAACCTTCCATCAATCATCAAGTACTTAATTATTCTTTGCTTTATTATTTTGGATCATCCCCATAGGTATAATTCCTTCTTAATCTTATTTAATTATTGTTAATCACTTTCATTTATTCATCATGTTTTGCTTTGTTAGTATGATTGACAACCTTATTAGCATGCTAAACTTGATCCTGAGTGAGTAGTCTCTTTAGGTAGGGTTACTGGGGAATTAGGGGAAACAAACATCGGGATTGATCTATGCTTAATCTAATATGTTTTCATATTTAATTTGCTTGCTTGTTGTGCTTTCAACCTATGCACATGTTATGTGTGATGAAATGCGAGCCTATAAATCCTTACATTTTTTTATCCATCCCTTATCTCTTCAATGAGGCTTGTAAGATATAAACCAACTCGAGCCCCATTAGACCATGCATAGAGTTGAATAGGAAGGATTAAGTCAACTTGTAGGTGTTGTACAGTCTAGACGACTCGGCTCCGGGACCCAAACCTTCTTAGGGATTGTAAGATATACACTAACTTGATCCCATCACAACAATAATTGCTTGCATCTAATTGAGAACATATTTGTGTGATCAACTCCCATGAATCCCCTATGAACCCATGACACCCTAGTGCCTTTAATCATTTGTTTACAAACCCCTTTTAATTGCTTTGCTTTGCTTTCATTACTTTACTTTCATTTTGTTGATTAGTTTATATTACACATCATCTCAACCCAAATTGTGACACCCTAAGACATAGCTATTTGCAATTAAGAATCGTACATCAATACCCGTCCCTTAGGATCCGACCTTTACTTACCTCTTTACTAAGAGTAGTTTGTGAAGTTATAATTATTGTTTTGGTTGGTAGCTTTTGACGACGAGTTTTAACCGGACCAAAAATGGCGCCGTTGTCGGGGACGGTGTTAAATTGAATTGATTTTCATTAATTGTTTTTAGTTGTGTCTTTCTTTACCTTGGGGAAGTCAATCTCCTCAAGGTTGTTCTAATTGTTTTCGAGTTGTTTGATATTTTGCATGACTAGGAGATCACAAGGTAATTTATTACCTACTGATTTCGAGATTGAAAGGACCTTAACCAACAATAGAAGAGTTGCTAGATGTACTTCAAGAGTTGTAGGTATTGGAGAAATTGTGGACATACAACCAAATAACATTGAGTTTACCAACCCTTTTTCAAGAGAAGGGGATGATAACCCAATACAAAACCCACCACAAAATCAACCTACAATGCCTAAATTCTCATCACATTCCGTACCAACCGAGGAGAACTACCAAATGGTACTCCTACACCACCACATTTAACTGGTAATTTCATTGCCAAATCCGCATTCATACAATTAGTTGAGAGAAGTCAATTAGGAGGGATGCCTAGTGAAGACCCTCATTCACATATGGAGACTTTTTGTGACTATTGTGATGCGATTGCTCAAATCGGAGTTACTCAAGACCAAATCTGATGGGTATTATTTCCTTTTTCCTTGATCGATACCTCAAAGAAATGGTTGAAGAGCCTAGACAAGGCTACCCTTGGTATTGACTCATGGAAGAAGTTATCAGTTTCTTTCTACAAGAAATTCTATCCTCCGGAGAAGACCAATATGTTGAGAGCCCAAATCATCGGGTTCAAGCAAAGGGATGAAGAATCATTGTATGAAGCATGGGAGAGATTTAAGGACACTTGTCGTTCTTCTCCATACCATGGACTTAGCGAGTGGTTCCTTGTGCAACAATTTTAGAACGGTCTATATATAGACTCCCGCAACATTCTCAATATGGGATATAATGGAATGTTTATCGAAGTTGATGACAATCAAACATGGGCCAAAATCGAAGAGATGGCAGATCATAACTCCCAATATAGTAGGCCTCTAAAGGCCACAAAAGGAGGAAAGGATGAGGCAGATACCATCACTCAATTGGGTGCTCAACTAAGTGCTCATATTGACACCATCAATTTGAAGTTTTAGAAGGCCATGGCTAAGCTTGATGAAGCTTCCAAATCACCCAAACAACATGTTAATGCTATGGTGGCATCATCCTCAATTCTAAGTGGAGTATGTAAGAGTTGTGGAACTTTGGGGCATGACCAAAGTGAATGTAGGGGAACAAATGAACAAGTAAATGCTTTCCAAGCATACAAGAATGGCACCCCTTATTCCAACTACTATAATGAGAATACCAAATTTCATCCAAATATTTCAAACAAGAGCCAAAATGTTCAAAACCCTCAACCAACAAACACCCCACCTCCAATGAGAAATCAAGCTCAAAGACCCTTTTACAACCAAAGCCAAGGTTATCAAAATGAACCTTCCTACAACCAATCCAATGACTAAGGCTTTGATGTTCAAAAAGCGGTCCTCCAAATGCAAAAGAACCAACAAGAATATTTTACCCAAATGCAAAAAGATAGCCAAGCCAAAGATATCACCATCAACAACATACTAGCCCACACCAAGATGTTGGAAACTCAAATGACCCAATTAGCATCTTCTAACTCTCAAAGACAAAAGGGGAAATTACCACCTCAAAGTAATCCCCTAGGACATGAGTCGGTTAGTGCCATCCAATTGCGGAGTGGTACAAGAGTTGAAGGTCCGAAGAAGCCAATTGATAAAGATGTTGTGGATTCTAGTGACAAGTAAAGAGTTGTGGAGAACTCTAAGGAGGAAGAAGAACCCACCACCAATGAAGTTTAAAAAAAAAAGAAGAATGAAGAGAAGGCTAAGGAAAAAGAGCCTATTGTGATTATACTTCTATTCCCAAGCCGTGAAGCTAAGCCTAAGTTTGATGAGCAACTTGGAAAGTTCATGGAAATTGTGAAGAACTTAAAAGTCTCAATCCCATTCACAGAATTGATCAATCATGTTCCGGCCTATGCAAAGTATATGAAAGATATTCTTACCAAGAAGAAATCCATCCGGAAGGTAGAGACTATTGCCTTTACCAAAGTGAGCAGTGCTATTCTTCAAGGAAGTTCCCCTCCAAAACTCAAAGATCCGGGAAGTTTCTCTATTCCATGCACCATTGGCGACACTACAATCAACAAAACATTATGTGACCTTGGAGCAAGTGTAAGTGTCATGATATACTCGGTATGCAAGAGGCTAGGAATGGGAGAACTCAAATGCACTAACATTACTCTTCAAATAGCGGATCGATCAACAAAGATACCTTTATGGGTATGGGAAGATATGCCCTTAAGAATTGGCAAATTCGTTATTCCGGTACACTTTGTCATTGTAGACATGGAGGAGGATTCCAACATTCCTATCATTTTAGGAAGACCTTTCTTGCACACCGTGGGAGCGGTAATTGATGTGAAACATGGAGAGCTCACACTTGAAGTGGGGGATGAGACAATCACTTTTAATCTTGACAAAACTATGAGAGCTCCCCGACTACATGAGCCATGTTTCAAGATCGATCACTATAGCCGAGAAAGTGATAGAAAGAAGTTAGCATCTCAATGCAAAGATCAAGCTATGGGTAAAGAATCACCGCCCATATGGAAGAAGAAAGTGGATAACCTTCAAGTTACTCTATCCGAAGAGCAAGAAATTCCAACAATGAGAGCTTGAATAGCTCACCACCCATCATGACAAGCAATGAAGAAGGCCTCATTGGCCATGACAACAAAGAAGGAGAGTTGCTCTTGTCAACTCATGATACCATTGGGGAACAAGCTAGTGAAGTTTGTGGTATATGGGATGACGAATTTGAAGGATTAGTCAATCCCTATATTGGCAATGCTATGACCTTAGACCAAGGCCTTGTTGATCCTAGTCATCATCTTGACTCGGGTCACCACCATGAAGAACATAATGTGCAAAAGATCTATACAAGATCTTTACAATAAAAATGAACAAGCCATTGACTACTTCTACAAGGTGTTGAGCAACATTAACAACACCTTGGCTTTGCCCCCCTTGACATCTCATTCAAGAATGAGAGTTTGGTGGAGTCCTCCCTAAACCACCATTTCTAAATATTCTAACCCTTTAACTAGTATTAAATTTCCTTTATTGCATCTTTGTCAATTTTTATTTGCAATTTCATACTTTGATCAAGATTTTCGTCATGAGAGAAAGTGAGGGAGGTATTTTAATGTGTTTTGATGTGTAGTGTTTGATCTAGTGTGGAGATAGCAAATGCCTAGGGAAACCGAGCCTTTGTAGTGCACCCACAATATTCAACAAAGGAAATGAAGAAAGGATGACTTAAGGAAATGAGATCGAGGAGAATATGAGTGTCCCAGGAGGGAATCCGCTCGAGCTGCTGACAATCTGGGCGTCCCAGAGGAGCATCCGAGCGTCCTGGCCTTAGGACGCGGGTCTTGGGAATGCTGGAATTAAAGAAAGGGGTTTGTTACAAATATGAGCATATCATACTCAGGACGCCCATCCCAGACTTGGAGCCGCTCGTCTTGAGAACAATCCGTGCGTCCTGGCATGCTTCAAATTTACAAGTCCATGCTGTTTGTAAATCCGAGCATCCCCAAGAAGATCCGAGCGTCCCCAAGAAGTTATCCACTCGTCCTGAGCAGAATTCGCGCGTCCCAGCATGGGTTGGAAATATCAGCAGGTACTGACTGAGGATTCGAGTGTCCCGACTTGAAGCCACTCGTCCCCTGCTGCTACTTAATGAAAACACGAGATTCACCCCTCCATCCCCAAATCATTTCTATCTTTTATAAACACAAACACACATCCTTTCTCCCTCAAAACCCTCAATCCCCTCATTCAAAAACACAAAATTCTCAACCAAATTCACCAAAATCAAAACAAAACTTCCTCAAATCAAGATTAAACTACTCCTTTATCAACAAAAGACCATCCAAACATCAAAATCCTCATAAATTGAATCAATTTTCTAGGGTTTGAATACAATTTCGAAAATCCTAAAATTGATTGGGAATTGATTGAAGCTTGAGGAAACAAGGAGCATTTGTTGGAATTTGTGTCCTCCGACAATAATGCGATCACAAGTGTCGATCATGATGATCACATGTTTAAGTCTCATTTTAAGAATACATGTGGGAAGTAATATTTTACTATCAACTGGTCCACATATATCGGTAATGATTGGCTGAATAGAGTTTGACATTACTGTCGTGCGACGGTAGTGATCAGTTGATCCCCTTAGGTCATACCTAAAGGGTAACACTCTTAATTGATTATTTAATTGATCGTATGACGATACGGGTTAATTAAATTACTTAAAATTGACGGACGATTTTGGAAGTAATATTTAGGTATCTCATTATAATTTGATTAAATAAGATACGGTCTAAGTGATCGAATTGTTTTATTACTTAGATGAAATTATTGTTTACGGAAACAATTAAATTTGAATGAATAATTTATTGTAAATACAAGATGTTGTGATTTATAATTGGTAAATCATTTTGGTACAAGTAATTATGAATTACTATGTCGATTTTGTACATGGCGTATTTTTATTAATGCGTTGATTTTTAATATGTTAAAAATGCATAACAATTTTACATAACTTGTGACATGTGACAAATTGACAAATTGACAAAGATAAAATGGAATCCATTTTATCTTAAATGGACCGAAATAGAGGGTGTATTAGGCTTGATTAATTTTTAAGTGGAAAGCATAATCATTTACCTATTTGCTAGCCATGCATACCTAGTTACTCTTGTGAGGAGCACCTTGGTCATGCATTGGCCCCGTTTACCCTCCCCCTACCCAGTTTTCCTAGTGAAAAAGCCAAAGGGTTTTTTCTCTTAATTTACCTAATATACACTACTTGAAAAACCTAGTGTATTATACATTCTTGCACATCTAAAAATATAGAGTTTTAGAGAGAATATTACTTCCTTCTTCTCCCTTCTCTTAACCGAAAAAATAAGAGACCAAATTCAATATTTTGGGTCAATTTTATTTAGATTAATATTGTTCTAGTATTAATAATATTAATCTTTTAAGGGATTACTTTGGGTATTCATCTTTGGGAGAGATTCTACCCTTGAATCTTTGTTCATCCATATTAGGAGAGCTCAAGAACAAGTAAGAAAGGAGATCTTACTTGTGCCCTTTGATCCGAAATTTTATTGTAAGGAAAATGATTTCTTCTCTATATTTATTTATGTTTGCATGCATAAGATCTAAATAAATTTTATGACTAAATTAAATTGGAACATATATTAATATGTTGAGTATAATGAGATATATATTTCTTACAAGTGGTATTAGAGCCTTAGGTTGTTTGCATGCAAATCGGTTATAGTTTTTCCGAGTTATACGATTTACAAATAAAATTTATAAATTTGTGTTTATTATGATATGTCACGAAATCAATTATACATGTTCAATTTTTTGGTCCTAAAATTTATTTAGGATATTTTGGTTAATTTATGGATTTTTATTGTTCTTTTTGTATAATAATGGCATTAAAATGTGATTTTATGATAAAAATGTCATTTTTTGACTAAAATTAGCTAAACTTCAATTTTTCCAGTGGTATTTGGATATGTTTTCATATATATTATATTTTGATGTACTGTAATTTTTCATAATTTTATGAGTTCTTATGCTCAAAATATGGATTTTTCAAAATAAAATCGAATTTAAATGGAAAAATAGGTTAATATGAGTAATATTTCGAATCTGGTCATAGAAATTTAGTATGTTGTCACATGCAATTTTACAAGATATGTGTAAAATAATTGGCTATAATGAAGTCTTTATGCATGATTTGTGAATTTTTGATGAAAAATAACATAAATAGTGACTTTAATTAGTATAAATTGCTAAAACATACTTCATGACTAAAGAAAAACGTCACATGTTGCATTTTATCACATATTTCAGATCTAAAATTGAAAAGTTGATAAAAATAAATTTTCTCATTTTTATGGTTTAATTGATAAAACCGATAAACCGCAACATTGTTTTTCTCGATAAATTTCGAAATTTTTAACCTAATTTTTTGAACATTATGAGTGTCATGGTATTTTCCCAGAATGTTCATGAGTTTAAAATTTCAAATTTCAAATTTATTTGAAATTTTTATGATTTATTTGAAATTTATGGCATTATATTGTAATTTTAAGTCCTTTTATGAACAATATTAAGAAATATAAGTTAATTATTGTCAATATGTTAGTGGAGACTAATTTTGAGTCCTAAGATGGTTAGGGTAATTAACTAGTACATAAATATGATTTTATGTAATTATTGTGATTTTTAAAAGGTTGAATCACGCAAATCCGTAAAAACCGATTAATATACGATATTGGCTCCTTAAAGGCGATTTAGCATAAAACTGAGCATGTTCATACATATTATAATGCAGCATTTTATTTATGATTTTCATAATTTTATTTTATGTATTTTTTGAATTATGTAATTTTACTTAGTATGGCCTTATTTTTTAATTGATATCACCCGAAATGTATGGGAATATCGATTCGGTTGTAATTTATTGTGATCTCGTATCACCGTTTTGTAATTTAATAGATTTATTTTATTTTAAGTACAAATGTATAATAGGAAATTATGTAATTTGTTATGTAATTTATTTATTCCGGAGATCCTTGAAGACGGTGCCACTCGAGAAGGTGATCCATTAAAGACGGTGTTGCCTTGATATGCGTGCCAAGACCGAATTTCAAGGGAGCAATGGAGTTGGTTTCCGAATTTGTAATAGTTTATTATATTTACTATTTTAGGAAGGCCATACTAGGATTTTCTTTATGCGTTGCATTTTATTTATAAGTTGCATGCATCGCTAAATCGCCATAAATAAAACATGCACTATCTTTTTAATCGAGTTTATCGACAGTGTCAATTACAATTATCGTAGTTCACCGCTTTAGTTTACTTAAAACGTGATAGATGATAAATTGACATGACCTCTCGCTAAAAATAAACAATTGAGACATAGCCTTACCAAAAAGTTGAAACCATGAAAAGCTATTTCGCGAGGGAGTGCACTCGGCCATCCCGAGGTACAAACCTTGTTACGTATGGGAAGTGGGTGATCAAATGTCTATCCACCGAATTCATGTTGATGAGGGTTTTATCGGCTACCTCGTGCCCAAGTTAATGTGAATTTGGATCATGGACACATTTATTCGAAATTTGGATTGACCTCAACGGAAGTATTCGTGACCGTAGTCGCATGTGTTCCGGGCTATAGATAAACATTAGAGTAATTTTATCGACCGAGAGTTCTAAAAGTAGAATCGATTAAAAAGTTAATCCACCGAGTTATATTGATAAGGGTTTCATCGGCTACCCCGTTCCCAAGTTAATATGAATTTGGGTCTTGGAATCATTTATCAAGTTGGGTAGAGGTCACTAGATAAATTCAATAAAACTTGTTTAAATTAAAATTTTTACGAGTATTATTATTATTTTGAAAACGACATATGTTTTATTCCTTCTATTTTTCGTTTTGTAGACCGCTTTTATTTCTCATAACAAATGGCCACTCCAAACACCAACGCCACACCTCTCACTAATGCTTCATGGCTCCGATCCTTCATGGATCGTTGTAAACTTGAAAAGAATGGGTCAAATTTCTCTGATTGGGATGCCCAACTCAAATTAGCCGCCCAAGGTGACGACAAGCTTCGTTACCTTACCGAGGCCTCTCCACCCAAACCTAATGCTAGGTCGAGTGCCGCCTCTAGGGAAGCATATGAGGCTTACCACAAGGAGTCCGCCGCAATGAAAAATGTATTGATTTTTGCGATGGAGGCGGATCTCCAAAGGAGAGCCTTTAAAATGGGCACCGCTAATGAAATCTATTCCAAGCTTGTGACAATGTTATCACAAACTCCGAGGATCGTCCAATATGAGGCGGCCGCGGCATTCTTTGATCTCGACTTTAAGGAGGGCCAAAAGGTTAGCCCTCACGTGCTCAAATTGATGGAGCTAGTCGAGACTTTGAAGATTCAAAAGGTTGAAATCCCCAAAGAGCTCATTGTAGATAGGATTCTACACTCCTTATCCAAAGTCAAAGCGTATGTTCAATTCCGGGTGAATTTTAACATGCAAGACAAGGACGTGTCTCTTGAAGAGTTGCACAAGTTACTTGTGCAAGCCGAAAGAGACATGGGGTTAAATGTTAACCCACCTAAGGATGTGCTTAACATAAGCACCAAGAGCAAGGGGAAGTTCAAAAAGATTGGGAAGAAGGGTAAGAAGCAAGCTCCCACTTTCACCAAGGCTAAGACTTTTGAAGCTAGCACTTCCAAGACTAAGAAGGGTCCTCTTGACAAATGGAGTTATTGTAATGGTGTTGGACATTGGAAGAGGAATTGTTCCAAAGTATCTTGGTGACATCCAAGCTGGAAAGATCAGTCCAGTAGGTAAATGACTGTCCTTTCTTTTATGTTTCTAATTCAACTATAGTATTGTGATACAAAGTTGTGATAATTTATCCCCTTTTTATTGTAAATAGGGCCTCCACCAAGCAAGGACAAGGGAAAGGAAAAGCAAGCTTGAGAAATTATCAAGAAGCTAGGAGTAGCTTCCATGAAGCTTGGCTTTTTATTGTCTTATTTTAATTTATGTTTCGGATTTTTAGAACTAATATGATTTCCGTGTTTGACATGGAAATGATTGATCCTTTATAAACAAATGTTGTATTTTGGATTATGGTGGCTTGGTTTGCAACCCAAGTCACCCCTTTTATCGTATTTTCTTTGTTCTCAAAATTCGTCTTTATATGCTTGCACATAGAAACATATGATCATCCACTTAAAGTGATCTAATAGACAACTATAATTATTGGATTCATTATATGTCCACAAGCTTAAGGCTTGTGTATGATCAATTATAAAGAGTGATGTTGAGTTGATGAAAGGAATGTCAATCACAAAGTACACTTATCAAATCTAAAACAATTAGTCAATCTATGATATAGTCCTCCTTATACTTCAAAATCATTATTTGTGTCTCATAAGCTATCTTTGAATCTCTAGTGTATTTTTTCTAAAGATAGAGTGGGAGAAAAATGAAGACACAAAGAACACAAAGCAAATTTGTGCTCTTGACTAGATGAGATCTACGAAAGAAAAAATGATTTGTATACCTATATAGATAGTGAACATGAATAGATGAGATATATGGTCTCGAATAGATGAAATTTACATGACAAAAGAGACCAAGTGAAGTAATCAAAAGAATATGTTCTCAAGATAACTACACGAGGAGACCAAAAGAAAGTTTTGGAAGAAGAATGACTAATGAAAAGACTTATCAAAAGATTTGGTTAGTTTATGAACAACATTTGACCAATAGTTTCAATATTGATATTTGCTTAAGAGCCTAAATGAATCGAAGTTGCATCCTCGAAAGTAAATGTGATTTATGACTAAAAGTTGCAAAGAAAGATATGCTGATATCTAAAAAAGCTAAATTAATTGTTAACCACGCTAGTGTCATTACTTAACCTCATTATGAAATTGAAATGGTTAAACTTCCTTCCGAAAAGGGTATTTTGAGAAGGACGTGTATTAAATGAAATTCACATTTAAATAATGACATTGCTACGCATCATTATAAAATGAATGCGTTAGAGATTAAAAATCTTTTTCCATAAGTTTAAGATTGAAACCTTTCAAAATAGGTATTTTGAAAAGATATGTTGGGAACATTTGGTTTTATCTTAATAACTTAGCAAAGCAAAATATATTTCAATTCTTGAAATGTTTCGAATGAGTAGTCAATTGCGAAACATGTGGAATTAAGTGGGAGTTGGAAATTATCATGTGAAGACATGGAATTTAGTGGGAGCAATCATCTTGTAAAATTTATAACTCATTACTCATTGAGAATGATGAGCTAATACTATCTTTCACAAAGAAGTATTTGAGTTTTCAATTCTGGATGAAAATGGACTATGATGAATACAATCACATCATGAGATGTTGGATAGGTATTGAGATATACACAACGAATCAACTAGAAACGTAGGTTATTCATGTCAATGAAAATGGAATTGCCATTAGCAGTCATGGTCATTCATTGAACCTAAGAATGGTTGATTACATGATTATTAATTACTAATGTTTCCGCCATTAGAATAATCATGCACATGTCCAATAATGAGTCATATGCATAAGAGCATGATGAATCATTGGCAAGCCATAGAAGAATCGTCATGAATTCTCGAGGAGAACTAATGAGCGATTCCAGTGTTGGACAGAACACTCAGTTATGTGACAAGAGGTTGCACATATTGAAGTTCGAACACACGTAAGGATTTATGAAAATCCTAAGCTATTCAAGCTAAAAGGAGAGATAAGAAGTTTGGAAAGATACTTAGTTAAAGCAAGATGTTACTCAAAACTAATATTTTCTAATATACTAGGACTTATGAGAAGTGCTAGGCTAATCATCTTGACAATTGTTGCAAGACCCTACAAAACGTATACCTAGTGCATTGTGAGTTGGTAGAACACTTAACCAGTGCAAGTTATATCATCCACCACAAATTCGTTGGTTATGTGATAAACAACGAGAAAGTTCTTTCAAGATAAAGAACCCAAACCAAGGTTGGGAACCTATATATGTGTACTTGGTAAGGTTCATGTTATGAAAGATAACATGAATATAAAGGAAAATGCAATAAAAGAAGTTTGAACACATGGACACATAGTATGTTAAACTTCTATTGCAATCGACTAGTGTTTACACACTTACGATATACATCACAAGGTTGTAATATGGTATTGACTACCCGAAGGTGATGTCGACATTCGTCGTTTGAGTTATTATTAACTCACCTTATACCTTGTTACATCCAAACGGGTTGTAGAGACAATTGAACCCCGTTAAAGTGAACAGGGATTAGCATTGTATTCGCCCATAGTTAATTAGATGAGGTGACGTCTCGAATTGACTAGAGTGTGATGTGATTGATGGCAAGTTCAAGTGCCATGGAGTCATGTGTGATGACTAGTCGATCACATAGGCAGACTGTTATGAACACCTTGTCGGGCCTTATGACCGCTTATAGAGTTCTGGCAAATTTATATAGCATGGTCGTGGCGAGAGCTACTATAGTATTCTAATGAGTCAATTCTTTTGACTAAAGACTGTTCGCCTAAGATGACATAGTTTCAAATTAACTTTGATTTGTGTTACTACGACCTTCGTAAATGGGGTCAAATGGGCATATTTTGGGTTATGATGGTTGTGGCTAGTCAAACGGAATGAGTGCGATAAGAATTGTCCACCCCTTGTCAGGGTTATAACAATATCTCAGGGCCACTCGAGGAGTAATGAACTGGAAATGCGTGGCCACGCTCGGAAGATATCTATGGTAGATAAATCCGGTCAATCAGTTATTCTCCAGATCAAGGAAACCACTATCGATATGATCACTTGCAAGTACGACCTGAAAGACACCTTGCATTGAGTGGGAGATAGTAATAGGACAAGAGAATTGGTGACGCACACTTGTCGAGGACAAGTGGGAGATTGTTGGAATATGTGCCCTCCGACAATAATGCTATCACAACTGTCGATCATGATGATCACATGTTTAAGTCTCATTTTAAGAATACATGTGGGAAGTAATATTTTATTGTCAACTGGTCCACACATATCGGTAATGATTGGCTGACTAGAGTTTGACATTACTGTCGTGCGACGGTGGTGATCAGTTGATCCCCTTAGGTCATACCTAGAGGGTAACACTCTTAATTGATTATTTAATTGATCGTATGACGATACGGGTTAATTAAATTACTTAAAATTGACGGACGATTTTGGAAGTAATATTTACGTATCTCATTATAATTTGATTAAATAAGATACTAAGTGATCGAATTGTTTTATTACTTAGATGAAATTATTGTTTACGGAAACAATTAAATTTGAATGAATAATTTATTATAAATACAAGATGTTGTGATTTATAATTGGTAAATCATTTTGGTACAAGTAATTATGAATTACTAAGTCGATTTTGTACATGACGTATTTTTATTAATGCGTTGATTTTTAATATGTTAAAAATGCATAATAATTTTACATGACTTGTGACATGTGACAAATTGACAAATTGACAAAGATAAAATGGAATCCATTTTATCTTAAATGGACCGAAATAGAGGGTGTATTAGGCTAAATATTGTGCTGATTAATTTTTAAGTGGAAAGCATAATCATTTACCTAATTGCTAGCCATGCATACCTAGTTACTCTTGTGAAGAGCACCTTGGTCATGCATTCGCCCCTTTACCCTCCCCCTACCCGGTTTTCCTAGTGAAAAAGCCAAAGGGTTTTTTTCTTAATTTACCTAATATACACTATTTGAAAAACCTAGTGTATTATTCATTCTTGCACATCTAAAAATATAGAGTTTTAGAGAGAATATTACTTCCTTCTTCTCCCTTCTCTTAACCGAAAAAATAAGAGACCAAATTCAATATTTTGGTTCAATTTTATTTAGATTAATATTGTTCTAGTATTAATAATATTAATCTTTTAAGGGGTTACTTTGGGTATTCATCTTTGGGAGAGATTCTACCCTTGAATCTTTGTTCATCCATATTAGGAGAGCTCAAGAACAAGTAAGAAAGGAGATCTTACTTGTGCCCTTTGATCCGAAATTTTATTGTATGGAAAATGATTTCTTCTCTATATTTATTTATGTTTGCATGCATAAGATCTAAATTAATTTTATGACTAAATTAAACTGGAACATATATGAATATGTTGAGTATAATGAGATATAGATTTCTTACAGCATTTGATACCCGTCGTTGTGAGTACCAAAAATAATATTTATAAACCTATTAAAACTAACAGAAGCTAGTGTTAATAGGGTCGAACCACAGAGAGGCAGATGTAATTATTAGTTGTCTAAATTCAGTCCAAGGAAACAATGATGTGGGGGTTTGATTGAATTGGTCTATAACTAATGAGTAATGAACTAAAGAAATGTATAAAATCAAATATAAAAGGGGTACTAAGATGGTCGGTTCACTGTTGTTTCGGCAGCAGCATACTAAGTAGGTCTGAAATAAACACATGAGGCGGGAAAACAAGAGGTCCTCTCGGTCCACTCTCAATAAGTAGCGTCTTTCGATCTCGCTACGGGTCCCTAATATCACTAGTACTGATTCTCGTCCTGAAAAGTGACTAATAATCTAAACTTTACCTATCTTTCGATCTTAGCATAGTTTAGTCGTTTTAATTGGTAGTCTGACAACCTTCCCTATCTTTCGATCTAATGGGTCAGTCAATAAATAAACATTTAACTAGTCGCGTGCACTCGATTCGTCAAATATAGAATTTAAAACAATTAAAACGAAACAAAACCTCACGTGGCCAGTCGATCGACCAGGGTGTGCAGTCGATCACCTGGCATACGACTCAGGTCGTACTATTCTACTGCCGCCTAATCTACAGTTCCCCTACATCCTAGCACGAGGTATTTAGCTACTCATGATATTGGTAAAAACAACAACAAGATTAACGAAATAGACTATTGAATTCATGCTTAAAATAGTTAAATAACAAATAACAATAAACGATAATCGGCTTCCGGAAACTAACTAGCAATTTTGTACTATGAATAAAATAGGCAATGAAACTGAACAGAAGAATACCGAAAAGGAATTGCAGAGCCAGATCCAAACCGAAAGCGAAGGGAACTTTATTAATCGAAGAACAATAATCACGAACCCTAATTATGAAAAGTCGAACTAAAACTAGATTAAAGCTTGATAAAAACTGGATGCTTATTCTTAAAACCTAGCTTACGTTATATAGAATACAACGTAGCTCTTATTTCCAAAACCTAACTACCATGGGCTTGCTTATTCTCGATCTTTTAATTCACGTCAAAGTAGCGGTGTGGTCTATCGACCACTGAAGCCGGTCGATCGACTGGTAAACTCTGAACAGTGGCTCCTGGAACTCGTGGGTTGGTCGATCGACTATGGGCACCGGTCGATCGACTGAAGTACTGATATTTGACTTCTAACTTCTCATGGATTTGTGTTTCGGGCCTCGAAATGCGCACCAAGCTCGTTCCTTGAGTAAATACTTCACGTAAAATGAAATGCAAGATACTCGGGGACGGATTTGGCTCAATATCTACTCATTTCCGCATAAATCTGCAATATTACATAAAAATACGAAAATAGACGAAATGGGGCAAATAGTAGCCTTAAACTACATAAATGAGCTCTGAAATGCGTGTAAAATAGGGTGTAAAACATCATATAAATGACACGCATCAAACTTCTCAAAACCAAACCCTTGCTTGTCCCCAAGCAAGAACTAGACTCGAACCCAAAAACCTAATGGAGCGAGTTCAATCTCAGAGCGAAATGCACAAGTAAAGCCTAAACCAATATAATGCAACAACCAACAATCAATCAGAAATGTGAATCATGCAAACGAGTTATGTAGTCGTCAAAAACTGCTGAACCGTCAACTATAGAGACTTATCAAATTGGACTCTCACGGGTCGCTCAAATCACTCAATAAATACAGGTGAAAATATGTGAAAGATAAAAAGAATTCATTTTGTTAGTGACACTCACCTATCTACAACCTATAAGGACATGCCTGCAATCTAATATGAAGGTAATCTCTACAACCGTACATATGCATTCCAACCAAACAGATGACCATGACACATGCCGAGGTAAATAAAGGATATGTGAGGTAATGGGCAGGAAAGGCAAAACATTTATGGGAATGTGGGGGTACAGGTGATCAAGCTAGTACCGTAACAAAACCATATGACAATATCCACTTCTTGCTCAAACTTCAATTGACACGGTGTTATAGCAAGCACAAAACTCACAATCTCCGAAATAATCAACTCCCCATAAGATACAACTGAAACATGGGAGCAAAAATCGCCATTTGAATAAAGACTTGAATCATGCGAATTGATTTCTTTTTCTTCTCGGGCATCGGTCGATCGACCAAGTAGAGCAGTCGATCGACTGCATTGAACAGAACAACACTCTTTTTTTTTTTTTCTTTTTCGAATCATTTTTCTTCTTTTCTTTTTTTTTTCTTTGTTCCTTTCTTTCCTTTTTCCAACTTCCCAACTTCATCTCAAAACGAGCATATGCCACCAAAAACGTAGTAACAATCCCAAAAACTAAACTACTAGCTTGACAAGGGCAGGCTAAATGTAGGATGTGGTAATGGGACGAAAAGGCTATTTTTGGCAGTGTGGAGCTTATGGGTAAAATGAAAAAAGGGGACCTCTACCACATGTGTCAACAAACCACGAACCGAATGCATATAGGTATTAAGCAGATCAAATTCATATTTATGCATATCTATGTAACATGTCTCATAAGGAGAACTACTCACAATCCTAGATAAACTGGTCATAGATGTCACCAGTTATAGGCTCTAAATCTCAGAAAATGATGTAGTTTGCCAAAAATCTAAATCAAGTCTCAAGTTCAGCAAGAAATTTAACGAAAACTCGTAGACTATGCATATATGATTCTACTAATAACATGTTAATTAGCAAGGCTTAGGCGTAAACAGCTGCAAATGCAATGTCATCATTGAAATATAACCGTTCCGACTCGACCTATATGCTAAAATAAACGTGCATTTTTTTTTTTTTTTGAATTTTTTTTTTTTTGAATTATATATATATAAATAAATAAGGAACAATGCAAGACAAAATGTAAACGTGAATGCAAACAAATGAAGTGCAACGCAAAACCCTTCCCCAAACCAAATCGCACAATGTCCCCATTGTGCAAAATCATGTAATGAGAGAAAAGAGAAAACGGGAATTTGCGAGAAAAAGTAAATAAAGGACATGAAGTGAAGGACAGGAACTCACAAGACTTTAAGCGCAGCAAAAGGAAACCTCCCCAAACCAGCGTGAGCTAGGAGGTTTCAGTAGCTAGCAGTGCTACCAAAAAGTACCTGAAAAGACAACAAATACCACCCATAAAACCAAGAAAATAATTTTGAAGCGATGATTATGTGCAAAAATAAGAAAATAGAAGAAATCAGAAATATGACGGAAAATAAAGTGGAGTAGAAAACTCCCTCAATTCCGCAGATCGACCAAACACAGCAGGGGAGAGGTCGTGAACAGGTACAGCAGTGCAGGATGGTCGATCGACTACATCATCCAGTCGATCGACCAGAGTGAACAGGAACAGAAGCTCCTGGAAATCGCAGCTCAGTCGATCGACCACTCAGGCCAGTCGATCGACTGACTTTCCTGCTGTAAGTTCTGATTTTCTTCAAAATAGCTCAACAACTCGAACTATTAAGGTCTATAAACCTGCAAATGCACAATAATACGCGCCCAAAAATTGCGCAGAACCCAAAGTAACCAACTAAAGTGTTTAAAATCCTATGCAAACTATAAAAAGGCGAAGTCTCGCGCACACAAAACAATAAAAAGTTCAACGAAAGAATTAAAGTGTATAGTTTTTGAAAAAGTCTTAATCAACTAATAGTTGATCAAGAATGGCCACGGAATGGCCCACTTGGTCGGCTTCTGGCTACAAGAGGTAGCCTCAATAGTGCTCATCTTCTCAGTTGCACTCTTCTCAGCTCCAGCATCCGCAGAACTCAACGGATCAACATGTCGGTCATCTTCCCATTCAATGACCTCTTCGGACTCGTCGGAATCCAGATCAGACTCCGTTGCTTTGACTGGCTTATCTTCGGGCTCCTCATCCGTGCCATAGCTTAGGAATCCTAGACCGCCTCTTTGAACTATTGGCTTCTTCACAGCTGGAGGAACATGTGGCTCTTCCTTCCCCAAACCAGCTCCTGCAATATCTAAAACAGAAGAATCTTCCTCCACTTTGCTCCCGATCTGGGGCGGAGGTGTCACAACAGGAATAGGTGTAGAGACATGCATATCAGGAAGCATAAAATAGGATTTCTATTCAGAAACCGTATTGCAAGTGACGGGCCACATGGGGTCTTTCTTCCTAGCTGTCTGGGCAAAGACAATGGAGTGCTTCCCTACCTTAAAGGTTAAAGTACCCGAACCAACATCAATAACTGCACCAGCAGTGTGCAGGAATGGTCTACCCAATATGATAGGAATGTGGGCATCTTCGGGCATATCTGGTACCACGAAGTCGACAGGGAAGAAAAACTTTCCTATTTGCACAGGATTGTCCTCTAAGACTCCTATTGGCTGGACCGCAGAGCGATCAGCCATCTGTACTGTCATGTTCGTGACTACAAACCTATTCAATTTTAACTTCCTAGCAAGACTCAAGGGCATTACACTAATACTGGCTCCTAGGTCACATAAGGCTTTCTCAATAGAAAAGGTGCCAATATTACAAGGGACTGAAAAACTACCCGGGTCTTCTAGCTTAAGAGGTGCGGTATGGCTCAAATAAGAACATAACTCCTCAGTTAGTGCGACAGTATGCACAGTTTCAAGTGACTTCTTTTTAGACAGTAATTGCTTCATAAATTTCATATAAGCAGGCACTTGATTAACTAATTCTAGGAAAGGTACTTGTACATTTAAGCTACGAACCACATTTTCAAATTTATTAAAAGATACCTGTTCCTTTGTCGGCACCAATCTCTCTGGATAGGGGGCTGAAAGTAGCAACTTAGCCCTCTCCTCTAAATCTCTCATGCCGGCATCGGTGGATTTAGGCTGAAAATCCACCACCTTCTACTTATTGTAGCTTCACCCTTCTTTAGACCGTCTCAAATGTGAACCATTAATCGACAAAGGGTCGTACTTCGGAACCGGAATGGACCCATCAGCAGTCGGGTCTGTCCTCAATATTTTCGGGGCAGTAGTACCCCGAAACAAGTGATCCCTCAAGTTATCGGGCATCGGAGGACGAAAAGAATCACTATCAGCAGCGCTGTCAGTCGATCGACCAGGTTGGTCAGTCGATCGACTGACTTCTACAGGAACAGTAGCTTCTGGTTGTCGCGGACCAGTCGATCGACTGGGCTTGTCAGTCGATCGACTAACATACCTACTGATCGTCTTTTTCTTGTTTTTGTTCGTCACAGCCTTCTCCTTGCTTGGTTCCGCCTCTTCCTTTTCAGTGACGTCCTCAACCATAACGGGCCCATCAAGGGTAGACCCACTCCTCAAGGTGATAGCATTAAGGGTCTCCTTTTGGTCCGTTTGAGTTGGTAAATGCCCCGGAGCTCGAGTTGTATTCTTGCTAGGCAATTGGACAATTTGGCTCTCTAACATCTTCATCTCGGCCTCTCTAGCTTGGGACTCCTTCAGCAACAAGTTCTTCAATTCGGCAAATTCAGAATTTTGGGATTGTTGTTGCTGCTGAGGGATATACGTGGGCTTTTGGAACTGTTGTTGCTTATGAGGGGGCACATAGTTCTGCTGCTGCTACTATTGCTGTGGAGGTTGAGTCAGATTTAAGACATTTTGGCTGCTCCACCTCAGATTCGGATGGACATTCGGCTCATAGTAAGTGTTTGTCTGCCTATAATGTTGAAAGACAGCACATGACTCAAAGGGATTAGGACAGTTGTCTGAAACATGTCCCTTGGCTCCACATCTTTTGCAGACAAAAGGACCGTCTGAAACAGCGTTTACATGGTAGATCCCTCCTTTTGAAGCTCCACCCAACTCATACTTGTCAAATCTCGCCGTGAGAGCTTCTAATGCAGCTACAGAAGGAGATTCAGCAGCTCTCCTTTGATTTCCCCTGGAATTTCCATACTCAGCTTTGTGGGTGGCCAAATCATCAATGATCTTCCACCCCTTAGTCTCCCCCGTATTCTCCTGGAATCAGCCATAAGCTATCGCGTCCAAGATAGCCATCTGATCGTCATAGAGACCATTGTAGAACTGATTGCATAGGCTCCATTTCTCAAACCCATGATGCGGAATGGTTCACACCAGCTTCTTAAAATGGACCCATGCTTCGTGAAAGTTCTCATCAGGACCCTGTTTAAAGCTCGTGATCTGAGCTCTAATGGCATTTGTCTTCGAGGCAAAGAAGTATTTCTTGTAGAATGCCAAGGCCAAAGAATTCCAATCGGTGATCCCATTAGCAGCTCGGTCCAGGTCTCTGTACCACTCCCTTGCAGCATCGTGGAGTGAGAATATAAACATAGTCTCCTTTATCTGGTCCTGGGTCACGCCGGTTGGTGGGGGTATGGAACAGCAATAATCGATAAATATCTCCATATGCTTGGCTGCATCTTCATTTGCAGCTCCCCCGAATTGGTTTCTCTCAACCAAGTTGATATAAGAAGGCTTCAGTTCGAACTTCCTATCTGCCCCTGGTAATTCGAACCCCTTGTATAGATTTGCAGTTGTCGGCTCAGAGTGACTTGCTATAGTTGCTTCTTCAGCCATTTCTAGAAAATCAGGAGAAGTGACGGTCTCAGCTGATGAAGTAGAAATAGGTGATGAAGGTGGGTCCTCCTCGAACAGCTCGTTCTCGTAGTAACTAGACAGAGTACTCAGCTCTTCCTCTGTCAGCAATATCCTAGATGATCGTCTCAACTCGCGCAAAGTCTTCTCAATCTCAGGATTGAACGGTACTAATTCACCACCCTGTGACCTGCGCATAAGAGGAAACTACAAAAAGAATATTAGAATAGTTTAAGGAACAAATGTCCCTTAAACTAAGAAGCAGACTAAAATAAAACAACTAAAAATTAGAACAATTGCCTCCCCGGCAACGGCGCCAAAATTTGATACTCGTCGTTGTGAGTACCAAAAATAATATTTATAAACCTATTTAAACTAACAGAAGCTAGTGGTAATAGGGTCGAACCACAGAGAGGCAGATGTAATTATTAGTTGTCTAAATTCAGTCCAAGGTAACAATGATGTGGGGGTTTGATTGAATTGGTCTATAACTAATGAGTAATGAACTAAAGAAATGTATAAAATCAAATATAAAAGGGGTACTAAGATGGTCGGTTCACTATAGTTTCGGCAGCATACTAAGTAGGTCTGAAATAAACACATGAGGCGGGAAAACAAGAGGTCCTCTCGGTCCACTCTCAACAAGTAGCGTCTTTCGATCTCGCTACGGGTCCCTAATATCACTAGTACTGACTCTCGTCCTGAAAGTGACTAATAATCTAAACTTTACCTATCTTTCGATCTTAGCATAGTTTAGTCGTTTTAATTGGTAGTCTGACAACCTTCCCTAACTTTCGATCTAATGGGTCAGTCAATTACTAAACATTTAACTAGTCGCGTGCACTTGATTCGTCAAATATAGAATTTAAAACAATTAAAACGAAACAAAACCCCACGTGGCCAGTCGATCGACCAGGGTGTGCAGTCGATCGACCGGCATGCGACTCAGGTCGTACTATTCTACTGCCGCCTAATCTACAGTTCCCCTAAATCCTAGCACAAGGTATTTAGCTACTCATGATATTGGTAAAAACAACAACAAGATTAATAATTCGGTTGATGTCGTCGGGTCATCCAATCAAACACATTTATAATACTCAACATACAACTAGTTAGCGGTAAGTAGAGGTCGATCCATGGGACGGTGTGCTTTGGGTTCTAAGTCTATCTATCTCAATTTATGCCAGTGTCACAATTTGTTTGGGTCTGTAGTTGCGTTCTAGACTAATGCGAACAATAAAGTAAAGCAAGCAATAAAAGAAGGATGTAGACAAATGATTAAAAGTGCTAGGATATCATGGGGTCATAGGGGATTCATGGTTTTGATCATACAAACATGTTTACAAAGTTGCAAGCAATTAATGTTGTGGAGGAACCGAGTTGGTTTATGTCTTACGGTTCATAGGAAGAGTTGGGTCCCGGAGCCGAATCGATTAGATTGTACAACACCTACAAGTCGACTTACTTTCCTCCTATTCAACTTCTATGCATGGTCTAACAAGACTCGAGTTGGTTTATATCTTACAAGTGAAGTTGAGTAGATAAGAGATGGTTGTAAATGCAAGGATTCATAGGCTTGGCATTTCATCAAACATAACATGTGCATAAAGTTGACATCACAACAAGCAAGCAATTTAATCATGTGAAGATATTGGATTAAGCATGATTATTTCCCATGTTTATCTCCCCTAATTACCCATTAATCCTAGCTAAGGACTACTCACTCATTATCATGGGAAATATGTCATTAATGGTGTCAAACATCACAACAAGTATAAATATGATAATAGAATGAAGAAATGAACAATTAAGATTAAAGGGTAAAGGAATTATACCAAACTTGAGGTGATCCAAATAATAAAGCAAAGAATAATAGAAGAAACTTGATTGATTGATGAAGGGTTGTCAATCCTCCAATAATAACCCAATAATCTTCAATTATCCAAAAGTAACAAACTTGAATAATAAACTTGAACAATAATTAAGGAGAGATTAATGTGAGATTTGGAGAAAGATTAAAGAGTAATCTATTCTAATCTACTCCTAATCTAAACTAAAGAAGGATTTTCTACTCTAAAAACTTGATAAGATCCCCCCCCCCCCCCTCTCCCTTTGATTATTTACAAGTGGGGTATTTATAGTGGAAATTAGGTGGATGCATTAGGGTTAACTTAGGGCTAAACTAGTAATTACACTTTTTAGATTGGGCAGGGAGACGCCGGTATTTTTCGAAGGAAGGGCTTCTTTCTTTCAAGCTTGAAGAAGACGAAATTGTGCTGGGGAGGAATCCGGGCGTATTGGTGTCGGGACGGGCGGATTCAGGCGGGGGAAGACGGGCGTCTTCAAGGGAATCCGGCCGGATTCTCTGGTGGCTGCTGCCCGGGCGTATTTGAAGGAAGACGCACGGATTGTGCTTGTGGAGGACGGGCGGATTTGGGGGAAGCCGCTCGGATTGTAGCTCAACATTTTTTCTTCTTCTTTTCTTCCCTTTTCTTCATAAAACCGTTGGGGATTTCCTCGGGGATGCAAGGATCCTTTCTCGTCATTGCCCAACTATTATAATATGTACAAAGGCCTTCTAATCTTGTCTCTCCTTGATGCTTGGTCATTGAATTCAATCAATTTAGTCTTGTTTTGCCATGAAAATGCAAGATTCTTACTCCTTTCCTACCAAGGGATCAAAATCTCAAAGAATATGCAAAACAAAGAACTAAAGACAATAAATGACCCAAATATGCACTAAAAAGCATGGGAACAAGGCTAATTCGGGGGCTAAATATGCGCTAATTATGGTCACATCAAATATCCCCAAACCGAACCTTTGCTCGTCCCGAGTAAAGAGGTGACAAAGACTAGGACCATTATTTAAACTAACCTAATAACATAGCCGATATGAGATAATTAGCGGGTCTCACTCTGCCCCTTCAACTCACAACAAGACAACCATGAGGTAGGATGCCTTCTTGAAAGGCAAGGTGGGTCTTGCCAAAATGGCGACACATCCAAACATTAAGCACACAAAATCAAATAATGGATGCATCTACAAAAGGAATAGCCACTTCCTCATCAAGTGTCGGAGGCAACTAAGAGAGAACAAATTTAAGAGCATATAATCCTTCACAAATACTAGTTCGACAAATTACTAAGGCTAAGAGGATGGCACTAAATCACCTCCAAATGGTGTTAAACTAGACTACTTTCGTCCTCAATTTCCAAATGCTTTCGTCAAGAGCGATCGGATGGTGGTGGAATGATGATCCCTATGATGCTAGTAGCATATGACATGACAAGTCTCGAATTCTCTACAAAAGTAAAGGTCATGGATCGTCCTAAGCTCGACAAAATGGCTTGACAAAAAGGCTTTTTGGGAATGAAATGCTCAAATCGTTATAACCAAAGGGTGGATATGACTAGTATTCAAAAATTGACCTTATTCAACTTTCACATTTCAAAAATTTAAGATGGGGTTTATCCCTTCCGGGCTAGTGTCCTTTGCTTTCGCCAATCGCTTATTAGGCAACCGGTTAACCTCTAGACAATACCTTTTCGGGGTGATAGTCACTCTGTCTCTGGGCGGTCGAATTCACAACCGTGTGGGGGCCCAATTCAATGGATCCCTCTCCAAAGCACATCGAAGTGGTACGCCTCCATCAAAACAACTAAATTTCTCAACATTTCAACATTTCATAACATTTGAGGTTTCCTTAGTAATAAATTACTTCCACATAACAAAATTTTCAAAATGAGCACTTCAAGCTTATTGATAGAAAGTATTTTTGGGTTGCCTTACCACAAGGTCAATCAAGGTCACCTAGACAAGTTAACCAAGTCCACATCGCATCACGGGGTTGGATAGGTGACTCACATGCAAACCCTTGACTAGGCTTTGGGTCATGGGTCAAAAGACACTAGTATGACACAACCTAGGGTGTTTTACAACCATTCTAGTAGGCAAAGTCTTAAGTTGAAAAAGTATTTGTAATGGCTTAGTTTCTCTTGTCAAAGTTCTCAATTAGGCACTTTTCAAAATGTTTTATCTAAATGCAACTACATGCCATGATGCAACTATTATATACATTCTAATGCAAGTGATTCTATCAACTAATATGACATATAAACTAAATGCAAGTCCTAAATTCACATTGTTATACCGCATCAATCAAAATAAACCACATAGTCATTAACATAAAGAGGAAAAAGGAGATTGGAAAGATCATACCATGCGATCTTCATGATCCTCATGTCTCGGATGTGGCGTAGTCAATCAATGTGAACAAGGATAGAACAAACACAATATATACAACAATATATACATGACTACACTACAAAAGAAATAAACATGTTTTTGGTTTTTCCAATTTTTCAAATTTTTATGGTTTTTGTTTTTGTGAAAATAAATGACATATTTTTGTGATTTTTTGAAATTTTTCAATTTTTATGCTTTTTTGGAATATAAATTTCCATCCCCCACTTTATTTTGGACATTTTCCTCAATGTACATGTAGGAGTAGGAATAAAAAGGAAATACATGTTTTTGGATTTTTGATTTTTTGAAATAAAGTACAAATGCAATGATATGACATGAATGAATGCATACTCTAACTAAATGCAATTCTATATGACATATATAACAAATGAATGCAATCTAAACTACACTATATGATGCATGATTTCTAGTAAACTATGGTCACCTATAATCAAACCTCCCCAAACCGATTTAAACGCTATTTCTAGTGTAGAAATGAATAGGTTTGGCCATTAGTAACTATGCATGAATTTTAGTCTATGTGCTACTATCTACATGAATTATGTGAGATATATTACAATGCAACTATTCTATATGAACTAATTAATGTAAATGCAATATGAAATATAATACAAATGCATGCGAAGACTACACTAAATGCAATGTATATACAAAAAAGAGAGAGGGAGAGATGGGTATCATACAAATGGAGGTGGTGAGGTAGGCCTCTTTCACTCGTCATCTTCATCTTGATCATAGCCATAATGATGAGAGCTCCCGGCTTGGTCATACCCGCTTGCTTGACCCCAATACCCTCCTTGGTCAAATTCTCCCCCTTGACCTGAGTACCCTCCACCTTGGCTAGAATGCCCTCCGCCGTCGCGACCCCAAGCTTGGTTCCCTTGATTAGGGAATAAGAGCTCCGGTTGTGCCCAAGAGGACTTAGGACCATTGGGGTCGATATACCCTTGTTGAGCCATGTTATAGTATTGGGGGTAAAGGGCCAAGTAGTTGTCGACCCTGCCTTCATGTACCCCGAGTTCCACTCTATTCATGAGTGCCATCAAATCATTAATACCCGGGGTATTGGGGATTGCTGGCCGAAATTCGGTATACGGGTTAGGGTATGGTGGGATAGGTACATAGGAGTGTGGACGAATAAGCCTTCCCGGTCCTCCACGAGGTATTTGGCGGTGCGGCTCTTCCCTTTGAGGGGGATTGTCAAGGATTTGGATATCAAGGAGGTAGCTTAGTGGAGGAGAGTATGGGCTCAATCTTGGGTCAATGCCCGGTATCTTCCAACCTTCAAGGATCATTGAAGTGCATCCTTTGGTGTGCCACTCTACACTCCCGTCTCGAGTGTAGTTACACCATCGGTGATGGTTGAAGATGGTGTGCTCATCAATCAAAGTCCTCCCCTCAAGAGGAGTATAGGTTCCTCGGGCATTGAACCCGGGACAAAGGTGGTGAGCCAAAATAGTAATTAGACCTCCCATCACGAAGGTCTTGAGTGGAGTGGTTCCTTGAGCAAAATCATTGAACCTAGTAAGTATCTCAAGTGGCGTATTGAAGTTATAACGCCTCACCGCTCGAACATTCAAATAGGATTCAAGAAAGGTTAAATCGATGAGAGTACACCTATCTTGTTCGTACCTCCCATTGATGATACCGGCCACAAAGCGTTCGGTGAATCGAATCATCGGATGTTGGATGGCGAAGGTATAGCATTGCTTTGGATGGATAAAATCCCTCTCGGAGATAGCCTTCCAAAGAAGGTCCACACCGAAATTATCGGGTTTTTCGGTATAGTTGGTGGGCACTACAAGACCGAAAACGTAGGCGAATTTTTCAAGTGAAAGGTGATGGTCTAGGTTGCACAACCTAAACTCCATGCCCACATTGGTGTGGGTATTTGTTACAATGCGAAGGCTACTCAAGAATTCAAGGGTGAGACTAAGGTACGTCTCCTCATGGGCATGGAAAAGTTTTCCAATACCAAGACCATCAAAGAACATCTCGGTAGGGTACCTTATCTTAAGGATTTCCAACACCCTAGTATTTACGAATTGAGTGGGTTCGTAGTTCTTACCTAGTAATTTGATAAAGTTCATGCGGTGGTCATCGGATTCAAATAACACCTCTTGGAAGTAGTCAAGTTGTTCAATTCCTCCCCTCATTAAGGGTTGGGAGTTCCTTGGTAGCACTACCTCCCGTGGAGTTGAAGAGGATGATCCCTTGCGTTTCTTTCCGGTGGATTCAACCAATTTCTTAGCCTTTCCCTTGAGGTTCATCAATGGTGCCATTTTGATGTGGGGGAAGTGAATGTTTTTGAGGAGGGGTGATTTTGAGGATGAAGATGAGTGTTTTAGGGTTTGATAAGGTGAAGAAATGAGGGAGAAAGGGGGTGATTATATAGAAGAAAGGGGGAATCCGAACGGATAAGGGTGGGTCATATCCGGTTTATCGGAAAAAACAGGACAATCCGAGCGGATTTCCTTCGGGACGGGCGGATTGTGAGAATAGAAGACGGGCGTCTTGGCCTGAATCCGGGCGGATTCTAGTGCAGGGATTTTTCTCAGTTGAGAGCAGGAAAAAGACGGGCGTCTTCAGAGTTGGTTCGGGCGTCTGTGTCGGGACGAGCGTTTTTGATTAAATCCGCCCGTCTTCTAGCGCATCGCAAGATTTTGTTTTGAATGACATACGGGACGGGCGTCCTGTAAAGAATACGGACGTATTGTCCCAGGACGGGCGTCTTGTGTAGAATACGGCCGTCTTCTGCTACAGCGCCAACCATTCCTTTGACGTGGGTCCTGGACGGGCGTCTTCCTCTAAATCCGGGCGTCTTCAGCTCCCTTTTCTTCTTTTTCGTTTTTTTTCGTGCAATAACATAACCTTTCACCGATTTTCTATTCCTCCTTATCTTTTTCTGAAATTTGCTCATTAAAAATATAAGATGACTCTCTCTCTCACCACTCTCATGCATGAAATTAAATGCAAATGCAAAAAGGTACAATATTATACAAGGTAAAAGGTCCAAGAAATATCTTACAAATGGTGGTTTGAGATAGGACTCCACCAAATTAGTTCAAATCGTAGAAGTTCTTATCCATAGAGCTCAAGGCTCTTAAAAGAAGATCAAAAGCTTGTGAACAAGCTCCAAATAAGCACAAGTATGGTTTGCTTAACTTCAAGACGAAGCTTGGCCAAAGGAATTTGTCATTCATTGTTGTTTTCTTCCTCTTCTTGGCACTTGGATATTCACGATGCTTCAACCCAATTAGCCCATGATTCCTTTCATCACTAGGTATGAAGTATGGTTTATTTTCGTCCGGAGACTTCCACTTACCACCTTCTCTTTCACTTTCGGTGATGATGATAGCATTTGAATTTATCAATACTTTATGAGTAGAAGGAAAATTTTCATAACATTGATGATCGGATTCTCTAGAAGTTGTCATTGTGAGCGCCAAATCTTCACAAGTGGCTTCACAAGCAATTTTCTCTTTGAGCTTTTTCACCAAGTAGCTCTTGTATGATACTTTGGCCTTTTGAAGAAGATCTACCATATCCTCTTCAATGATCATTGGCTCCATGATAGGTGTCAAGTGGTCTTCATGAGGAGTAAAGGAAGGACGCTCTTCTTCATGATAGGTATTTTAGCAGGATTTTCCCTGAATGGGTCCGGCTTGATTGAAGAATAAGATGGGTATCTAGCTCTATATGTTTGGAGTATTTATAAATGAATTACAAAGAAAGACTATGTAAAAAGAATAATGCTTATGCTATTTGAATAAACTGAATACAAGTTTGGTAATTGGATGATCGTAAAATAATAAGTAGTGAAGTAATCTTATATTGATGAATCATGAATGAATTTACAAATGCTAGATTACAATATTTATAGTCATAATCATGAACGTTGTATTGATCTCCAACGTTCTTCTCTTTTGTCGGGGTTGTTGCCGGATTAATAAGGCACATTCCCTATTAATTCGGTTGACTGGTTCTTCGCCAACTGATTCTTAGCCTTTTCCCCTTTTGCACGTCTAAGTTCATGGATGATATAGTCCCGTAATTAGTCTTGGTCTTCCTTGAGAATAGGACACGGTTATTTGACTTATACAATCGTATTTCTTGTTTATCTTCTTAATCCGCCCGCTTTAATACTCGCCAAGCTATTCTATACTTGACCATCGTGGCTTCTCTTCCAGGATTTAGTAGCCTGCTTGCCATAATATTCTTCAACAGCTAAATAATAGTTAGATTTGTCCGGTCTTCGTTTTCTTCAATCAGCCTTGTAAGGTCAGGCCAGGTTATGGTCAGGCCAGGTTAATCTGGGCCTAACAATTGCCCCTTGACATTTTACCCGTGCTGGATCAGGCCAGGGGTGAGATGTCAATTTTACCGGGTTGAATAATAAAGAGACTTATACTTAATCAATGACTCTTAGACTCCTAGTTACCGTTGAACACTATAACGGCTAGGTGATGTCACGCTGAGAGTTTTGCAATCCCTAGGGTTTTCATACCGTTATAGATCTTCTATAAATACGGTATTTAGGGCGAGGTTATTTTTCACCAAATTTCCCCCACTTTCTTTGCTAAGTATTCTTCTGAAATTCTCCTCTATTTCCCAGGAACCTTGTTCTGCTAATTTATACTTTCTCAATAATTTCAATTTTATCACAATAAATCGAACAATCAGAGATATGGGAGCCAAGAAACGTCCTGCATCCCAGAAAGCTGCTGCTGCTGTTGAGCCTGAACCCATAGACATCCAAGAGGAAGAGGTGAGGGAAATTGATCCTCCCTGCTCGTCTTTGGGCTTTCAAGTATCGGGATTCTTTTTTACTTTGCTCTTCAATCTCTCGATTCTTCCTTCCCGAGGAAAACTTACTAAAAACAAACTATGACAAGATTCTAAGGGAGAAGAAAATAATTCTGAATCAACGAGGTATGGATCCCGAGTCTTGTCCGGTCGGGGCTAACTAACGGTATCACCTGGCTGGTTCTGTATTTTTGAATGGGCGTTCAAAGCAGGCTATAAGTTACCTTTTACTCCCTTAATGATTGACACCATTCGTGCTATGGAGGTGTCACCTTTTCAGATTATGCCAATGGTTTGGAAACTTGTCCATTCTATTGAAAATTTATGTGCTAAACATAATCTTGTAATTACTATCAATGATATCAAGGCAGTATATCATATGAAAAATCCTGTTGATGGTCGCTTTAATTTGAGAATAAAATCGAAAATGTCTCCATTAATTACTAACCTGGACTCTGGAGATGATAAAAATTGGGCAAAGACTTTCCTGTTTGTCCGGACTGAGACTTTGGGATCAGGCTTTGATTATCTGAGATATCCTCCCTTGGAGAGTGGTAGGTTCCTTGTACTTTTTATTTTGCAATATATATTACATGGAATTAATGGATTTTGATTCTTACCTGTGTAACTTTGACGGTTTTTGCAGCTCCTGATTGGAGTTGTGATCCTCTTGATGAGGAGGTCATTTCCGGGATAGAGGCTTTCCTTGCTATTCCCGAGGAGGAGAGGACCTGGCCACTAGTTTGGGCGGGAGTTGTTGCCCCCGGTATATGAAGACCAAGCTGACTGGGGTCAGAGTACCCAAAGGCAAGCCTAGTTCTACTGCTCTTTCCTGTACGTCTTCTGTATGCTTTTATGTTGGCCGTTATCTTCCTGTCGTTCTTTGCTTGATACTCACGTATATTTTTTATATATTCAGTATTTAGGTCTTCTGCTAGGCTGGCCAGCTTTTCTGCAAAGGATTTGAAGGCTGGGGTGGCTAGGATTGCTGAACAGTCCAAGAGCCAGGAGGCTAGTGGGAGTGACAAAACGCTTGATATCCTGGTTTCTGAGGTTCAGCCTCCTCAAGATCCTCCCAGGGTAATGTCACTGGAGATTGTCCAGGCTCAAAAATAAAAGAGGGAAGATGTTATCCTGGAAGAGGAGGAAGGAGAGAAACAAATATCCCGGCTCGACCACTCAGAGTATAAGGCAAGTGCCTGCTAGGATTGATGACATGGATGATGCCCGCACGGGATAGATGAGTTTTCTCGCAAAGATGAGCGACCGGCTATTGTCTGCTAGTACCCTTGAGTCGTCTACCGGGTGGTTTCTATTCGACTTCTCTTGTAACAAGGGTCACGAACTTGCTTCCCAGGCTAGGGAGGTTAGTTGTAAAGGGATATTTTTAATTGTTTATGTGCTTTTTGTTTTGCCTTGTATTTGGTCGATTGATTTTGTATGTATGTAGGGGTTGGATGTCGGGTCAAGCTCGCTTGTCGCCTTAGGGACGCCTGTGCTAGGGTTTCTAGTTTGGAGGAAAAACTGGATAAACTTAATCGTGACTGCACACGTCCGGGGGTAATGAAGTGGTACTTGAATCTCGATTGGGGACAACTAGGAGTCAACCAGGGCCGCTATAGTTTGTGAGGTGGTCTGCGAAAAATGCCGAGAAGGTCATCAGCCGAGTTGGAGGTGAGAAGCGAGCAATGCGGGATCGATTGAGAAAGAATGAGGAGCTTGTCTGCTTTGAAAAGGAATTGTGGAGGCGAGGTTGGGCGATCTTTCAATACTTCTTCGGGAAAGGCCGGGTTGATGCTATGAGAGATCCGAAATCTGATCGGGCTAATTAGAATCCGAACCGGATGAGATAGCTTTGGACGCTCGATCCGATTTGGCCAAGATGGGTCAAGAAGAAGAAGTGGATTCTCCTCCTTCCAAGGCAAAGTCCGTGATCGGAAATGGTGGATGGTTGTGAGTCGGTTCTTCGGCTCAAAAATAACTTAGTTTTGTTTTTCTTTTTGGTTTTGGTCTATCCAGGGGGAATGTCCCTGGAATGAATATTTAGAAACATTTTTTGGCCCATCCAGGGGGAATGTCCCTGGAATGGATGGTGTGTAGTAAGGCCAATTATTTTGGATGAATAAATATTTGGTCAGATTTTCCTCTTGTGTTTTGAAAAGGTGATGTTGATCGCTTCATCGGATCTCGCCGATTATTCGATCGATCGATCCGCGATTGTTATCTTGATCTCGCCGATTATTCGACGATCAGGCCGCTTATTATGTTGATCTGCCAGATTTAATGTGTTATGGGTGGGGTTGTTGCCTGCCTGGAGGGCTTATGTCCCTTGCACGCCGGAGGGCTTATGACCCATTTATGTCATCTGATCCGAGAATAGATTTTCCAGGTTTGTATGTTGAGCTCGATATTATAAGGCTGTTTTGCAACTCAATTTTGGATATCGATTGGGTATTAGTTAAATGTTGGTGGGGGTAGCCCCCAATCTTTAAGATTTGTTTTAAATAAAATGCGGTATGTAAAAACAAGTATTGAAGATTCTACTTGGTAGAGATATGGGAACATAGATCAAGATTTTGCACGCAATTTTGAAGAAATCATATATTACATTTATTCACGTAATGGCAAGTATCATACATGTAATTTCATATCAAGCTAGGCAGAAATGTGAACACGAAAATTATACCCGAACCGGAGATTTATTTTATATGTGAAATAATTTTAGGTGTGCAATGTTCCAAGCTCTTGGGATCATCTCGCCTTCCAGGGTTTGTAATCTGAGGCTCCCGGCCGACTATTGAGTCAATTAGGTAGGGACCTTCCCAGTTGGGGCCAATTTGCCAAAGATTCTTTTCTTTTGTGTTTTGGAAGACTTTCCGAGGACAAGGTCTCCTACCCCGAATACCCCGGCTTTGACATCTTGTTATAGCTTTTCGCAACTCTTTTTGATATCTTTGCTAATCTGATCTTGGCCGCATCTCTTAGCTCTTCTGTTAGGTCCAGGTTGTCCTCCATTAGAGGTATATTGCTTGTTATTGTATTCAGTCGCATCCCGGTGATGGAACGTCCACCTCGGTGGGATTACGACTTCACATCCATAGACCAAGGAGTAGGGGTTTGGCCTGTGGATGTTTTAGGTGTGGTTCACCCAAAGGACCAGGGGAGTTCTTGACCCATCTGCCTTTCCTTTTTCCCACTTTTTCTTTATGCAAATGATTACCACCTTATTACTTGGATTCTCGCTTGACCGTTGGCTTTTGGATATCCTGGTGTGGATGTCACCGGATTGATGTTCCATTGAGCACGAAGGCTCTTCTCTTTTTCCCATAAATTGCGTGCCATTATCACATACTATTTCAGAGGGGATGCCATATCTACATATGATGTTGTGTTTAATGAATGCTATGACATCCTTCTCCTTGACTTGCTGTATGATTCAAATTCTATCCATTTGGAGAAATAATCGACCATTGCTAGCATGAAAACCTTTTGTCCGGGTGCTTGAGGTTGTTTTCCTACTATATCCATGCCCCACTTCATAAATGGCCATGGTGCGGATATGGAATGTAGTTCCTCGGATGGTGATGGATATATGGTCCGTGAATCTGACAAGCTTTGCATTTAGAGCTAAAATCCAGGCAATCGGCTCTCAAGGTAGGCCAATAATAACCTGTTCTGAGTACTTTGCTTGCCAGGCTTCTTCCACCTTTGTGATTTCCACAATATCCTTCATGGATTTCTGATAATATCTGCTCAGCTTCCTGTGGTTCCAGGCATCTGAGGTACGGCCCGGCCTGCGATTTCTTAAAAAGCACGTTGTCAATAATAGTATATGAAGCAGCTTTTATTTTTAGTGCTCTGGCATCTTGCTTATTTAAGGGAAGGATTCCCTGTTGT
The DNA here is from genome assembly GCF_048544455.1 of Silene latifolia. Classification (NCBI taxonomy): domain Eukaryota; kingdom Viridiplantae; phylum Streptophyta; class Magnoliopsida; order Caryophyllales; family Caryophyllaceae; genus Silene; species Silene latifolia. The sequence goes on from NC_133538.1 coordinate 1,148,264, forward strand.
AGCCAGTCATAGTAAGGTTTTGTCCAAGAATTAGCAATGTAGATTGGGAAACTCTCATCTTGTTTATTTATTGCAGGTTCTAATAAATGCACGATGGGTATTTTGTCGAAGTCAAGGGGACTAAAGTTGGATCCTAGGCCTAGAGCATCGGCCTGGTATTCAAATCCACAATTTGGTCAATATTAAACTTTCGAAATTTACCTTTTAAAATTTGGACAACGTCCAGATAAAGCATCATTCTGGGGTCTTTTGCAGTATATATCCCATTTACTTGGTTGGAGATAAGAAGGGAATCGATCGTACGTACTTTAGGTTTTGCACACCAAGGTCAATACATACCTTTAATCCGGCTATCGGGCTTCATATTCTCGCCTCATTGTTGGTAGCCTCAAATGCACAAAATTTATAGCCTGTACTATCTTATCCCCGTGGCGATTTTAGTACTAACCCTATCCTGTGCCCCTCATGGTGGCTGCACCATCGACGAATAGGGTCCATTCTAGGTCCTGTTTGGTCGCGGGTCGCTTTATTCACTTCTTTTATTAGGTCGGGTTCTAGGGTCGGACTAAAATCAACCACAAAATCAGCTAATGCTTGTGACTTAATTGCATTGTTCTTGGTTCAAATGTTATATTGTATGTGCTTAGGCTGACCGACCATTTGCACATTCGTCCGGACAATTCTGGTTTCCTAAGTACAGACTTGATAGGAAGATTGGTTCTGACTATTATAGGGTGGCTTTCAAAATATGGTCTTAATTTTGTGCAACTCATAATTAAAGCTAAAACATATTTTTCTAGTAGGCCATACCTGATCTCTGCATCCAGTAGACTTTTACTTACATAATAGACAGGGTGCTATTGTCCTTCTGCTTCTTTGACCAGGACTGACCAGACCGCACCGACAAAGAAGCTGTTAGACTGACAGTATACTTGTCGGGGGTTCATCTTTGACTGGTTTTGCCAGCAAGGGGGGAGAGGATATATATATTTTCAGGTCTTCAAAGGCAGCCTGATGATCAGGGGTCCATTGAAAGTCCTTGTTCTTCCTTAGCAGTTATAAAATGATTTGCATCTTTCTCGATGATCTTGAAATGAATCTGCTCATTTCGCTATTCTTCCAAATCGGCTTTTGTATGTCTTTGACTGTCTTTGGTGGTTCTAGCTCCAGGATAGCTTTGATCTGTTCAGGGCTGGCTTCTATTCCTCTTTTTGTCACCATGTAGCCCAGAATTTGCTGTTTGAGACTCAAGTGGCATTTTTGTGGGTTGAGCTTCATATTGAATTTTTCCAATATTTGAAAGGCTACTTCCAGGTCTTTGACGTGGTCTTCTGCCTTTTTTTTATTTGACTACCATGTCATCTATGTAGACTTCCATGGTGTCTCCTATCTGATCTTTGAACATCATGTTGACTAGCCTTTGGTAGGTTGCACCCGCATTTTTTAATCCAAAGGGCATAGCAAAGATAACAATATATACCTCTTTCGGTGATGAAAGTCAGTGCTTTCCCTCTGGTCTGCTGGGTGCATTTTTATCTGATTAAATCCGCTGGAGGCATCCATGAATGTCAACATTTCGTGGCCTGCAGTGGCATCTACCATTGCATCGATGTGTGGTAGTGGAATTGGATCTTTTGGGCAAGCTTTGTTTAAGTCGGTGTAATCTACACAGACTCTCCATTTGCCATTTTTCTTTTGGACGACTACCACGTTTGCAAGCCAGTCAGGGTACATTACTTCCTTGATCATCCCCATGTCCAAGAACTTGTCAACTTCTTGGTTGATGATTTCATGCCTCTCTACAAAGAAAATTTTCTTCTCTTTTTCATTGCTTAAAGGATTTGTCAATGTTTAACTTATGAGTAATAACATCAAAGATCTATACCAGTCATATCAAAATGTGACCAAGCAAAACAAGACATTTTAGTTTTAAGAAAGCGACCAGATTCGGTCGATTGAATCGGGTGCATCTGACCCTACGAGTACTTTCCTGTCAGGGAATTCTGGGTCTAATATGACCTCTCCTGTTTCCATCTGTGATTGTGCTACAAATTCTTCCCTGACATGTGACTTTAATTGCTATGCAAGGGACTTACCTGACTTTGAGGGTTTCAAAGCCTGAGTGTAACATTCCTGAGCTGTCCTCTGTTCTCCCCTGATGGTGGTTATCCCCCATTCTGTTTGAATTTTCACGCATTGATGGTATGTTGATGGGATTGCTTTGACATTGTGGATCCATGGTCTGCCCAGGATTACATTATACGAGGATAGGCAATCCATTACTCCAAATCTCTCATATGAAGCCACTCCTTCCACATAGTTAGGCAAGCTGATTTCTCCCAAGGTGTTCTTTGTTTCTCCTTTGAATCCAACCAGGACGCTGGATTTCTTGATGATCTTCCCTTCGTCTATCTTCATAGCTTTAAGGACGTCAAGCATCACCAGGTTGATTGAACTGCCTCCGTCTATCGGGATTTTTGACACCTTTGCTGTGCCGATTTGCATGGTGATTACCAGGCTGTCATGGTGTAGATCTGATATTCCTTGGAGATCCGAGTCATCAAAGGTAATAGCAGGTAATGACTTTGGCCTGGGAGGAGGTTGGAGTCTGGACTCCCTGGATATTCTTTTGGCGGCTGAGCTGGTCAGACCACAGATTTTTGATCCTCCATTTATGAATTTGACTTCATAGATGGGGGGAGGAGGAGGAGGGTCTCTGCTGCTTCCTGAGTCTCTCTTGTTTTGTCCTTCATCTTTGTTCTTTGGCTGCTGGATTATGTCTTTCAAGTAGCCTTTCTTTAGAAGATATGCCACCTGTTTCCTGAGTTGGATGCATTCTTCTGTGGTGTGTCCGATGTCCTGATGGAAGTCACACCATCTGGTTGGATCTTTCCTGGGGTTATCCGATTTCTTTGGCCATCTAACCGTATCTCCCGTTTTTCCGTGCGTTTGATTAATCCCCGCAGATATTAATAGAGAAGTTATATTCAGGAACAGTTGGGAGGTTAGAAAGGTTACCTTTATGTTCTTGTGCCATATTGACTTCAGATCGTTCGGGCCTGGAATAGGGTGCTGATCTGGGATTGCTTCCTTCTCGGTAGGAACTTTTCCCGTTAGTGTGTCCATAGCCTTGCTTTCCTCCGGATGAGTTCGTTACAAGTTGAGGTCTTCTTCCAACGACATGCTCTAAAGCGATGGATTGAACAAAGTGGCAAAGGTTGGACATGCTTTCTTGGTCGATCTGCATAGATGTCACCGTCAAGCGGGACTCCTTGCCTCAATGCTTCTACCGCTTTCTTCATCGCATCCGGGAATTGCCACCTTTTCTTTGACAAATCCGGCCAGAATTCTTTGAGAGATTCTTCGAAGTTGCTTTACCCCGAATAGGTTCTTTGGGTCTCTTGGCCATATCTCTGCTACTTGCGAATTGTTGATTGAAGGCATTGATCAATTCCGCAAAATTCTTGATACCTCCATTTGGGAGATTGATGAACCATTGTAATCTTTGCTCCGTCAGGGTTGTACCAAAGCCTTTGCACATGCGGACTTGCCCGAGTTCACCGGGTATTGAGGCGACAACATTTTTTGTTTGAATATGGCAACATGATTTTGTGAATCGGAGGTTCCATCATAAGTTCTCATGGATGGAACAAGAAATTTATTGGGAAGATCAATCTTTGCAATTTCATCCGCAAAGGGTGAATCTGCAAAGTCATCAACTTCTACTTGACCACGAGTCCGCACTCCGGTATATTTTCTATTTTGTTGTGGAGTTTTTGGATTTCCTGAAGCATAGCCATCATTATTGCTGCTTCAGTTTGTTTGTCTCATCATTGGGAATGGTCGAGTCTTGGATAATGTATCCTTCTCCGGGGTTCCAAAATTAGAGAAGTCTATGTTTTTGATAATGGATGAGAATGGGGTTCCTGGTTCAAATCGGTCCGGAACCCGAAGCCCGATTTTCCAATTTCTTTTTCAGGCTAGACTCGATTCCTTCACCTATTGATTTCTCGCTTCACCGAGCCTTCTCTTGGATTGTTTCCAATTCTTTGATCTTGGCCAGGCGTAGCTAATTGTTGTTCTGCGGTGAGTTCCACCATTTTTGTGTGTGAATATTAAATGAAAGATGATAAGGAGAATTTTATTGGTTGAAGAACTAGATGCCCCACGGTGGCGCCAATTGTTTTAGCGAGGATTTTCCCCTGAATGGGTCCTAAAACTTGATTGAAGAATAAGATGGTATCTAGCTCTATATGTTTGGAGTATTTATAAATGAATTACAAAGAAAGACTATGTAAAAAGAATAATGCTTATGCTATTTGAATAAACTGAATACAAGTTTGGTAATTGGATGATCGTAAAATAATAAGTAGTGAAGTAATCTTATATTGATGAATCATGAATGAATTTACAAATGCTAGATTACAATATTTATAGTCATAATCATGAACGTTGTATTGATCTCCAACGTTCTTCTCTTTTGTCGGGGTTGTTGCCGGATTAATAGGGCACATTCCCTATTAATTCGGTTGACTGGTTCTTCGCCAACTGATTCTTAGCCTTTTTCCCCTTTTGCACGTCTAAGTTCATGGATGATATAGTCCCGTAATTAGTCTTGGTCTTCCTTGAGAATAGGACACGGTTATTTGACTTATACAACTGTATTTCTTGTTTATCTTCTTAATCCGGCCTGCTTTAATACTCTGCCAAGCTATTCTATACTGACCATCAGGCTTCTCTTCCAGGATTTAGTAGCCTGCTTGCCATAATATTCTTCAACAGCTAAATAATAGTTAGATTTGTACGGTCTTCGTTTTCTTCAATCAGCCTTGTAAGGTCAGGCCAGGTTATGGTCAGGCCAGGTTAATCTGGGCCTAACAATAGGGTATCTCAAATGTCTCAAGGATAGGCTCCTCAAGCAAGGTGATACTACGAGTCCATCCATTAGGCTCATCATCTTTGTTGCTATCTTCATAGGAATCATAAATAGGGGCTTCATGCAACTCTTTCTCCAACATCCCAATATTCACTTCAAAGGACACACCCTCATACTCACAAAGCTAAGATTACTTGGCTTACTCAACCTCATGTCTTCCTCATCAAACACAACACTTTCGTAGTCACAAGAGTTCAAGGAGGTTGGCTCTTCCCATTCTTCATTTTCCATATCAAAAGTTACTACTTCAAATTCGCATTCATGCTCAATGTCTAAGGAACGGTGGTAAGGAGTGGTTAATTGGGCAATTTGAATCTCCAATTCCTCACCTTGGGCAACAATGCCTTGAAGAACATTGTCCCTCTTTTGGCTCTCCTCTATCATTCGTTTGAAGAAGTTTTGTTGATCTCCCATCATTTGGAGAATCACATTTTGAATGGGTTCATCTTCTTGTTATGGGTAAGTGTGAAAGTGGTTGTATTGTGGCAATTAAAACTCATTATGAAGTGGGCATTGGGTGGGTGGTTGTTGTTGATATTGGATGTGATGATTTTGGTGGGAAAAATTGGGGTAGTGGTTAGGATTTTCATTGTACAAATAGTAACGTAGGTTTGTGTTGACTTGCTCCTCAAACTCCCCATACCCATAGTCATACTCAAAAGATCCACCACATACTCCATATGTCAAGTCTTGAGGCATCATAACTAAGACAAGGAAACAACTACAAGCATGGGAACTACACAAAAATGGTAAGAACAATCCTTGAGGAACAAGTTCCTCAAGGTGAAAGCACAATTAAAATAGACAAACAAGTAAGAACTTAATCACATAGCACCGTCCCCGGCAACGGCGCCATTTTGATCCGGTTGATGTCGTCGGGTCATCCAATCAAACACATTTATAATACTCAACATATAACTAGTTAGCGGTAAGTCGAGGTCGATCCATGGGACGGTGTGCTTTGGGTTATAAGTCTATCTATCTCAATTTATGCTAGTGTCACAATTTGTTTGGGTTTGTAGTTGTGTTCTAGACTAATGCAAACAATAAAGTAAAGCAAGCAATAAAAGAATGATGTAGACAAATGATTAAAAGTGCTAGGATATCATGGGGTCATAGGGTATTCATGGTTTTGATCATACAAACATGTTTACAAAGTTGCAAGCAATTAATGTTGTGGAGGAACCGAGTTGGTTTATGTCTTACAGTTCATAGGAAGAGTTGGGTCCCGGAGCCGAATCGATTAGATTGTACAACACCTACAAGTCGACTTACTTTCCTCCTATTCAACTTCTATGCATGGTCTAACAAGACTCGAGTTGGTTTATATCTTACAAGTCAAGTTGAGTAGATAAGAGATGGTTGTAAATGCAAGGATTCATAGGCTTGGCATTTCATCAAACATAACATGTGCATAAAGTTGACATCACAACAAGCAAGCAATTTAATCATGTGAACATATTGGATTAAGCATGATTATTTCTCATGTTTATCTCCCCTAATTACCCATTAATCCTAGCTAAGGACTACTCACTCATTATCATGGGAAACATGTCATTAATGGTGTCAAACATCACAACAAGTATAAACATGATAATAGAATGAAGAAATGAACAATTAAGATTAAAAGGTAAAGGAATTATACCAAACTTGAGGTGATCCAAATAATAAAGCAAAGAATAATAGAAGAAACTTGATTGATTGATGAAGGGTTGTCAATCCTCCAATAATAACCCAATAATCTTCAATTATCCAAAAGTAACAAACTTGAATAATAAACTTGAACAATAATTAAGGAGAGATTAATGTGAGATTTGTGGAAAGATGAAAGAGTAATCTATTCTAATCTACTCCTAATCTAATTTAAAGAAGGATTTTCTACTCTAAAAACTTGATAAGATCCCCCCCCCCCCCCCCCCCCCCTTTTGATTATTTACAAGTGGGGTATTTATAGTGGAAATTAGGTGGATGCATTAGGGTTAACTAAGGGCTAAACTAGTAATTACACTTTTTAGATTGGGCAGGGAGACGCCGGTATTTTTCGAAGGAAGGGCTTATTTCTTTTAAGCTTGAAGAAGACGAAATTGTGCTGGGGAGGAATCCTGGCGTATTGGTGTCGGGACGGGCGGATTTAGGCGGGGGAAGACGGGTGTCTTCAAGGGAATCCGGCCGGATTCTCTGGTGGCTGCTGCCCGGGCGTATTTGAAGGAAGACGCACGGATTGTGCTTGTGGAGGACGGGCGGATTGGGGAGAAGCCGCTCGGATTGTAGCTCAGCATTATTTCTTCTTCTTTTCTTCCCTTTTCTTCATAAAATCCTTGGGGATTTCCTCGGGGATGCAAGGATCCTTTCTCGTCATTGCCCAACTACTATAATATGTACAAAGGCCTTCTAATCTTGTCTCTCCTTGATGCTTGGTCATTGAATTAAATCAATTTAGTCTCGTTTTGCCATGAAAATGCAAGATTCTTACTCCTTTCCTACCAAGGGATCAAAATCTCAAAGAATATGCAAAACAAAGAACTAAAGACATTAAATGACCCAAATATGCACTAAAAAGCATGGGAACAAGGCTAATTCGGGGGCTAAATATGCGCTAATTATGGTCACATCAATTAACGAAATAGACTACTGAATTCATGCTTAAAATAGTTAAATAACAAATAACAATAAACGTTAATCGGCTTCGGGAAACTAACTAGCAATTCTGTACTATGAATAAAATAGGCAATGAAACTGAACAGAAGAATACCGAAAAGGAATTGCAGTGCCAGATCAAAACCGAAAGCGAAGGGAACTTTATTAATCGAAGAACAATAATCACGAACCCTAATTATGAAAAGTCGTACTAAAACTAGATTAAAGCTTGATAAAAACTGGATGCTTATTCTCAAAACCTAGCTTACGTTATATAGAATATAACGTAGTTCTTATTTCCAAAACCTAACTACCATGGGCTTGCTTATTCTCGATCTTTTAATTCACGTCAAAGTAGCGGTGTGGTCGATCGACCACTGAAGCCGGTCGATCGACTGGTAAACTCTGAACAGTGGCTCCTGGAACTCGTGGGTTGGTCGATCGACTATGGGCACTGGTCGATCGACTATGGGCACCGGTCGATCGACTGAAGTAGCTGATATTTGACTTCTAACTTCTCGTGGATTTGTCTTTCGGGCCTCGAAATGCACACCAAGCTCGTTCTTTGAGTAAATACTTCACGTCAAATGAAATGCAAGATACTCGGGGACGGATTTGGCTCAATATCTACTCATTTCCGCATAAATCTGCAATATTACATAAAAATACGAAAGTAGACGAAATGGGGTAAATAGTAGCCTTAAACTACATAAATGAGCTCTGAAATGCTTGTAAAATAGGGAGTAAAACATCAGATATATGACACGCATCAGCATTCAAGCACAATATTGGTTTATTGATACAAATTTGACAAGGTGAACAACATGGCAAGAACAAAAGGTGGAAACAAGGCACCAAAAACCTCAAATTTATCCAAGAGGCAACAAGCTCTTCTTGCGTCCAAAGCTTTGGTAGTGGTACAACAAAGGGTGGACATCCAAGAAATTACAACTCCTATTGAGGAAGCTACTACACCTACTCCGGTTATTGAACAATTGCCAAATTTTCCGGAAGTAACTTTCTTAACCGATGCTCATAGGAATGCATTTTTATCCCTTACCAAGAAGACCATTATAGCTACCAAGTTTATATGTCAAGATGCCTTAGAAAAATTGGGTGTGCTTAAAAGAACTAGGAAATTTTTCGAGTCCATGAGGTTGCTTACCCTCTTTGAAATGGAAGAATTGACCTACCCTTCATTAACCGTGGAGTTTGTAAGCTCCTTGAAGGTGTCTAAGGTAGAGGCTCAAAAATTTGTTGAATTCCGACTTGAGAACAAGTGTAGAAGAATGACTTTGAGTGAGTTTGGTGAAGTGTTTGGTCTTTTACAACATTATCATTATGAGAACAAGCCTTTAAAATATGATGTCGCACCCCTTTAGAAAGCGATTACCGGGCAAAAAATTGACTCTTTCTGGGAGTGCCATGTTCTATATGTCCACCATCCGGGCATAAGGGTATGGCACAAGTTTGTGGGCAACACTTTGATTGCAAGAAAAGGCATCAATCACATTATTGAGCTTGATTTTGTATACCTTGAGTCTACCATGAATATCAATGGAAAGTTCACCAACGAATACAACATCCTTCAACTTTTACTTGATCGGTGGCTTGAAATTGATAATGGGAAAGATGGAGCGGCTTTGATTGTAAATGGAGGCTTAGTGACGAGGTTAGCCAAGCACTTTAACCCGAATTTCAACAAAGATAAAATCTACAAACCGGTTAAAGGAAGCAACCTCCTTGATATGGCTACTATGATCAACAAGTTCCATTGGGTTAAGAATGATAATCTTGAAAACAAGTATGAGTGGCTCATTAAAGAAGTTAATTCCTTCATCTTGCGTAACAAAATATGCCGCATCGCTGTTCATAGCCCAAACTACCTACTACCCGTCTCCAAGGAAGCCGAAGTGATTATGAAGCAACATAGGGAATCAAATGCCAAGCCCTCCTCCTCCTCCATTGTGACTCCACCATATCCATTTGCCTACCAAGAATTCAAACCAAGTGGCTCTAATGTCATGGTAGGCAACGACTACTTGACCCAACTATTGCAACATATGCATAAGGAAGCTCATGAAGATCGGGTCAATGCTTACCGTGCTCAATATCCGTCCCTCCTACATTTAGCTAGGCAAGGACTACTTGATACTTCATGTCCTTTGCCTACTTGGGAGGATAAGGAATTATTCTTCCCAAGTGCTTCTAGAGATGCCAACATGGATAGTCGAGTTGCTAGGGGGAAGGAGATTGTTGTTCATGACGGGGAAGGTAGTGACCCTTGCCAAGAGGAAGAAGAGCAAAGCTCAAGTGATGATGAAGATGGTGAAGCCTCCGGGTCAATGGAGGTAGATGATGAGGATAATGAAAAAGAGGTTGATGATAGTGATGAGGATGTAGCAATGAGCGACAATTAAGGATTGAGAAGCTTTTGAAGGATGCCACATGTGCGGGGTTGATTACTTGACTTCAACCTATTCCATTGTGAGTTTCCTACACCTCCTCTAGCTTTGTATATATCTCTTGTTCTTAAAATTTTTAATCTTGATCATTAGTTTTGATTCCTAGCAACACTCAACGGACTCCCACCTCGGTCCCATTGAGGTGTCTCATTTTGTTCCCACCTTTGAAAATACAAAATGACAATTAGTTTCAAGCATGCATACTTGTGCATGAACTTCCCTAGTTTTACACTATAAATAGTGTTTTACTCGGTCTGGGGAAGTTCAAACACAAGGATTGGGAGTTAATCCAAATTAGCTCTCCAACCAATAAAATCATGCATCATATAGAGTAGAATAGACGGCATCATATATATATATATGTATATATATATATGTATATATATATATATACATATATATATGTATATATATATATATGTATATATATATATATATGTATATATATATATATATATATGTATACATATATATATATGTATACATATATATATATATATACATACATATATATATTATATATACATAGATTTAGGATCGGGTGAGAACGATTACTCGGTGAGAACGGTGAGAACGAGTTATAACCATTGGATTATACTAAAATCCAACGGCTGATAAAACAAACAAAACAAATATACTCAGCAAGATTCTACTGTAATCTATACGAAACAAAACGAAAGACAAGTCAACCACCATTATATAATCTTTTCCTTCTCTCTCTCTACCTTTCTCTTATCTCCCTACATTCCAAAAAAAAATCAGCGTGATTCTATTGTAAATGAAGCAAATCATCCACAAAATTGAATTAATTGTACACATTATTTAACGACATTGATGTCCATATCTTTAATTTTCAAGTTTTAATACATTATTTCACCGTCATATTTGTTTTTTCCTCCCATCGTCACATTTTCTATAGACGTCACCATCATCAGATTCATCATTGTTGGAGCTAAATGAAGTGTATCTGGTTTATATATCGATGTATCTCATATCGATTTTGTTGTACCTAATAACTAATTTTGTGTATCAATGTCAAGATACATTAAAATAGTAATTAGGTACATCAAAGATTAATGTAGATACATTGAATAGATGTAGATGTTGACGGTGGCTGCCGAAGGTTCGACGCCGGACATCAGTAGGTCGGAAACGACGGCTGATGAGCAACGCAACTTCTAGGCTAGATGATGGTACCGGTCGTCATAAGTGATGCCACAATGTCTTCAGAGCTGACCGGAGGCATCTTTACGGTGGTGGTCGTCGGCGTATTGAACGGCATGGTGATAGGTAAAGGTGGAAATGGTGATGGTGTTAATGTGTGGTTGACTATATTGTTAACAATGGAAACTAAAATGAAATTATCAATTAAATTTATTTGTCTCCTTTAATTAGAAAATGGGGTATGGTTTTTCAATTAAATGAAGTAAGCAGGGGAAGAGAGTTTAGAGTTGATGGTTTAATGGGTTTAATTGAAACTATTTTCAGCCATTCATTCACACTAATCACCTCAGCGAGCGTCGACAGTGGTAGTTGAGGGACCACCGTCGTTGTCGGAAACTTCAGAGTTGGACGTTGGTTTGAGTTCACGTCGCCGGAGAACCTTTGATGTCATCGTCGGCGAAAGAGAGAACGAACATGGAATAGTTGGTCGGTGGGTGGCATCAGCGCAGTGCGAGTCTTTGGGTGGCGGTGGTGGACGACGGTGACGGAGTTACGTTGGTGCCGGTGGGGACTGCCATAAGTTGGATTGATGTGGAGTATTGATGTGAGAAACTTGAGTGTATTACAGTGTTTGCGTGGTTTTTTTTTTTTTTTTTTTTTTGTAAATCTTTATTAATAAGGTCGTTCTCACCGTTCTCACCGAGTGTTCGTTCTCACCGGATCCCACCTCTCTCTCTCTCTCTCTCTCTCTCTCTCTCTCTCTCTCTCTCTCTCTATATATATATATATATATATATATATATATATATATATATATATATATATATATATATATATATATATATATATATATATATATATATATATATATATATATATATATTTATATATATATGCCATGTAGTTTGCATATTAGTGTAGAAATCATGTATTCTCATTTAGCTTGCATAATTTCCTATCGTATTGGTCATTGAGGACAATGCCCATACTAGTGTGGGGATGGGAAATTCTAACTCAACTTTTAAAATCAAAAACCATAAAAATTTAAAAAATTTAAAAACACAAAAACATGTTCATTCCTTTGTAGTGTAGAATTGTATATTTTGTATATATTTGTTTTTTTGTTTGTTTATCCTCCTATCACATTGATCGACTACGCCACATCCGAGGCATGAGGAATATGAAGACCGCATGGGATGATCTTTCCAATATCCTTTTCCCTCTCTATGTTAATGACTATGTGGCTTAATTTTGATTGATGCGGTACAAACCAATGTGATTCTAAGAGTTGCATATAGTTTATATGGCATAATAGTTGATAGAAGCATTTACATTAGGTTGTATAAATGTTAGTTGCATGATGGCATGTAGTTGCATTGTAACAAAAATTTTGTGAAAACATCTATTTAGGAAGCTTGACAAGTGTATATAAGGCCCTTGTAGATACTTTTTATTCTTAAGACTTTGCTCATTATAATGCTTCTGAAACACCCTAGGATGTGTCATGCTAGTATCCTTTGACCCATGGATTAAGGCCTTGTCTAGAGTACCATGCATTGTGATGACTCCTTGGCTACCGTTTATTCCAAGGTTAATTTTGAAACCATACAACCATCCTCCACCTCTATCACATTTTGTCAACAACAAGGGAATGGGCACAAAAATTGTCAAATTGAGTTCAAGCAATCAAAAATGAAAAACAAGAAGTTTGCAAATTCCATCAAAGAAAAGAGGAGTGCAAAAATAAGAACTCCTATGCTTTAATAAAAGCACCCTCGTTACTAATTGGGATGTCTTTGAAAATGTTCAAAAATGCAAAAGGTTGAAATTTGTCAAGCATCAAAATGCCAAACATCAAAGAAATGGCAAAAAGAAATTGTTCTCAAAAATGTCAAATGCCACAAGAAATTGGGGGGAACAACAAAATCAAAAGTAAACTCCCATCATGAAACTTAAAATACATTGATCCCTTTTTCCATTGAACCCACTTTTGTGCATGGTAGAGAGGGGACGACCCTTCTTGTTGTCTAGGCGAGTAGAGGAATTCCGCGATCCTACAGTGTTTCTAACACCATAAGAAGTCTACTCTTGATGAAAAAATTTAACTATTGAGGATAAAGGTACCCTAGCTTGACACAACTTGGTGGTGATTTATTGGTATCCTTCTAGGCTCAGTAGTTTGAAGAAACCGTATCTATGATGGAGTGTGTACCCTTAAATTGCTTCCCTTCTAGATAATTTCCGCCACTTTGATGAGGAAAGTGGCTATTCATTTTTGTAGATGCATCCATTACTTGCTTTTATGTGCTTAATACTTGGATGTATCGCCATTTTGGCAAGCCCCACCTTGCCTTGCAAGAAGGCATCCTACCTCATAGTTGTCTTGTTGTGAGTTGAAGGGGCGGAGTGAGACACGCTAATTGTCTCATATCGGCTATATTAGTAGGATAGTTTAAATCAAGGTCTTAGTTTTAGTCACCTCTTACTCGGGACGAACAAAGGTTCGATTTGGGGATGTTTGATGTGACTCATATTTGAGCACATTTAGTCCCCGAATTAACCTCGTTCCTATGCTCTTTAGCACATATTTGAGTCATTTATTATCTTTAGTTTCCCATTTTGCATATTCTTTGAGGTTTTGTGTCCTTGGTAGGAGAGGATGGCTAACCTTGCATTTATGAGGCGAAATAGAGCTAAATGGATCGCACCTAATGACCAAGCATCAAAGAGAAGACCGACACTAGAGGCCTAAGTAGATAAATAAAGTGAAATGGGCAATGATGAAAAGATCCTTACATCCCCAACACGATCCTTGCGGATTGTTAAGGAGTTAAAGAAGAGAAGCACAGTGCCCAAGGATCCGAGCGGGCCGAGCATGATCCGAGCGTGCCACACTGCAAGGATCCGAGCGTCTTGATCCCCAGACGAGCGGACTGGAGCAAAGATCCGAGCGGCCCCCTCCCTGATCCGAGCGGATCCCTTCACAGAACAACCCGTGCCTCAGCATAAGACGAGCGGATCGTGGCAGGACTAGCAAGGAGGATCCGCGCATTTCCCTCGGGAGTAGCATTTCTTCAAGTTTTCTTTGGGTCCTAATAGTCATTTAAGCCCGTAGTAACCGTAATCCTTTTACCTAATCTTTAGTATAAATACCCCTTTGTACTACCTAGATTAGCATCAATTCCCAATCCAATCTTAATACTCTCTTAAATTAGTCTTAATTTAGTTGTAATACAATTCTCAATATTAATCACTTCTTAATCTTTCCTTAATTTCTCTATTGTTCTTCCAGATTATTTGGGTTTATTTGGAGGATTGACAATCTTCCATCAATCATCAAGTACATCTATTATTCTTTGCTTTATTATTTTGGATCATCCTCATAGGTATAATTCCTTCTTAATCATGTTTACTTATTGTTAATCACTTTTATTTATTCATCATGTTTTGCTTTGTTAATAAGATTGACAACCTTATTAGCATGCTAAACTTGATCCTGAATGAGTAGTCTCTTTAGCTAGGGTTAATGGGAAATTAGGGGAAACAAACATGGGGATTGATCTATGCTTAATCTAATTTGTTTTCATAATTAATTTGCTTGCTTGTTGTGCTTTCTACTTATGCACATGTTATGTTTGATGAAATGCGAGCCTACGAATCCTTGCATTTTTTTGATCCATCCCTTATCTCTTCAATGAGGCTTGTAAGATATAAACCAACTCGAGCCTCATCTGACCATGCATAGAGTTGAATAGCAAGGATTAAGTCGACTTGTAGGTATTGTACAGTCCAGACGATTCGGCTCCGGGACCCAAACCTTCTTAGGGATTGTAAGATATACACTAACTCGGTCCCATCAAAACAATATAAGTGCTTGCATCTAATTGAGAACATGTTTGTATGATCAACTCCCATGAATCCCCTATGAACCCATGACACCCTAGTGCCTTTAATCATTTGTTTACAAATCCCTTTTAATTGCTTTGCTTTGATTTCATTATTTTACTTTCATTTTGTTGATTAGTTTAGATTACACATCATCTCAACCCAAATTGTGACTCCCTAAGACATAGCTATTTGCAATTGAGAATCCTACATCAATATCCGCCCCTTGGGATCCGACCTTTACTTACCTCTTTACTAAGAGTAGTTTGTGAAGTTATAAATATTGTTTTGGTTGGTAGCTTTTAACGACGAGTTTTAACCAGACCAGTTTCTGGCATTTCTTTTACTTTTTCATTGATTATACCAATTTCATATTTATTTTATCGTATTTTAAAGACAATTAGCTTAATGGTAGAGCGATGTGCAGTTTTGCATAAAGGTATGGGTTCGAATCTCATATAGACTATTAAATAACAAATTTCATGATTGACAATGCCGTAAGATTAAGCGGGTTATAATCAATGTTTGGGAAAGTCGAACAAGCCATAATTAGACTCGCGCGTGCATTAAGAACGCATAGGCAGTGTAATAGGTTTATAGTAATCCGAAGTTCAAAGGCGGGCTTATAGGTAGAAATTATAACCATACATGCATGCCTTACTTGAAATAAGATTACAATTTACAAGGTCCGATCTTTGGCAATCTAAATGTAAAAGAAACACTAGTATTTTATAGCCAATATCGGAGTCGAACCCACATCTTGTGCATCACATAATGCTCTACCATTTGAGCTAATTGGCTCTCGAAATAAGTAAAATATAAATTTGCGCAATGTAGAAACGGTAATTACTATATCAAAGATATTATAAACTGAAAAATTTAAGGATACATTTCCTCTAAAATTAAACAACCTTGTACATGCATGAAAAATCAATATATGTGCATTAAACAGCCTTCTACATGTATGAAAAAGCAATATTTGCGCAATGTAGAAACGGTAATGACTATATCAAAGATATTATAAACTGAAAAATTTTAGGATACCTTTCCTCTAAAATTAAACCACCTTGTACATGTATGAAAAGGCAATATATGTGCATTAAACAACCTTCTACATGCATGAAAAAAACAATATATGTGCATTCCCTAGTTTTATACCCGTCCCCCTAAAAAGGGTTCACTCTTCTCCTCTAGGGTGTCTTTTGGTCTTGCGATAGTTCGAACTATAATAAGGAAAATGGTTTAGGGTTGGACCGGTCCGCCTAATCCAACCCTAAACCTTTTCGTGTCCCAAATTTTAGGATACTTGTCACCTAAAATTAAACAACCTTGTACATTCATGAAAAAAGCAATATATGTGCATTCCCTAGTTTTATACTTGCCCCCTAAAAGGGTTCACTCTGTCTCCTCTAGGATGTTTTTTGGTCTTTTGGTGTTAAGTGATTCATTCTATTTATGCTACACTCTTGATAATAAATCTTGCTTGTTTGGAAACACTTCTATTAAATTTAGTACAATTCAAGATTGTTATTTTCAGTTGAAGTTAAGGTTAGCTCATAAATAGAGGTAACAAATGTGAATCATTCACTTTACTTGAACTGTTGAACAACAAACTAGAAGCTTATATTGAAAAGGGGATAAATAAAATAATTAAATCACTGAACTCCGAAGATATCACTGAATATAGTGCGCAAAATCATTATAATGGAACTCAGTGAAAGCTAACCTTTAACAAAGGAAAAGAGGGACCAGGATCGATGTTGGATAATAGCGAGGATTTGCAACCAAGCGTGCATTCTGAATTTGAGGTCTTAATAGCTCTGTTCAACCATACACGTCTATTTTTGATCAGACAGAGAAAAAATATCAGTAAGAAAGAAGAATGCAGCAGCAATCAGGAGGTAAAATCAAATTCCATTTTTTATGCCCGCACTAACAAAAAAAGTAGTAACATATCGACTATTCATAGAAATTACAGGAAAAAAAAGTATCACCGGGTCTAACAAAGTTACAAGGGTAGGAAGTCAGCCATAGTTCACCAATTTGCAGTCATTCATAGTTTTAGAGAAGTATCTTTTTGTCAAGAATATAGAATTTATGCACTTTTAACAAAACTATTCAATTAAGATTAGTACCGCAAATCCGACTAAGACAGTTTCCTATAGCTCAATTTTAAATGATAAAAGTGGCATAAATTGATCAGGCAAATGACAGAACAAATATCTAAGGAAAAAAACATTAATCATGATGCCTGTAATTGTGGCGCTCTATGTGGTTGACCATACCATTCTTCATACTCATGAATATTTCTCAACCGGAAGTCCTGAATAATAATTCTCAAATTATTTCCGTGGAAGGGTTATGAACCTAATAGTTTTTTTTCATAACATGGTTAAGATATAAATCAGTGCCGGTCGATAGTTACAGCAGAAAGATCAACCACTTTTTAACTATCCGGGAATAGCTTTGATAATATCCTGCAGACTGCAGTAAGTAATTATCAAACCAAAATTAGTGAACTTGACATCAAATCAACTTGTCAGGGATAAAATGAACGTAAACGTACTTTTCACATGCCTTTAAGACTTCAGTAGTTTCATTGAAAACGAAGACCATTAAAACGAATGGAGTTCATATCTACGATTATATCATTTCATTTCAATTCATGGAATTGACTGACAGTCATTAGAGTAATACCTAAGTATCGGTGATTTGCCAGCAAACGAATTATCTGAATAAATTAGAACGTGGAGAGGGATAAAAAAACCTATTTGATTTACTTTTAAATCAACAAATAAGATGCTCTTGTCATACGAAGCATTAAATTCTCTAGCTTTGCTACGTAAATGAGGAACAACAAACTATCCAATACTTACAACAATCTTTTGAAATTGTCTCCTTTTTGTTAAATTCCACTATGAGTTTTGTAAGTTATGAAGTATAACGGCTTGATAAATAATTATCAGTCAGATAACTATCCTATAGGCAAGAGCTCTTTCTTTAACGACACAAAGCTCGTATTCATTTAGTCTAATAAATATTAAAGCTACTTTTAAAATTTTTTTAACTCGATAACCCAATTTATCACATTCTCTTTCTCATTTACCTTTGATAAAAAAAAAAAAAATCATCATCTAAAAAAAAAAGGTTAACAAAAAATTCGGACGGAGGAGTATATGCTTTAAAAGGGTTAAGAAGGGGACCTCAGGAAGCAGAAGGTTAAATAGAATAATGTTTAGGAAATCAATTTGGAGTTAATATTTCTCATTTTCATACAATGTTTCAGGTGCTCCATTAACTTTGTTGACCCACCTAACATTCAACATATAATCACAAAATAAAATTATCCCATCATATTTTAAACATTAATTAATCATTTAGAACCCTAAAGATTGAAACTTTACATGAAATCTTAAAAAATAAAACAATAGAAAAAGAAAGAACGCGCGGTCCGCCTACTCCAACCCTAAACCCTTTCTCGTCCTAAATTTTAGGATACCCATCCCCTAAAATTAAACAACCCTGTATACGCATTAAAAAGAAATATATATTCATTAAACAACCTTGTACATGCATGAAAAAGCATATATGTGCATCCCCCTAAAAAGGGTTCACTCTGCCCCTCTGGGGTGTCTTTTGGTCTTGTGGCTTTCAAATTATAATAAGGGAAAGGGTTTAGGGTTAGATTAGGCGGACCCATATCCGCCTATCAAACCCTAAACTCTTTCCAGTCCTAAATTTTAGGACACTATTCCCTTAGTTTTAATCTCGTCCCCTAAACAATTACATTACTATGCCAATTAATCACATTTCTCAATTCCTTAATAATTTCCTTATACGTGCATGAAAAAGCGTTATATGTGTATGAAATAACGTTGTATGTGCATGAAATATGTAAACTTAGGGTCATGTGTCAAAACAATTAAATTGCTAAATTAAGCATTACAAATATTAAATTATTAATTTTTCGCATAAATATGACTAACCCGACTCGATAAGCGTAACTCAGGGCTCTAAAGTGAGCCAAACTTATGTAACTTGATTATGACTTAAAATCCGAATTGATGATGAATCATCAGAACCTCAATGACATTAATGCTACACCCCTTCAACAATACTTCATGCTACAAACCTTTAACAATAAATTGGGTACTCCAATATACTAGAGAAAACATTTTGGCATTTACTATTTGCTATTAATAACCTGAATGCTTCAAAAGTGTAATGAAACAAAATTAGAAACTGCTAACTGAAAAGAAAATTGACTTGTTAGTACACCAACAATGTTAAAGAATGACCAAAGCAAACAAAAATTCATACCCAAATACTCTGAATACATAACTCTAAATACACATAAGATCAGCAGAATTGAGATCAAACAAGAAAGATAAGACTTACAACTAGGAGTAGTAAGCTTGAGTGTCCTAAAGCAAATGTCGTACAAGGCTTCATTATCAAGTACCATACACTCATCAGCATTTTTGCACAAGCTGATGCACAAACAAGATTGCATTATACGGCTCAACAACAGTATCAGACACATTCGGTGACGGAAACATAGAGAAAGTCCGCACCAACATCATTTGTATCACTTAGAACTTGGGTCCAGGTTTTCTTTCAAATTGTATAACTGATTTTAATGTGATTTAAATTAAAGAATTCACCAGCTTGCTATTCTTATTATGCATTTTAATGATTATGAACGGAAACAACGAAAAATGTATTGAGTAAACACACATACCTCAAAACCAGCTATATCACCACAATGAAGAGCTACAAGTTGACAGTGGTGCACAACACCAACATCATTTATATCACTTAGAACTTTGTGTTATCCGACTATTCCTATCTCGGATCAAGTTAGTCAAATAGGTAATTTTTGTCGTCAATTTTGCTAAATTTACGACTCAAACACTCGAACTGTGTGTTATTGTTAAGGCTATTTAACACCTGTTTATAAATATTTGTTAAACCAATAATCAAATCATCAAGAGAAAATTTAAAATGAAAATGGCTGAACTTAATTTTTTAATCTAATTTCCAATATTATTCTCTATGCTAATCAGTTTAAAACCTTCGTTGGCATCGACTTTTCTTGGAGCCGAATGTTCAAATACAATTAGTAAGCAAGATGCAAATATTGATTATGCACTTCAACCGACCAAAACTCAATGCAAACACCATCAGCAGCTGTCTGACTAAGGAGCGTAAAAAAACACTATTCCTACGTGATACAATTTTTTTGTCCAACTTATGTTCCCACAGTTTTACCTACACCACAGGTGGGTACTATATGTCTCTATAACTCCGACAAATCGACAATAACTCTAAATACAATAACGTGCAATGCAATGTTATGACATATAAGTCTACATAATTTCCAAATTCGAATCGAATTACTAGATATAATGGGACAAAGGGAGTGGGATAACTAAGTTCTCTTAATAATGTAAATCCATGACCAAATTATTTGTTCAATTTGTTTAAAATTTCTCATGGCTAGGACGGAGGGGTAAACATTGAAGTGCCAATGATATAACAACAATTTTAGATAGTTAGGCATCGCAAAACGTATCAGGTGAAGCCGATTAACAAACACAAAAATGATTCACTCAGTACAGTCTGTCCCAAAAACATAGCTTTCATTAGCAACACCCATGTCTCTAACTAAATTAATGAACTTAATCAACGCTACAAACAGATATACACTACCGAATTTAAGAAATTGAACTCCGAATTTCATGATTTCAACCAATTTGGTTCCCAATTTCATGAAGACGTGATTTCAAACTCAAATTTCAATTGTGTGTCCAGTTGCTTGCGAACAAGATAAATCACCATTCAATTTCGATTATATACCCCAATTATTGTATATAAACTCGAATCAACAATTTATCAACCCTAATTTGTTGACAAATTAACAAAATCGAAAAACATAAAGTGGAAATTCCAAGGAAATTAATTGAGAAATCAAGAAAACCTCAACGAATTTCGATGGGCAGTAAAGGATGGCTCGATTTATGTCTCCATTGATAAAGGAAGCAACTGAATATTGAAGCTTGTTCTTTAGAGGAATCAGTTTGGTGATCGGGGAGAGAGAAAGTGTTTTGGTTAAACGGAGGCTTAAGGAGTAGCATGAAATATGTAATATGATGTCAGTAGTTCATTGTTTAATATTAAGGGCTGTGAGTGTGAGAGGTTCTCACGGTTCTCATTATCTTAGTGTTTCTCACCATATTAGGTTAGGTTATTATAAAATAATAATAATAATATTAATATTTAATTAGTGTGGGGTAGGGTAGCTAGTATTATAATAATATTATTAAAATAATAATACAATATAACTATTATTATTACACTTTACCTTTATCAGTATTGTTACTATCATTCCGTCTCACTGTTATACAAACTAAGTAGTATCCTATTATTATTTAACACGATACGATTCCCGAGTAATAATTTTAATAAAAACATTTACTAAAATAATTAATAATTAAATTCCCAAAGTACGGGGTATTACACTCTTCCCCCCTTGAAAGAAACTTCGTCCTCGAAGTTCACCCATACTACTCAAAATTGACACCATACATGTCAATAAAAATGCTATCATTACTAACTCATATAATGAAGGCAATAACGCATATCACTTAATTGTAGAACATATAAAAACTCACATAAACCAATCGTATAAAGGTCACATAAGCAAAGTTATAGCAAACTCAAAACCTTAGTAGTATCACTTTTTTTTTTTTTGAGAAATTGTAAGCTTCTCATTAGAATAAGAAAAGTACCACCCTTACATCATTT